>NW_027466103.1:3380000-3385000 GCF_046127955.1 Nelusetta ayraudi | reverse complement strand
GGGGAATGATTGACACGCCCGAGCTATTTAAACGTGACGAGGATGTTCATTGGTCGAGAGACGTGGTCCCGCCCCTTTTAAGGTGGAATGGTTTAGTTTGCGGCACGAAACGCTGTGACGGTTGAGCAGAAGTACAACTTTTTCTTCGAAAAGAAAAATCAAATGCTAAGGGACAGACTGCTTTACAACAGAGGTATTAATAGAAACGTATACAGAAGTACTATTAACAGACCTTTAATTTAGTTTCAGTTTAAACTTCTTTATTACATGGACAATGAGAACCCCCCCCACACCCCCAAAAAAACAAAACAAAAAACAACAACCCTAAAGTTAACTTTTTCAGGGTGGTTGAAAAGGTCCAGTGTAAAATATTTAATAGTAGGCAATAGTAATAAAGAATAATGCAAACAATGCTAATGTTAAATCCATAGTTACTGATGTACCACATGATAATAATAATAATAAAAAAAGAAACCCTACCTAATACGAGTTGTGATGTCAGGGTAAAATCAGGGACAAGTAAGCTGATCAATGCTGCATGCGTTCATAAAATGGTAAACTTAGTTTATGATCCAGTCAGTAACCTGGGCTTAATGCACCAATTAAAAGGACACGTTAAACATCAAAATTCAAAGTAAAATTCAAAATGCATCATTCTCCTCCCAGGGCGGCCTTCTATTCAAGTGGACCCACTCCTTATGGAGATCATGCCGATTATTACGAGTGAATCTGTGGATCAGTTATTGAGGTCGAATATCCAATCACGTCTTTAAAATGTTAAACAATGGTTGTTTTGAAAGTTGAGGAAAAATAGTACGAAGTTCAAAATAATACACAGTATGAATGCAACAATCACTGTCATCGGATGGATAAAAACGGAATGCAAATGGATGGAGGAATGGAGGATAAGGCTGATTCGGTGACAAAAGTATTACATATTCAGTATCAAATAGAAAACATCTGTAAATTGTTTTTACCAAAAGGAAAGTGCTACTGGCAGTTTCAAAACTGACTCTTTTTAACTGAATGTACAATGACTCCCCCACCTTAAAAGAGATAACATCTGAAAATACATAGGCCTCCAGCTTGGGTTTGTAGGCTCTCTGCCAGAGCTGGCACAGACCCAATCTCAAGAGGGAAGAAAAGGCAAAGGGGGGGGAGGGGTGGACATTTCTGCAAATTGTGCAAATGTGTCTTTTCAGGACTTATATACTTCTATGGGCCTAAAAAAAAAAAAAAAAAATAGAGAAAGGAGCAAATCGAGGTCAGCAGAAACAAGCAGAGCCTGTCATCAACCCAATGACAGACACACACACACACACACACACACACACACACACACACACACACACACACACACACACACACACACACACACACACACACACGAGGCCTGAAAATGCAAGATACTTAAATCGGAAAGGGAAAAACACAGGAGCAAAGGGTGTGATTGCTGTAACTTACACTACGGTGAGAACATGTTCTCGAAAAACGATAGAAATGCTGATCTGCAAGGTATAAATATCTGAAGGCATGCAAAGATTCTCAAACTAATTTGGATAGCGCTAAAGCTAACTATTTTGAAGTCTTACCTCTTTATTGGGATTCAACTTACACCTCCCTGGTAGAATTAGCAAAGGGGAGCTTCTGAGCAGCACTCCTGTCATTGTTCCTCATAGAACTAAAAATAAAATCATTTCAAATCGGAACCACAGACATTGCGACATCCAGATCTTGCTACTTCATATTACAGTGACCAATTATTTACTCTTGGGGTCACAGCAGGCTAAGGGCTGCAGAGCAGTGCTGCAGCGCCACTGCGAGGACAGGAACAATGCTGCCCCCTAGCGTCACCCTACTTGCACATTTTGAATGGTCGCAAAATTAGGCAACATTCTTCATTTCAAAATTATTTTTTAATGTTCATAGCTTTACAGGAGCATGATCTGTACATATAAATATATATAACTTAAACACAGGCAATGCAAACAATCCGAGTGTCCTCAGTCACTATGTAGCAGCCTACCTTGACAATAAAGTCCACTGAGGTCAAGCTGGTCCAATGTGAGAGGAGTCAGCCTGAGAGACTGAGCCACTTGATAATGCAAAAGTTCCTCTTGCCCACACGCAAAAGCATGAGTCCATTTGACAGGATGTGGAGTTTAGGGATGAGCACCTCCTCTGGTTTGTTCATCCTCCTGTGGTTGATCCATACAGCTCCCTCTGAGACCATCCGATAGCTACACACACACACACACACACACACACACACTTAGAAAACCTTGGTCGAATCTTTGGCCTTTGGTGAGAGCTCTGTGATTCAGAGTGATTCATGCTGCTGGGGTGTGGTTGTAGGGGAGTGACCTACCCTTTGGGTCCATCTGGAATGGCACTGACTCTTCGACAGGCATCGATCACAGTAGTCCCAGGCTCGAACAGCAACTCATGGAAAGGAGCCTCCCTGAAGAGTTCCTGCAGCTCCTTGTCGCTCATCTCCTCCAGGGCCTGCACACTACTGTGAAACAGCGCACTGGTGCACCTGGTATGATAACAAATGCAAATTTAGACTTGTCCAACGCTCCAGCACTTCACTACTCCAGCACACAAACTTATATATTTTTTTTTTATCTAAATAATTTTTCTGTGTTTGTGATTTTAGATTATATGGTATTTTTTTTAAGCTTCATTTAAAACAACTCTGGGATTTCTGTAGATGGATCTGTTTTTATTTTCTGCTGCTATGAATGAATACACAGCAGCTATAACAACTGCAATTTCCCTCTGCATCTCCATCTCCAACCAAGACATTTCCAAATCACTTTTGATGTACTGGGAAATACTTTCCCAATGTTGGATTGATAGGAAACTGGTAGATATGTGCAAAGACCACTTGAGTAAATTAGTAAATGAGGGATGGAGCAAAATCTGCAAAACCCACCTGTAAATAGTCAGAAACCAAAGTGTGGTTATACTGACGTAATACTGCAGTAGCAACACCAGATACACACACACACACACACACACACACACACACACACACACACACACACACACACACACACACACACACACACACAGGCACGCACACACTGGTCACACCTCTTTGCGCTCTCCAGTCCTTCCTTTCCGTGCACCAGCTTGGTCACCTCTGCAGCCAGTCGCTTGTGCGCAAGACGTTTGCCGGGGTTGGCTCGCTGCTGCTCCATAAGCGACTCCACCTCTGCTAGTGGCAGGAAGGTGAACAGCTTCAGGTAGCTGCAAAAACCACTGCGCATAAGTACGGATGCCCACAAAACAATCTTTGTCTCTGAAGCTGAGGACAAAGTGTGACAAAGTCGTTATGGGCCTACCTCTCCACGCTCGCGTCAGGCTGCCGCAGGAAGAACTGGTAGAGGTGGAAGGGGGATGTCCGGTCTCGGTTTAGCCACACTGCGTTGCCGGCCGTCTTCCCCAGCTTGTCGCCCGTGGAGCTGGTGACCAGCGGGAGTGTGAGGCCGTACACCTCCTCACCGCTCACTCTGCACAGAGATCATGATCTTCAGCTATTTCATCGTTTACATGTTGGTGACTCCCCCCTCCCAAAAAAAACAAAAAAACAAAAACAAATGTCAAGCATGAAAATAAAATAAATAAATTTGCATGTAGACAAAAAGGCCAAAGACAGAATCAGTTATATCTTATACTTTTCACTCAGTTATGGGGATAACTATATCAACATTTATCCATAAGGTGTATTTTTGTCTCATTTCAGTTTCTTCCTAAAACTGATGCTTTGTTGTACCTTGCACGTGCTTGGAAAGAGACCAAAACAAGGCAGTCAGAGGGTGGAAGACCTGCCTTGCTGGGGGCTCCTGTCACTAACTAGGGGAAGTAATCAGTCTCCATTGTGACATCACCAAGGGCCTTGTTTCAAAAATACACTATAACGAAAGTGAGACAAGCGATAGGAGTAAAAATAAATAAATAAATAAATAAATAAAATAACGTTTCTCATTAACAGGTAGCTTAGACAATGGCAAAGTATCATTGCAGGGCAACAATGGTAAAGCGAATCTTGCTCAATTTAATTTTAAAATTACATTCAAGTAAGATGGACATTTACTTGTGGATGAAATCATGGCCCGACATCAGGTTACCCAGCTGGTCGCTGCCGCCGAGTTGAATCCTGCAGCCGTACACCTGGTGGAGGTGGTGGAAGTCGTAGGCCTGGAACACCTGATAGGTGAACTCGGTCAGGCTCATGCCCTCGGCACTCTTCAGCCGGGACTGCACGCTGTGGCGGCTCAGCATGGTGCCCATCCTGAAGTGCCTCCCGGCCTCCGACAGGAAGCCTACCACGCTCCAGTCCTTGTACCAGCTCAGGTTGTTCAGCACGGCCACGGTGCCGAGCGCCCTGGAGCCGTCGCGGAAGTAGAGCTCGTGGTTGGCCACGATCCTCTGGATGCTCTCCCGGATGCTGCGCGTGTTCGCCTCGACGGCCTCCGCGGACAGACGCTCCCTCTCGCTCGTCTTGCCGCTCGGATCCCCGATCTGCGCCGTGGCCCCTCCGAGCACCGCCAGCACGTGGTGGCCGGCGTTCCGGAAGTGCAGCAGGCCGACTAGGGCCAGCAAATTGCCCACATGGAGGCTGTCGGCCGTGGGGTCGAAGCCGCAGTAAATAGTCTGAGCGGCCGACTGAAGCAGCCGAGGGAGCCGGTTCTCAGCCGCGTCCTGCGGAAAGGATTCCTTCAGGATGCCGCGCTGGTTGAGCGAGTAGAGGAGTCCATTCCGGAGAACCGCGGACTGGTGGAGTCTGGAGCCCAGTGCGAGCCTGAGAGTCGCTCTCCGGAGCAGGACATACGCTCCATGCCGCCGTACATGCCGGGAGAACCGCACCATGGACGCCGCCATGTTGAAAATGTGACAGGAAAACGGTGGTGGAGCAACTCAGGGTAGTTTGGTTTGCTTAAAGCGCCCTCTAGCGAACCGTCCGTGGTACGACACTGAGTGCTGGTATCATG
>NW_027466103.1:3330000-3375000 GCF_046127955.1 Nelusetta ayraudi | reverse complement strand
GAGCCGGGCAGGATCAGAAACTAGGCCGAACTCGTGCTGCATTGTCGGAGTTTCAGTGGTTTGAGCTAGCTTATGACGGACTATTCTTCCTCCTCCTCTTCGCCTTCTTCTCCTTCTGTCCCTGAACGTGGTCCTCCTCCTCAATACATGTCTCTGTAGATCTCCTGCAGTAATGGATGCAGCGATGTGTCCTCTGTCTTCTTGATCTCCTGCACCAGCTGCGCGTGCTCGGTGACCAGCTGCCGAAGGTCAGCCAGTTTCTGCAGCAGCTTGGGGAAGAGGAAGGCGTCATCCGGGTGGTTGGCCAGCAGGTGGAGCTGCAGCACGTGCACGATGCTTTCCTGCATGCGCTCGATGCTTGTCACGTTCACCAGGCCTGGACGGTCTGGTGACAAGAGGAGGAGACGAACGGACATAAATTAAGGTGGCAAAGGTATTCTATGGAAGCCCATTTCCACCAGTTAAAAAAGCCCTATGGTAAGTAAAGTTTTTTTTTTACTGGTGCAAATGGGCTACCATATTATTCACATTCTGTACTTAAGTAAAAAATAAAGATACTGGTGGAAAAAAATACTCTGGTAAAAGTAAAAGCACTAAATCAAAAGTAAAGAGTTTAAGTTGTGAAATGCACCCAAGTTGTGTTTTGTGTTTGGTTTTTTGCAAAAAAAATAAAAAATGAAACAATGTATTCATTGTTGCATACATGTTTAAATTTCTTAATAACAACTCATGATCATATTTATTTACTACATATTTATTTTTCTTTGTGCTGAACAGTGACCTCAAAGCTGAGGTACTCTGAAATAATCTCCCTCTCGCATATGATCCATTTTTATGTTGAACCACACAGCAGCATCGTTCAAATAGCTCCACTTCAAGCAACAACAACTACTACTACTACAATAAGTAATAATAACTGAATTACTCTGGGTTTTGTAGCCTTTGAACGCAAAAGTACCTAGCGTGTTTTTTTTTCCAAAGCAGGCAGTAAAAAGTGCAGATATTTGTGTTTAAATGTAGGGGAGTAAAAGCAAAAAGTTGTCAGAAAAAGTATATAAGTAAAGTATAGATACCTGAAAACTGAAAATGATACCTGAAGATCTACTAAAGTACAGTAGACAAATTATTTGTTACTTCCCACCTGTGGACATGAATGAATGGGCTTTTTGTGGACATTTTGGGTTGTATGTTCTCACCTCCGCAGCAGATGATAGTGGCCACGAACAGTGCTAGGTCGCTGTCATCCAGCTCCAGTCCGTTGAACTTCATGGCAAACTGGAACTTAGGCTCCATCATGTCACTGAAGGGCCGTCGCAGGCTCTTTAGGAACTCTCGCGTGATGAAGCCCGAGCCGTACGCCACCAGCAGGCCGTCTTTATTCATGCTGGAGGCCAGCATGGCGAAGAGGGCCTCGTACACGCCATACTTGAGCAGCGTCACCTGGTCGTTGAGGTCCAGGCTGGAGAAGCCCGGCACCGACTTGGCAAACTCGGTCAGCTCTGTCACCGTCTCCACCGACGTGCACTGGCAGCAGTGGAAGATGCGAACCTCGGCCTCGCGGTCCTTCAGGGCCCCTGCTGAGCCCACCATCTTGGCCACCAGGGTCTGCTCGGCAAGCTGGAGGGTCTCCATGTCGTGGATGACGAACGGCTGCAGAGAGAGGAAGAAAGAGGAAGCAGAGAAACACTCCTGAGCTATAGCAGTTCTTGGGTTGTTTGCTAGTTAGCCAGCCTCTGATCCATAACGGACGTATAATAAGAATTGGACACCAGACTGGCAATATGGCCGCGCACAGATTTTTCCAGTGGCCACTCAAGTTGCTGCAGCAAAAAAACCTGTGGGTCAACAGAGCATTTAGAATAGAATAGAATAGAATACTTTATTGTCTGTCCCAGATGGTGACAGAAATTCTTCTTCAACAGGGCTCACAAACACATTCACATATTCCCATCAAGACACATATACACAATAAAAATGAATAAATACAGAAATACAGAAAAAAATTATCCCCCCAAAAATTACATTACACCGCAATAGAGACCTCTAAAACGGTTGACAGGACGACCTTTGACCTGGAACGCGGTTCATGGCAAAGCTTTCTATTAAAGATTCTGACTTTTAGTCTTTCCAATAAAATGATAAAGGCCTGAAAATCAGCGGAAAAGAGTTTTATATTCCCTTCTTGATGTCATGGCGTCATACATTGCTGCTGTGTCTCAGCTCCTTCTGATTAGATGACGCATCCTGATGCATCATGGCAATTACAGAGGCATGATGGGAAGTGCTACATGCTCTAGCGCCCTCTGATGCTGAACAACTCCATTCAAATGAATGAGGTCTATGTTGGAGTCTGGGCTGCTCTGATTGGTGCTCCTTGTGTGTGCGGCGCATGGATACTGTGATTCTTTCCCACTGGCCACTTTAGGTACTGCAGCCAAACAAAAAAAAACCTCATCTGGCCCATAAAGCATTTTTCCCATTAGACCACAATACAAAAATAAATGCCTGGCTGACACGACAACCTCGGACCTGAAACACGGCCCCTACCAAATCATTCTATTGCAGATTTTTCAGTCATGGACTTTTAATCTTTTACTAAAAAAGAAAAAAAACAACACAAAAAGAAAAGTTTTATATTCCAGTCGTGGCTGCTGCTGCGTCTATTGGGCTGCATAATATGGAAGCCAAAAACTTTTTTTGCGTATGCGCTGGCCTGGGTAAGCACTACACTGAAATCAATGGGAGTCATGGTGGATCCCGAGGGTTTGGTGCCGCGTTACCTGATGCAAGTTCATAATATGGATGTGAGAATATTGAAGCTAGCATAAGTCAACATCAACACACGGTCTCTTGAAAAAAATAAATAAATCAACAGTATCAAGCAACTGTCGCTGGTCTGGTTCTCTGCATCAACCAACGCTGCTTTGTTTTCTTTGAGTCCATTGAGTTTATAAAATTTATAAAATGACATTGTGGAGTTGTTCTATACATGGCGGAAGTTCGTAACCCAGACCCCTCGACTCCTGACGTGGATCCAGTGGTTGATGGCCCAGCAGCAAAGTGGTGCCTGAGAAGAACCAGTTTTGAGCACCAGGAGCTGCTGCTTCAGTGGTGGAAACACAAAGAACCGTCTGGGGCACAATCTTAAAATTGAAAATAATCCTATGGTGTCCTCCAGGGCAGCACAGGAGGAGGCAGGGGTGTAGTCAGAGGTTACATAAGCCCGTTTTGGCACTTATGACCCTGCTTTCACATACGCAGTTGTTGTTAACACACTGTAAAACAGTGAGTAACGAGGGGCTGCAGCTGCCGCTGGCACGTGGTGTCAGGGCTCTGGATCACGTACGCAGAAAGAAACAGGGTCATGTGGGGACAAAAGCCCTTTACCATTCAAGCGTACACTTTGGTCAATTGCATCAGGGGAAAAAAGTCCCAACTAGACAAGAAAGGCAGAAGAAAGAAAGAAGAAAGAAAGTCTTTGACAGACAGTCCATAAATGAAAAGAAAATAAGACCGACTGAAGGAGATTGCTCCCATCTGGTCGGATGATACTGTCGTAGCACATAAATCACATAAATCAGAGTTAATCCTTTGACACTGTTGACTTAGCGACACGTACCCAAGATGGATCTCAATGGTCGTGTGGCACTGTTGGGCCAGTTGTAGGTGCAAAAGGTGAGTGACCCAGTTTCTCAGGAGGAGGGTGTGTGATTCAGTGTGAGTCCGGCAAGCCACTGTGTTTCCTGATAGCTGCATTTGGTGTGTAGCTCAATGAAAAATAATCAAGTCAATCAATCCATGTTTTTAGCAAACGCCACATTAATGTACATGATAAGAAATATAAATGCATCATGTCATACCACACCTGCGTCTCAATGGAAGAACCTGGTGCGGGTGAAGGGTCTATGTTGTGACTATGTTTGCAACCTTGAGAGGTTCACACCAAGCAACATGTTGATTGCACACCGACTGCTTCACAATGTGGGCAGAAATCCCCAGCAGCCCCTCAGTTGTGACCCCGACTGGTCCATCGCAATGCTTTGATCTCCAGAGGGCGTTGGGACAGGCATGTGTTTGGATACAGCTTTGCTCTCTGAACTGACCTGGCCTTTTCTTCCACACCTTCACGCCTCACTCAATGGAATTTACAAAAAAAAAAAAGCCCAGGGCCCCCAGAGCCGCTGAAGTCCCGGAGCCACGGCTACATGCTAGGTGATTTTTTTTTTTGGCTGTCAGAAATAAAGGAGAAGCGCATTGCAGAACAACTATGAGTCTGTGTTACATTGCGGGAGAGTGGGGACAGGTGTATTGATCTAAATTTCAAGACTGTCAATGGCATTGGTAACAGACACTTGTGGTACTTGATACTTGTGATGCTTTTGTTGCAGTTTCTCTTCTAAACGTCCAGCAAATTACTTCAACTTCCTCACAGCTTCTCGTCCAAATCTCTCATCAATGTAGCCAACCGTTTCTCATAAAAGGGGAATTCTCTCAATCATTTTACTGTTAAATTGTTTTTGTATGATGTAAAAATGTTTGTTTGGGTAAAATCTTGGTCATGTGTTCTACAATGATCATAATCAACTCACTGAAGTCAAAATCCCCAAAATATTCAATGATCATGACATTTCAAGTAAAAAAAAAGTACTGATATTGCAAAGGGACACACACTCACACACACACACACACACACACACACACACACACACACACACACACACACACACACACACACACACACACACACAGGTCAGAGTGAGTACAATTCTGACCTAAAAACCGAGTCACCGTCAAAAAAAAAGAAAAAAAGATTCAACATTCAAGATTTTGTTGCAACTTTAGCATTGGCCCATACATACGACCACTGGCTCAACGTACAGGTGTGCTGGTCTTGCCGGTGAGGATAGTCCGAGCCTTGGCCTTGTTCATGTTGAAGTTCTTGAGGTAGGCCTCATAGATCTGCCTGGCCAGGGTCTTCTGGTCAGCCAGTCGGGGGTCCTCCACATCCCGCTCTCCCGTCACCATCTCCGCCTTCAGCTTCAGTTTCTCCGACTGCGGCATGCGGCCGAAGCGAATGGCTGCAGAGAGAAGAGCAGCACAGTTCAACAGGGTGGTTGGTTTTCATTTTAGTTTAGTTCTTCTTTTTCTTTGTTGAGTAAGTGTTGAGTAATAGACTCAGCACGTAAAACTCGCTCAAATCATTTCATACCCAGTGTGTTTTAACTTTTTTTCCCCTCATTGTGTGTGTGTGTGTGTGTTTTTTTTTAAGCCTTTACAAGCATTGATATTTCCATCAAGAGCAGGTCCCTCAACCTCATTGTGTAGCCATGTACCTGCACTAGCTGGTTATTTCACCAGGACATCAGAGATTCTCTCCAAACAGGGATTAACAGCAACTTTGTTTGCGATGAGCTCTCTTCCAATTAGAGGCCCCCTAAATCTGACTCAGTGGGCCTTAATTCTCTATGGAATAATCTGTCAGTAATTGAATTACATTTAAAGCATGTGGTTGTTTACTGCAACAAAATCAGTGTCAATAAATTGTGGCACCTTTGCATGTATGCAAATGTTAGTTAATCTGCCATTATTAAAGAAGCATTTTTTTTTCTCAGCGGTGCCAGTACAGGACACTCTGCATGGACATTGTAAAGCCACTGGAGCAGAAACATGGTAGTTGATTGTTTACTGCTTACTGAACAAAAGGAAGGAAGCTCACTGGTACACAGACTGGACACTGGGATCCCAATAAAACAATAGCATGGATGTTTATATTGAACATGCAAAATCAAAGTGCACAAAATAAGTAAAGAAATTATCAACACTGACAATCGGCAGCAATTTATTGAGCCCTTTCTGCAGGGGTGTCAAACTCTGGCACGCGGGCCAAATTTAGCCCCACAGTGTCATTATATTTGGCCCGCCGGCAACATACAGCACATGAACTGCTAGTACTACAAATCCCAGCTGGTATTTTGGCCCGTCAATCAGGACAGGACGTCCAGAGGTTCCACATCATCTCGGCACAGGGGACAAGAGCAAGAACAGCCTTTGCCTCTAGCGCACGTGCGCAGCAGGAGACGGTGAATGACAACAGCAGGTTACTACACCTGAGGCGCCGCGCGGGACGAGGGCGTCAGCGGGACGAAGGTGTGAAGGGTGTGAAGGCTGCACCAGTCACACGGGAATCTGTTTTTCCACAACAGGACGCAGGAATCCCTCAGACAGCCTGATCCCGCCGGCTTAATAAGATTAGGCCTGAACGGTTTTAACCCCTCCTTACCCATTTAAATAGGAGAAAAGCTGTTGCAGGACCCCCCCGTAACCTCCCACCCCCCTTTAACCACCGCTGCCCCATCACCCCCCCCGCCCCATCACTCCACCTTGGACACACACACACAAACAAACAGAAACATAAAAAAAACCATCGGACTGGCAAGTGGAGATGCGAGAGGCACAAGGTTCCTGCTGGGGTTCTGCTAGTAAAGTGATAGTATCCCTTGGAGCCCAGGGCTTTGCAGGTGGCTGCCTGGGCAGCAGCCAAGTCCAATCAAGATGAGAGGAAGTGAGTGATGCTAAGCCACATAAGTCAATTTCCTGAGATCCAACGTGAGAGGATGAGTCTGTGGAGTGGACTGGGTGGGGGTGGAGGAGAGGGTGGTGTAGGGGTTGGGAAGGGGGGGGGGGCATTTCTCCACTACATGATCTGTTTCAAAGGCCGTTTTTTTTAGGAGCTGATCTGACCCGTTAACGCTTCAGCCTCCAACAGCATATGAACAAACTTCATCACTTTAAATGTCCCTATATTATTCCTGCCAGGCCATGCACAAAAAAACTGAATATTTAGCCCTCTGTTTACAGCCTCCTGCAAAAAGGCTCAGTTTCGGTTTCCTTTTTCAGGACTGAGCCCCGGCGACTGACCAGCTCTGAAGCAGAGCAAGTCATCGCAGGGCCAAGCCCCGATTGTTTTTTCAAACTTATGTTTCATTTGAGACACAAAAAAAGGGCAAACTTGAGTGTGGGGTAAAAACTTGGTCCAGGCTGGTCAAAGTTTGCATGACATCTCAAAGGGCTGATTTCCACAACAGTGTCTTTTAGAATATTCAAACATGAGCCAATCAGAAAATTTGCCAATAAAGAAATTGAATAAATATAGGACTTTTGACTTCTGATTTCTGGGAATTTTACTGACAAGCTAGAGACGTACTGTGTATTACTTCTGAAGTGTATTTGGCATGAGAAAATATGGAATAACTAAACATATCAATTCTAGGTCAATTATTTTGGGTTTTTCAACATTAGCACTGCGCCAAGTTCCAAAAAATAATCACAATAGGAAGAAAGCAACAGCTCAGCACTTTGCATTTGAAACCCAGCTGGTAATCAATAGTCACTCAATCTAAACCAGGCTGCAACTTTCTAAAATTAGTGGCGCTCTGCCAAAGATCAGGTTGCGCTGGTCTCACATCTCCTTCCTCTTCTTCTAAAATTACCAAAGAAGCTCAATATACACATAACGGTGAGAGGAAGTGCGGCTGATAGAAATAGATGGAGCTCCGCTGAGCTGAACCAGCTCAGCCTCTCAACCTCTTCAAACTTTAAATACTAAAGACTAAATAAATATACTGAGTGTGTGTGTGTTTGAACTCGTGAGCATTGACATTTTTCAGAACCCCAGCAGCTAAAAATAAACAGACCAAATAAAAAAAGGGGGAAAAAAAGAAAGAAAAAGACTGACGCAAAAAAAAGCAAATGCCCATCATCCAAACAAGCGGGGCAGCTTCTCCAACCAGGCCAAAGAGCTCCATCGATGCTCAGCATGGGGTATCATGTGTGTGTAAAGACATGTGAAATGATTCACGACACACCACTCTATCAATGTATGTACTTGAAAAAGAAAGAGAAAAAAAAGAATAATTCTGTTTTTTGGAAGTTAGGAGTGAAAGTATCTGAGGAATATTTCGCGATCACAAGAACAAGCCGATTTGCAATCACAAGAACAAGTCCAGTTGCCCCAACTTGAACCCTTCTATGTTAAGATGACCCAGATGACTGAGAACCTTCACAGACATTTCTTATATAAGATGGACATTGCAGGAATTTGTAAAGGACAAAAATTGTGCCTGTTTCAGTGGTTCTGCTTTCTCTTCTTCTGCCTTATACGCTTGCTTTGATTGATTACTATTAAAAAGAACAAAGGGAAAAAGGGGTAGAACACTGATAAGTTTTTATGAACTTCATCCCACACCAGGTATGGGCAAACTGCAGCCCAGTGGCTATACTGTATGCGGCCCCTTCAGCTATTAATTTAATCAAGCTTTTCAATCAAGCCCACTGAACTTGAAAAATTATATTAATAGTCAGAAAGTCAGAAAATACTGTAGCTGCATTTCATCAATCAAGTGTTTTCAGAGTCATTTCAATAAAGAGCTAAATACTGTGGGGATTCAAAGACATTCATTTTGTTGGAACTTTGCTTTGGTTCAAATGAACCATGTTTTCTACATATCCCAAGATATATATTTTCCTCCTATGAGTTGGGTCACCAAAGCACTCCATCTATCTGCTCCTGCTCCAGCCCCTGTCACATTTTAGAACCCATTGAAGTTTTCCCACCCCTGGAGTAGACTCTTTCCAACATGGAGTAGTTACAGATGTTGTTTGAGAGTGGTTGTCTTTTCCCATTTGTTTTTAGCTTTTCTTGCCTAAGCATGGTTACATATTTGATTTATTTTATGGTTTTCCCTAAACCTGTTTGAATGAATGAATGAATGAATGAATGAATGAATGAATATTTATGGTGCATTTCCCTCTTCTCCACGCGGCCAAAAGCACACATGCACATTGCAGCGGGTTGTAACAGTCCAACACAGTCGTACTTCTATAGCAACAACTTTCTGCAGATGCAGAAAGACCTAAAGATGACAGACCTGAACAGAAAGACCTGAACATGACCGATTGGGGGGGGGCGTTAAAAATACCAACCATACCAATTATGTTGGTGAGTTAAAGCTCACCTTGAATGTGCGTCGCATGCTCTTTTTTTGCAGGCTGTAAAATAATTATTATTAGTAGTATTTCATTATTAGTAATAATGAAGTACTGCAAGTCATTGGACATCTTGGTGATGTGATGTGGTTTCTTGTCGTGCATGAAAAAATGGCACTGCAGAGTCAGCATTTGCAATTCAACAGGACGACAGTGCAGTGTATGTGTGTGTGTGAGACACATACACACTGACACACCCACACCCACACACACACACACAGATCATGTTCTAGAGCTCTCCTGTTGCAGATCCATCTGGTCGACTTCTAAACACAGAGGCTCATCGGTGAGTCTGCAGGTTAATTATAACCACAGCAGCAGTAAGAGAGCAGACAAATCTTCAGTTACCACTGCGTCCCCACACACATCCCTCCCTTCCTTACGAAAGAGAGAGAGACAGTGAGAGAGAGAAAGAGAGAGGGAGGGAGAGCGAGCGAGAGGTGTCGAATTGCTCGCGCGCAAAGAGGACGTTGGTCCCTGTTAAAACTTTTATGGCATCTGCTCAACGCTCAATGTACATTGTGTCTAGGAGTGTGTAGTGTGTGTGTGTATGTGAGTGAGTCTGCAGGACTGACCATTGTGAGACATCCCCACCGACAGGCACTTCTGGAAGCGGCAGTATTGGCACTTGTTGCGGTTCTTCTTCTGGATCTTGCAGCGGCGCTCGCACTTGTCGTAGTCCAGCTTCAGGCGGATGGTCCGTCGGAAGAAACCCTGCAGGCGACCAATGCAGGATGAGAGTTAGAGTTTTTTTGTTTGTTTTTTTTATTTCAAAAACTTCAAAACAACGGTGTGCGAACTGAAGCGCACGTCTGTGGAACAAACCGACGCATCAGAATTCACTACAGCACAACCTTCATCGGGACCTAAGTGGAGCCAGTCTGGAGCTGCTGCACTGGGTCACACATGAGGTCCTCTTGTCCCACTGAACACTGATGTTATGATATGCTTAAATACACATTAGCAGCAGGACAGTTATAACTTGAGATGCACCCATGCTACTTTTTTTTTTTATAGAACCAGTAGATATTTTCAGTTTAGTTTTCACAATGCCAATACTGAGTTCTTGATAAGGCCATGACTCACAATACAGTAGAATTACTTTGGGTTTTTTTTTTGTTTGTTTTTCTACAGATGTTCTGTCATTTGAACAACATTCCTCAGAAAGTTTTTCTAGAACAAGTTTCACAGTAGTACATAAACACACAATTGTCATACACATACATACAGAACTGTTATCGGAGTGTTGTGGTATCGGCACGTATTTACGAGTAGTAGAGTACTCCGGTATGGGTACCAATACGCGATACTGGTATTGTTATCAGTGCATCCCTAGTTATTACCATGAAGAGAGGCCTAACATTTATTGTTATTCTCATCATTTTTATTTTTAATATAACTATTGTATATTGGCCTTTTTTCCTTCACGACTGACAAACACATTTGGACTGAGTCTACTAACAACAAACAAACTTCTGAGCAAACAGTGATTTCATGTCGTACCAGAATTAAATTAACAAGCTTTAACCTTTTAAATATTGAAAAATATGTATGTGGGTCTTCCAGACCACTGGAGCCGCTCCAGCTCATTCAGCAGGTGACCACGAGAACGATAACCATGATATTGCGACATCTTCCACAGGGCTCCCTCCCACACGTCGGCCTGAAACCTTGACTTTTGTGACAAAGTGATATTTTCCAGTTTTACTGCAGCATGGGGTCTTTACCCTGCACAGGTCACAGGACTTTGACTCAGTAGGCACTTCAAAGATCCATGCCTTTGTCCAGTCTCGCTAATCATTACAAATGCTGTAAAATCAGGGTCGCTCGCAACCCAAACACATGTTGGAAAAAGATTCTCCACAGGCTGAGGTGACGCGAGATGTTGCACCACTTTTTGAGGTCCACCTGCCGTCTCACTCGATCAACAGTTTGGAAGATTTCAGGCTAAAATATGTTGTATGATTGTTACACGTTCAGCTTAAAGCAAACAATGGATAACCTGACCTGCTGTTGAGCTGGAAGAAGGTTTAATCCCGTCTCACCTCTTGACCCTCAACACTCAGCCCTTCTACTTTGTTTGTTTTGCATGTTGTTATCAAGGTATAGAGCGTCCCAACTCTGGTGGAGATAAGCAGGTGTGGTGAAATTTGAGTCTTTCCACTGACACACATCAAATGAAGACCACAAAATCTTTCCTTTCTTTTATAAAAGTTTAAGAAGGGACCATTGTGCTCTCTTAGTTAAGTGATATTCCAGTAGCTCAACAAAGAGTGTCTGCTTGGTTTACAAATTTGTTGACCAATGACAAGGTGTCAATGTGCCATCAAATGTACCCGTAATCAATGCCTGAAAACCAAAAGCAAGCTCTGGTAGTCCGTTTTCTTTGGCCCTCTTTTCTTTAACACCTCCACACACACTATCTTTGCCCATTGGCACCTCATTGATAACAGCCTTGAGTTGTTCTTCAAAATGACTGGTGAACAATTCACTGACTCAGGACTGAGCCAGAGCGCGTGAAGTCTCGAAGACTTACTCGACGTTATTAGTCATTAAGGGGCATTGTATAAAGTTATTGCATGCATGTCTGTCCACCTTGGAGTGACAAATTTGAAAAGCTATTATTATTATTATTATTATTATTATTTTTACATTCTGTTGAATTGTAAGAGCGAGACTGGCGCCGCGGCCAGTGACTGGGCACGGCTGGTGCAGGACGATGGAACTCTGGCTGTGGATGCCTGTCATCCAAGCATCCACAGGAACATCCCAGTTCACTCTGGAGAGACACTGGTTCCAAAGTTTGGTCACACATTGAGTCAAGTGTGGGCAAACTACGGCCCGGGGGTCATATGCGGCCCGTTAAGCTGTTTAATCTGGCCCGTTGAACTTAAAGAAATTCTATTAATAGTAAGTACGTTAGAAAAAAAAGCAGCATTTAATCAATTTTTTCAGAGTTTTCAGAGTCATTTCAATAAATAGCTAAATAATGTGGGGCTTCAAAGACACTGATTTTGTTGGAACTTTGCTTTGGTTCATTTTCAATTGACATTAAAGCACGTTTTCTAGATATGCCACGATATTCTTTTCCTTTCAAACACCCCATCTGCTCCTGCTCTGCCCCCACCGCTTTCAAATTTTAGAAAGCGGTCCAAAGCAGTCCAAAGGTTTGCCCACCCCTGTACTGAATCAACGGTCAGGAGGCAAAGGTCAATCGAACGTAAAAATGACTCGTCATTGTTTTTGCAAGTGAGGGAAAAGCTGCTGCAGTGTCACTCTTAACGGCTTGAGCTCAGTCAACTGTGGCTGGGTGGCATTTGTGACGCAGCCAACCTGCAGGTAATGAATGACAGAATAAAAACAGACACCCACAGGACTGTTTTTGGCTGGCAGGGTTAGAGGAGACAGGCTCATCTTGGCTGTGCTGTAATAAAATGAGGGCTGTGATGCTTCTTTCACCTTGCAGCCCTCGCAGGCGTGAACTCCGTAGTGGTAGCCAGAGGCGCGGTCAGCACACACCCGACACTCCAGGTTGAGCGAGGAGGAGGAAGCCGAGAGCTCCTCCTGGCTGGGAGCCATCCCGAAGACCACCGAGGACGGACTGGACGCTGGTGTCAGGGCATCTGAAACACACACACACACCTCTTCTTTAATGGACAGGAATTTAAAACAATCAGTTCGTTGGGGGGAAAAAAAACTAAGATTTAACAAGATTGACCTGGATTTGCTAACTTGTTCAAGTAGTGTTGCAGTCAAGACGGCACCAACCAACCGAGACCAAGACATGATCAAGACTTAGAGAATATCAAGATCAAGACTAGACCAATACTTTATATATCAACAAAAAAAAATCACAACAAAACAAATGACCAGTGTCTTTTTTTCTTATTTACAGCAAGGTACCTTTTAATAATTTTTCTTTAACATGTTGCTGCTTTGCCAGATATTTCAAACCCTTAAATACTTAAAACTTTGCTTCATAAAAATTAAAAAAAAAAAATTAACTAGGAATAACGGGCCGTGTTTCTCTGGGTGTCACCAACGGAGCAAAACAAGGCGGCAGCTGCATTATTTTCTGTTATTATCGTATCATTACAGTGTTGGCCGAGTCTCGACAATGTCTCTTGATCGAAAATCTCCAGTCCGACACCCTTAAAAAGTTGGTCTGGAGACCAGGACCAATCTCTAGTACTACAACACTACGTTCAAGGATCTCGCTCATATAAAACTGACCCCCATGTCGATAGAGGCTCCCCTTGCTATACAGAAGTCACAAATTCCACCCAATACTAAAATATTAGGAGAAAATCAAAGCAGGTCTCCGTTCGCGTGTCCACAAGACTCAGCAGTCCAATTTGTCAAGAAACATCAAGTGGTATCACATTTCAAAGCAAAGAGTGGAGTCAGTTTGCATTCTAACATTGACTCATTACCATGTCTGGTGAATTACTTGAACTGGACTTTTGGGGAGCGTGTGGCAAAAGGTAGGAGTTGACCTTGTCATTGCAGTCCTACAACAAACCTGTTGTCTTACAGGGGAGGGGGGAGAAAAAAAGATAAAAACAATGGCTGTCCTGAATCGTAAAGCGCTGCTATCTTTACCGCTGTACTTCATCGCCCTTCCTCATCCACTCACAAAAATGTAAAATAAAAATGAAATAACATTCACTTTGAACCCTTTGGCCCAGCAGACACATCCCAGCAACTTCTTATCCGCAGATACCAATGCGCTGCCCGCGCTCTGGTGGCTTGATCAGGGTCGTATTACTGATCCCCTCCAAGGACGTCAGGTCACCAGTTTTCCATTTCTACCCTCCAACAGGGGCACCGTTGGCCAGTGGACGGATGAACGGTCAGCGAGTGTCCCGTTCTTCACGGTTTTTATTTCCGTGACCCAAAGCATGTCTGTGTCCACTTGTGGTGGAATATAAACAACCGTGGAGATATTTTGGTATATATGTATATATACATACAAGATATATTTGTATATATACATACGTACATGTTAGATTAGATTTGTCTGCTGTTATTGAGGATATTATTAGATTTTTTTTGCACTCAATTGTTTGTAACTAATTATATTATATTATATAGTAGTGCATAACACTTGAAACACCCTTTAAGAAACCTTTTTTACTTGTAAATCTGTCTTTTTGTATATTTGTAAAACTTACATTTAACTACCACTTGCCACTTTAAAAAAAAAAAACTTTTTTTTTATTTCTTGCATGCACAACCATGTTGCCACACCAACATTTCACTGCCGTGTAACGTGACATGTGACAAATAAAATCTGTGGAATCTGTTGACCCTCTGATTGCCTTTTCCGTGATATCAGTCAGTGTTTCAGAGACACCTCCTCCTTTGTCCCGTCCTCCTTCCTCACTCACTCCCGCACTCAGTTTATGCCACTTCTCCTCATTCAACTTTTTGCAAAGAACGGTGGTCAGATTCATTAAAATTTTCCACGATGTTCCACTCTGATTTATACTAAAGGGGTTAAAAACAAACAAACAAACAAAAAAAAACATCACGATAACGATGTCTCCTGAGAGCTGACCCATGTTAGCTCAGGAATGCCTGAATTCTCTAACTGGCGGTGGGGTGAAGAGAGAGTGGTGAATCCACAGTGTGGAAAACCACACTGTGTTGCAGTACAGCAGGATGCTCTGTACTGTAGACCTGTAAAAGGCTATCTGCAGCTCCTCACCCACACTGTTTTTCCTGAGCACTCACACAAAGTGCAGGCACTGCTGGGCCTTTTTGATGACAGCTGCGGTCTTTTCACCCCAGGAGAGGTCAACTGAGATGGTGGTGCCCAGTAGGGTGAAGCTGTGGACCCTCTCCACACATTTACCATTTATGAAGAGAGGGAGTGGGTCAGACGTTTGTCTTCTGAAGTCCAAGAGGATTTCCTTAGTCTTTCTGGTGTTTAAAATCAGGTTGTGAGCCTGACACCACATAGACAAATTCAGGACTTCATCCCTATAGGCAGACTCATCTCTACCTGCGATCAACCCGACCACTGTGGTGCCGTCTGCGAACTTTGCTACGGTGTCGTTAGCATTGACAGGTCTGCAGTTGGCGGTGTAGAGGGTAAAGAGCAGTGGGCATAACACACAGCCTTGTGGGGATCCCGTGCTCAGAGTGTGGGTGGATGACAGGTGGAGTCCAAGTTTGACTGTCTGAGGTTTGTCTGTGAGGAAGTCCTTGATCCACAAACAGGTGAGTGGGTAAAGACCCAGAGTAGACAGTTTTCTGACCAGGACGTTGGGGATGATGGTTTTACATGCTGAGCTGAAGTCCACAAAGAGCACCCTGTCTCTGTGTTCCAGATGGCTCAGCACAGTGTGGAGGATGATGAACATGCTGTCCTCCGTCAACCTGTTTGCTTTATAAGCAAACTGATGGGGATTGAAGGAGGGTGGTAAGCAGTCACTGATGTGTGCTAGGATCAGCCGTTCCAGGCACTGAGTGATGACAGGTGTAAGGGCCACTGGACGGTAGTCGTCTAGGCAGGCTATGTGTGATCTCTTGGGCACAAAGATGATGGTGGTGGTCTTCAAACAGGTTGGAATGGTGGCTTGTGACAGGGACAGGTTGAAGATTGTAGTAAAGACCTAAGAGAGCTAGTTTGCACAGGCTGTGAGTACCCTCCCAGGAACGCCATACAGTCCAGCTGCTTTCCCAGGATTCACTGTGGCAAGCATACATGTCACCTCCTGTGCCTGCACAGTCAGTGGATCGTAGCTTGAGTCAGGGGGGTGCAGCCGGAGTCTACAGGGCTGTGGACTCAAAACGTGCAAAGAACATGTTCAGTTCCTTCGCCAGTGAAATTTTTAAGTCCACAGCTGTGCTGGTCTGACCCATAAAATTGGTCAGCTGCTGTATCCCATGCCACACCTGCCTGGGATTGTTGTTAGAGAGGTGGTCTTCTCGCACCTTCTTATAGTCCATCTTGGCTTTCCTGGTGCTCCTTTTCAGTTCAGCTCTAGCAGCACTGTACACAGGGGCGCCACTAGACCTAATACTGTACTGGGGCACACCTGGGGCACAAAGAATTCATGAGAGCGAGCAAAGTGCGCAAGAAAAAAATATATTTAGCACTTATTTATCATAAAAGCCTACTTGTGCACTTTACTCTAGACTTCTAAACCATTACTGATAAAAGCAAAAAGGGAGAGCAAAGAATCTTTTTGAAATATTTATTGCAGTAAACATCTGCAAATTGAACATTTACAAAAGTAAAAAAATAAAATAAAATAAAGCACCCCTACATCTCTGGGTTCTTTTATTTCCATTTCCATGTATGGCACACATAGAAGAAGGATAAATGAACAACTGTTGTGTGTCTCTTCAGGGAATCATTTTTTGAGTGGTCAATCACTTGGCTGTGGCTTAACTTGGAAAGTTCCTCACTCTCCACTGACATGATGGCAAGGTGGTGAACAAAACCAGATGCTCTAGCTTTAGCCATTTTTCTGGTGACAAAACAAGATTATTTTAGCCAAAGGCAAACTGATTAACAAGACAAGTCTATATTACTGTGCTATTTTTTTGTGAAATAAATTTTAATGGTTTAAAAAGGGTAGGATAGGCTATATCTGTCAACTGACACACGCTTACTCAAATTCATCATTGATGCACAGGTCCTGAGCAGAACAAGCAGACCACAACCAATATTATGCCACCGTTAGAACTGTTTCATCATGCCAATGAAACTCACTGGAAATTCCCCTCAGGTCTAACTGACAGCTCGTCACAGCTCGTACTAGTAGCTAGTTAGCATTAACTTAAGACAGACTTATGTTGCCTAGCTAGCTTGGACTTCACTTACCTCTCTCATTCCTCGCTGCTTTATCCCTGCTGCGGGTGAATAACTTTCTGATATCCATCTAGGAGTAATACTGTTTGAGTCAAATCAAAATCAAAATAATATATTTAACAAGTTGTTGTCGGCTCGCATTACCTACCTCTTAAATCAAAATAATATATTTAACAAGTTGTTGTCGGCTCGCATTACCTACCTCACGCAGCTTCTCTCTCTCTCTCTCTCTCTCTCTCTCTCTCTCTCTCTCTCTCTCTCTCTCTCTCTCTCTCTCTCTCTCTCTCTCTCTCTCTCTCTCTCTCTCTCTCTCTCTCTCTCTCTCTCTCTCTCTCTCTCTCTCTCTCTCTCTCTCTCTCTCTCTCTCCGAGTTGACGCAGAAGTATAAATCAGCTGAAGTCGCTACACGTGAATAAATTGCCATATTAAGTAGCCATGTGCGCATTCTGTAGTCTATGCTATGTAGACTTAAAACTCTGAAGTGATTTTTTTTTATTGGCTCAGCGGCCACATTGACTTGTAAACATTGACTGACGGGCCGGGCAAGCACCCAATGCATACATATGGAACATAATTAACATAAATGAACATAAAGTCCACAGCTGTGCTGGTCCGACTTATAAAATTGGTCAGCTGCTGTATCCCATGCCACACCTGCCTGGGATTGTTGAGAGGCGGTCTTCTCGTACCTTCTTATAGTCCATCTTGGCTTTCCTGGTGCTCCTTTTCAGTTCAGCTCTAGCAGCTCTGTACAGTTCCTTATCATCGGACCTGAAAGCGGCTTCTGAGGAGTGACTTGACCTCCTTGGTCATCCAGGGTTTCTGGTTTTGGAACACCCGGATCTGTTTGACGACAGTGACAGTCTCTATGCAGAACATGATCTATTTCAGCACTCAGCCTCTGCGTAAACCAGGGGTGCCCAAGACGTCAATCGCGATCTACTGGTCGATCGCGAAGGCAGATTGGGTCGATCGCATGGCGAGAGAGAAAGAGAGAGGGCACGTTTCAGAAGCGTCCCCAGAAGCGTGAAACTGCGCCGCTTCTCACATCGAGTCAATGATGTGAAACCTGTTGAATCAAGTTGATTTTCGTCATAATGTACAATGTGCTGTATTTTACTGTGAAGCAGAAACGTGACGCATCGGCTTCAACGCAGTTCAGTTCGGCCATCAAATAAAGTAGATATAAAGCAGATTTCACTTTAAATCTGAAACTATGATGAGCAAAATGCATCTATACTTTAAATACCTGCATTTTGTCATTTTTTTTTTCTTTTTACCCATAGCGATACTTCGAGACACTGTTGTGATCGGCAAAAGAGTTTTGTTTCACTGTTGTTTTCTTTAACAAGCAAAACTACCTGGGTTGTCAAGAACTCGCAATCCTTGCGTGAAGAGATCGAGCCGCCTCACCAGACAGCAAAATTGGAAACACGTTTCAAAGCGCTTACCCATCCACAAAGCACGCAGGCACTGCGGACGTACACACACACACACACACACACACACACACACACACACACACACACACACACACACACACACACACACACACACACACACACACACCAATCATCTCTAACCTAGGTGCTCATAAAGACAAAAAGATACTGCAAAACATCCTAACGTAATATACTTTTACTTATCAAATTAAACACATGTAGTTTTAACCTTCTTAATGCTTTTAAGCCATGAGTTAGCTGTACAATGATAAGCATACATGCACATGGGAACATGTTAACCCATTCAATCCTATTATTTATTTATTTATTTATTTATTTATTTATTTATCACTGGACTACAAATATGTTTATGAATTAATATGTTTTCAAATTTTAAAGGAGGTGGATCATTTTGACTTGGCCATTTTATAAGTAGCTTGCATGTTGAAAAAGTGTGTGCTCTGCTGGTGTAAACTGTCAGGTGATGTTTAAGTATACTCCAATCAGTATGTTCAAAGCAGTCCTGTAGTTGGAAGAGTGCATCCGGTGGTGATGGTCTTTCTCACTGGAGCGGTGCTTCTCCTCAGAGGAGTGTATGCAGTGCATGGCTCTGTATGCATGTTTACAGATAGTGTAAACATGGTCTAGTGTGTTTCCCTCTTCAGGTTTGCTAGATTAAAGTCGCCAGTGTGTGCACTGTCCAGGTGAGCCTTCTGATCACCGGGTGATCAGCACAACACTGTCTAAATCCGGTGAACAAGACTTGTATGCAGTTATACTATCCCTACACCAGTCATCGTGCACATGAACACACAAACCAACTCCTCTGCTCTTACCCAACTCCTCTTTGTTCCAGTCGCTGTGAACGGTGCAACTAGGTAGCTTCATGGTCTCGCTCGACTAGTTAGCTTAATGGTCTCACTCGGTGTCCGTGAACAAAGCCAGGATTCCGTTATCACCATAACACAACAGTTCTGGATATAGTGGTCTTCAGCTACAAGTAGTTCCGGTTCATTCTTTTAGCCGAGCCCACACTGAATCAGATGCTATTACCAGAGCAGCACGGCAACTGTATGGGGATAACACGGCGCTCTTGGAGCTCTTCCATCATTGACACGACAGAACAGCAACGTAACAGTCTGCCTCACCGCACTATGAAGAATATATATGAATAAGACATATATTCTTCAGAACATATCTGAAAACGCAGATCTGCAAGCACTCGTGTCCCATTTGTGACACTGTACCCAACTGGTCATAGGCAGATGACGGCCCTCTGGAGTCTGGATCTGCTCTAGGTTTCTTCCCACAGGGGAGTTGTCCTGGCCACTGTCGCACTTTGCTGGCTCTGGGAGCCCAGTTGGTTCTTTTTCTCTGATTGTACAAAGCGCTTTGAGACGTCTTTGGATGTGATTTAGCGCTGTACAAATAAAAGCTGATTGATTGATTGATCTATAGAGCAATAAGGGTCTTGCTCCTAGTTAGCCAGCATTTTTTAAGGAAGCCCGTCTGACATTGCTTAACGTGGGCTTCCTTAAAGACTTTACACACTGGACCCTTAGGAGAGACTATTAAGAGAAATTATGTGTACGGAGAGTAAAAAACAAACAAAAAGAAAACCCTCACCTAGAAGAGTGGAGCCCTCCGAGCCGTTGCTGGAGGACTGGTACTCTGGGACGTCCAGGGAGCTGAGGGTGTCGTTGTCGATGGACTGTGAGATATCCTGCGAGATGTCCTGCAGCTCCTCCATGCCGCCAATGAAGTCGTCATGGGCGCACAGTGGGCTTCCTAATACCGAGTCCTCCAGGGGCGAGGGGGGGCGGTAGTGGCTCTCCATGTCAACCATCACTGTGGAGCAGCAGGCTGCCGAGGCTCTCCACCATTAGACTGTCCACAGGGGCCACAGAAAAATAATTATAGGTCAAAAATGAACACAAATGCAAAAACAAAACCCCACAGAAGGGCAGAACACAACGCGACACATTCATTTTGTCTTGACTTACTACTGTAGCACCAAGATCCCTTGAGAAACGCCATTTCATATCATGTCATATGTTGCACGTATTACAGAACCGGCAATGGAACCACCTTGACCTTGACCTTGACCACACTCTGCAACATTATAACCCGCAAAGGAGCATTTTGAAAGTCAAACATTAACACACAGGTTTCACGGCGGTGAATCAAAACCGGTCTGAAGCTGTGTGGAAAGCGCTGGAGGCCATCATGCAGCTGAGAGGCCGAGCAGCAGTCAGTCAGTCAGCCAGGATATTTGGCTGACTGACTGACTGCTGCTCAGCGACCTTTATCCCACAGACTGACGTCCACTTTGGATCAGAGTTTTTGCTGCAACAGCAACAACAACAAGTACAACAAAATAATAACAACGATGCGTCTGGCCAACTCTGTCATGATGTCATGACTTTTCTACCACTACTAATGTGTATGTGGCCATCTTATTCACAAAAACAAAGGTTTCATCCTTTTATATATTGTCTGTTTACAACCGGTACGTAGACAGGAAAACACATTGCGTTAACTCAACGCCGCTTTATCGCCGACAATTTTTTTTTATCGCGCGATTAACGCACACGGTGCTTTTTGAACCTTTGGCCGCTCCGTAGATTGTGGAAACGGGAAATGAATTGACTCACAGCACACAGTCACACGCTTGCAGCCGGCTTGTAAACACAACAAAAAAAGAAAAAGACACTGAGCGTAGATGAGCACTAGGAAGGACTAACGTGGATAAGGCGTCAATTGTAAATGGAACGTTCCACTTCAAAACCCTGCCAGATGGCAGTCTTGAGAGGACAAAAGTGATATGCATTTACTGTAACGAGCGCTTCCATTCGGCGCCCATGTTAATCAATGTAGTAGTTCAAACCAGACGCGAACAGGCCCGCGGCTCCCCTCGCGGATCGCGCCATGCATTTAACGTCAGTTCACTGGACGTGGAAGCGAAGCGCCGAGCGCTTCCATTCGGCGCCCACGTTATTCAATGTGGTGGTTCACACTAGACGCGAACAAGCGCGCGATCCTCGTCAACATTACAGGAAGTCGCTAAAAAAAAAAACAAGAAAATCCGGTGAATTTTCAAAATAAAAACCGAATGACAAATTCGATCATATTTGTATGTTATATTTGTCAGTACATTGTATCAGAGTGCGAGAGAGAGGGTCATCCTTTTGTGTTAATGCCTGCTGAAAAAAGTGGATGAATGGTTCAAGTTTGAGTTGAAGAGTAAAATATACAAATTTTGGTAGTACTAGTAATCATTACTATATAATGTTACAATTATGCTATGTTTATCCCAAAACAGACTACACGTGTCCAGAGGTTTGTACTTATGCGTTTCTGAAAACAAAATTAACTATACACGTTGGTAGAAAAAAAACACACACTTGATGCAGGAAAAGAAAAATGCTCCCTGACTGTGTAATCAAAAGAAAACATCACAACTGCTTAAAAGCAGGGCATTAACATGAGGGGGGTGTAACAGTCCACCCATTAGCCTCACTGTCGACATATTGCGAGGATTAATATAAGACCCTCCCCCGGCTACCCTCCCATCCCCGACCCACTCCCCCAACACCACAACCACCAATGTCCGTAAATCCTCAATGGCTAAGTCCACTGCAATGACATCATGGTCAACGCCAGCTGCACGACAACCTGCATAAATGTCCCCGCACACTCGACCGCCACCAGCCAGCGGGGGGGCACTGGCAGCACCACCAGGTGCCAGAAGACGGGCGTTGCGGGTTGGCAAGGTTGAGAAGAAGGATGCGGTATATCTCATGACACAAAAAGGCACCCCCTACTCACTTCTAATGGAGTAACACTATCCGGCGGTCAGCGGTCGAGCGAGGAGATCTAGGGGCAGAGAGAGAGGGAGGCAGGGGTGAATGTAGGTCAGTGGGCTGGTGGAGGCTTTGCTCTGATATGAAGGCTGGGCCACTGCAGACTGGACAGACTGATCTTGGGGAAACCAGGAAGTAGGAGAAGCCTGAGCTGGAGCACTAAGACGACGCGGGCGCTCGTCCTGACAGCTTAAGGCCGGCAGGACGGAGGGAACCTCATCTCCGTCTCTGGAATTTCAGGATCCATCCAGGATCCACCAGGAGAAACTAGGTCAACCTTCAATAAGCCCCTTCAATTAGGCCTAAGAACGTCCAATGAAGAGGAGGTAGTGGGCCGTGGGAGGGGTTGGGGGTGGGGGGTGCACCACTGTTCCTGTCAGGCTGCAGGACAACAGTTGCCCGGGTTCCTGCACCTTCCACTGCATAAATTCTCCTCTCAGCTTGTGCCGCCTCCAAAACACACGGCAACATAAAACGAACAGCTGCGGTGATACACTGACTCTCGTGAACACAGCAAAAATAGAATGTAGCAAAACGGGATTAGCCCCAAGTTTTACTGAGCATTGTACCAACACATGGACAGCTGAGCAAAACAATGGGGGCTAAATTGCTTAGACGAACAGCTAACATTGCTAACAGCGCTGCACAAATCATAGTGGGGCCTGTGCGGCAGCTAAAGCATCTAGTGTTGTACTCAAGACGGCACCAAATGACTGAAAACAAGACATCATCAAGACTAGAGAGTATTGAGATCGAGACAAGACCAAAACTGAATATATCAAAGAAAAACAACAAACAAAACAGAACAAATGCCCAGTGTCTTTATTTTTTTTTCAGCTCAAGTTAGCAACATTTAACATTTGTTAAATGTAACATGTTAGTGCAACATTTCTTAACAGCAAGATATGTTTTAATACATTTCATTAACATTTTGGTGCTTTGCCAGATATTTTTAACCATTTTCAAAAACAAAACAAAAACAACTTTGCTTCATAAAATTAAAAAAAAACTATAACTAACTAAAAACCTTGAATGTCTGAGCTCGACACTAAAAATACACTCATCAATCTCACTCATGATGGTTGTGAAATACCTCAAAGTTCTGCACGGCTATGGGGCTAAAGAGATGAGACAAAAGCTTTATTTTCTTTTATCATCTGTCATTGTAGTGTTGACTGAGTCTCCACCAGTGTTGGTCAAAAATCCCCCATCTGTCCAGTCCGAGACCGAGACGAGACCCAGTCAAAATGCCTCAGAGTCTGAGACGAAACCGAGACCATTAAAAAGTGGTCTGGAGACCAAGACCAGTCTCCAGTACTACAACACTAACAGCATCTTACTGTAACTAAACTGTGCAGTTGTCTCTCTAAGTTTAAACATTTAAACCACGTGCAAGCCTGAACAAATTAAACTGCCAGTTCTGTCACAAGATGAGAATTTAGAATCCTCCACAGCTACATGCTCCCATCAACACTGTACGTAGCACCATACTTTTTAATGCAATATTTGTAATAATAATATGAAGTAGTTTTGTCATGTCGGTGTGAGAAATATTCTACTAATCCTCAGCAACAAATTCTACAAGTCTGCAACAAGGTCATCCGACTTCAGGTTTGATGTCTTTTGCTTCATGAGAGAGTATCAGATTTCAGCCCTGGTTGGTGCTCTGAAACAGCACTGGAGGAGTGTGAGGTGGCTGGGGTCGAGAATAAAAAATTAAAGTACGCCCAGGCCCGGGCATACTTTGAAAACCGTCAGCGCCCAGCCACTGGCCCGATTGGGCCAGAAAAAATAATGCACTTAAAAAAAAAAAAAAAGAAAAAAAAAAGTGCAGAAATCTAATTTCACATTAATTCCCTGTGGGTCTGTGTTTTGCAATTTTACTTCTGTGAAATTGTCTCGATAACTACAGGGACCAATGGTTACAATAGTGGGGCCAGTGATCGTCAAAAACCATTTCACTGTCCCAGAGGACCAGTGGCAAATTTCCCTTATTGTCTACGCCTGGGTGGTAAAGGTTCCTACTGTTTGTGGAGCAGGCACCTGACTACTGTAAAGCAATACTCTCCAACTACAACAACAACAACAACAACAACGGCAAGAGAACCTTGCTCAAAGTCCAACTACGTTACTACTGTTGGTGCAGATCGAAGCATGTTCAGGGGGTCAAAATCGGGTCGGCAGTTCCTATTTTCTCTAGGGGGCGCTATTGAGTGGATTTGTACAGTTTTTCAATAAATTAAATTTTTTGGCAGGTCTGACCTGCCTGCAAACATTTTTTGGAGTATGGGAAGGGGGTCAAAATGGGGTTCAAATACGCGTACTTGAGGTGACATTGACTTTAAAAGGGCCGTAAAATGAAAACGGTTGGGATCTCAAACTATTCACCAACAATCAATAGTCACGAAGGTCTTGTCTATGTCATACTACATTTTACAGCCTGTAGCACTTACGGTTTTCAGAACCTAACGTTTTGAGATTTTTTTCAAACAAGTGAAAATAGCTCACTTCTGGTTTGTCTGGGGTCAAAGGTCAGCATTTATGAAAAGTATGTATGGACTGACCAAACGCATGGGTCTTTGTCCCATGTCTCCACAACCTTCTTAGAGGGCGCTATGGTGATTTTAGTGTTTGTGTCTATATAGGGGGCGCTATTGAGGCAAAGTCACGTAAGGAGAATAATAATAATAATAATAATACTGATAATAACAGGAAAAATAATAAACTGTGCAAAAACAATAGGGTATTTCGCCCCTGCGAAAGACCAGTTCGTTTTGAACTGGTCTTCCGTGTGCTCAGTCCCTAAAAACAGACTGGAACCACGAGGAGAAAGCTTGGCTTGTGGCCATGATGCATCACAGAGTTACTCGTCCTCCAGCTACACTGTAGTTGTTTTGCTGTGTTTTTGTGAATGGCGGCAGTGTTAGCCGCGCAGGAATTAAGCAAGCTCTTCAGCATTCAGCCTGTGGCTGCTGACCCTCAGGGCTTCCTCTGGAGGACATCTTATTAGGAGCTGCCCTCCTGTCACTCTCCTCAATCTCCTTGAAACACTGTTTCCAGGGGCCAGACCAATCTTCGTGCCCAGTACGGTACTAACCCTAACCCATCACGCCCAGTCACACACACATTATTCTTCACTACATTTTGGCAGATTTCACCTCAGCATGAAGAAGTGAAAGGTTATTCTGGCTTTCCAAGTGTGAACAAAAAAAACAGCGAACAAAACCAACTTGTTTCTTTCCCTTCTGCAGGAAAAGTTTCTGACTTTGTGTCATTGACAGTGTGTCAACAGCGCATACCCACTGCAGGCATGACCGTATTTAAATAACACACATGACACAGATCCCTCTTTTTGAACTCCAGAGACGGCATCGGCCAAGAAGCGCAGCAGCCTGACCCTGTGTTGCCACCAACACAATGAGGAGAATGTAAACACACACAGAGGAGTGCAGAGGCATGTGGGCTCTCTCTTTGAGAGAAACATCACTTCAGCCACATTACAAACTCTTTATCAGCAAAGTGGGGGTCGTGGTGGTGGTTGGGTGAGGAGGTGGGGACAGAAAAGAAAACGGCGTCGGCCAGCCTTTTGTCCCCCCGGCGGGTCGAGACCTCTCTGGTGCTCAGTCAGCCGAGGCTGCTGCAGAGCCCAGCGCTCACCATGAAGGAGATGATGATGGTGAGTAAAGTCATCTGCGTTAGTGCGTTTGGGTGGTTAGTGAGAGTGGGCGGGGGAGGAGGGAGGCTGCTCGCTGACAAAAGGGCTGCTAGACAAGAGGACAACGAGGTCACCATGACAATGCCACGGCAATACAAGTGCACCGATCCCTCTGTAAGGGCAGCGACCAGAGAGCAGTCAGCAGTGGTGAAGTCATGACACTACGAGTGAACCTGTAGCTCCAGTCGGTACCTCAGGGACTGCAAGTCCCCATACTAGTATACAAGTATGTATTGCTTATCCTTTTATTTACTGTTCTTTCAGTGTCTATAGATCCATGAGACCCATGCACCAAAGGAAGATACTTTTAAATGCCGTTGTACTTAATTGTACAATGACAATAAAGACATTCAAATTCAAAATTCAATTCCATTTACATTCATCACGCATACATTATTAATATGATCTTTACTCAATTTTTACATTCATCATTGCATTCATTTCAAAGCTTTTGATTACAGATCATTTCAGTGGTCATACAAATTGACAGCAAATTTAAAATGAGATTGAATAATGCATTTGTTTTTTTCAATTCAGCTGAGCTACAATTCCAAATTACACAACAACTGGAGTGAACAACAACTGTATTAAGAGTGAAATTGTTGACTCCGTTTTCTGGAATTCCGTGATAAAAACACCTAAAGCGACAGGACTCAAAATGTTTCAAAAGACGAGTGGATTAAGATTGGCAGCTGCTTTCCCTCCAGAACTTGGGAAATAAAAATAATAATAATAATAATAATAATAATAATAATAATAATAATAAACATTTCAATTCAATTCAATTCAATTCACACACACACACACACACACACACACACACACACACACACTATTGTACAATGGCCAATCACAGTCAAAGAGCCAGATTGGGGAGGCAGGCAGGGACGCTGCTGCTGACCTCCAGGGGGCCAAGGCAGATGTGACCCAGAGGAGGAAACAGCACGAGGCCAGTTTGTGCAGCCGGCCGGAGCCAAGATCTGAGTCAGCGCGTCCCATTGGCCCACCTGGTGACGCACTCCGTGTCTGCAGCGACACAAACTACACTGACTAACTCCAAAGTACAGTAAACATTCCCAGAGGAGCAACCAGCTGTCCAGCCTCATCCAATAAGACATGTGCACTTTTGCTCTACGAACAAGAGTCTGGTGATGGCACTGAGTTATTTTTGGGGTTTTTTCAAAAAAAAAAAGGCGCAGATTGGATTCATTGTGGACGAGGGACTGAAAAAAATTACAATGCAATCCAATCAAAGGCAAAGGATAGACTGTATCTTGGAAAAACACTAAATTTCAATGTTGCCAGCATTTCAAATAACCTCTAATTTCCGTAAAGACTATAGAATGGAGTGAACAACAGTGTTGTTTTTTGCTGTCAAAAAACAACACTGACATTGACTACAACCCTACCTTCCTCAACACGTCTTCAACACCAAGCTCCTTCTGAGGAAACTGTGTTTGCTTAGTGTGTGTGTGTGTTAGACAGAGAGAGAGAGAGAGAAAGAAAGAGAGGGAGAGCAGACGACAGGCTAATGTTTGATCCCTCCGTCCTGTGGCCAGAGTGCTGACAGACCTGTTAGAAGAAGGACTCTGGAGACGCCGCGATGGTCCGAGAGCAGACAGACAGATAGGCTGACGGGGTCGTCATGCCAGTTTTTGCATGGCCATTTGTTTGAAGAGCTAGGCTCAATGAGCTCAGCCTGGACCGAGCTTGCAGTGTCAACACCCAGAGTGAGTGCTTATCACTGCTGGGCTGATATGCCGGCCATCGGGCCTCTTTATCGTTATGGAGATTGACCAAAGTACAAGCTGGGAGGCGGACTGGACTTTAGCTGCAGCCGGAGACAAATCGGGGGCAGGTGGGGAAGGGGATGGTTGTTGGTGGTGGTGAAGGCAGGGCAGAGAGTTGGAGGGGGGTATATGACTGTACAATCATCCTCTTATCAGGTCCTTTACCCTCTCATCTCAAAGTAAATAACAGATGCAGTTGTACACATCAGATCTATTTTAGGGCCTCTGATGTTTGCAGACATTGCATAAGCTGCAAATTCAAATTTAACAAGCAAACACTCCATTTTTAGGCATGCAGAATACGGCAAAGTGATGCAATGTTGAGCAGTGAGGACAGTGAGTTCCCTCATGTTTATTGCAAAAAATCAACAGCAGTAATAATAATGACATAAATGAATATGGTCTTTACTGAAATTATAGAATCACTATTGCGTTCATTTCAAAGCTTTTAATTTCAGTTAAATTCAGGGGAGACATAAAATGAGATTAAAGAATGCATTTTTTAAAATTTTCAATTCAACTGAGCTAGAGTTCCAAATTACACAATTACACAACAACTGGAGTTAACGACAACTGGAGTCAGAGTGAAATTGTTTACTCTTATCTGAAACTCAGTAATAAAAACACCTCAACTGAGAGGACTCACACCGTTTCAAAAGACAAGCGGCTTCACGTTGGTGGCTTCTTTGCCTCCAGAACTTAAAAAGACACGGCAGCCTGCGTGACGTCTGATGGACTCTGACCTTTCTGCTGACAGCGTGTTCACCGTCAAAACAGTAAGTAAATGCTTGCATCATTCCTGCGTGATGAAAACTGTGTCTGCATGCAAACATACCTGTGCAACTGTGTGCGTGTGTGTGAGTGTATCTGATGTCAACCTCATGGTGAACACTGAATTCATCAAGTGTGTGTGTGGGGGGGGGGGGGGGCCTCTGTGTACTTCTCGGTCAACTGTGTTCAGACTGACAGTTGCAAACCTGTTATTTCACATATTGATATGTATTTTGATACATTGAAAACATGGTTATGCGACTATTTTCCAAACTAAAGTAACAACAAGTAGATTTAAGCGGATTCAGCTCCAAAGTTTAGTTTTTGTGTGAGTTCACTTTAATTTAACGTGTGGCCTGCAACATGTTCAAGTTCATGACACGTGTTGTTTGAAATATAAAAATCGGAATTGTGCCAATGTGTACGTGACACAAAACTTTGGTTCCCGTCCTTTTGTTGCACACTGACTACAAGTGCAGCGTTACAGTGTCTTCCATATGGTTGAGGCCAAGCTGGCCGTCAGAGATTTTTCCCCAAAATGTTTAGTTTCCAAAAAAATAAAAATGGCAGACATTAGCCTGATCTGGACCAACGGGTAGGCACTAAATCAAACATGACCAGGACGACTGCTGAGTCAACAGGACCTGCTCTGCTGGAGACCCTGCTGTGTTGAACTGCAGTTGCATGGGGTTCAACATGGGGCCCAAATGTTAACTGATGGCTTGTAGCCACCACCAGATTCTTGCAAAATTACTGTTGCAAAACCTCCTTGTGGCACATGCAGGAGTAACTGCTGCTGCTGCTTTCCCAGACTTTTATCACCCGACAAACGTGGGGGTGGTTGAACCAGACACTTGCATTAGTCAGCAGAGCCTTATTTTTTTTTGTTTTTTTTAATAACTCACCTGTTTTGCCCCATTAAACCTCCTTGCTAATTTTGTGTCCCACACTGAAACACAGCTGTTGTGCTGTGAAACAAAAATACAGAAACTAATACATTCAGAGGAAAGCCAATGGATTTTTGCAGAATACAGATACATTTTTCAGCATTTCATGTTACAGATCCCAGCTTGTGCACCTTCTGTCACCCAGGATGATAAATACTTCACAAGTGATAGACACAATGGAAACTTAACGGAACGTCCAAGTGAGTCTGTGCTGATCTGCCAGTTGCTGTGTTCCCCGAGGCTCTGCCAAGATACAACACCCCCGTCCTGCAATGACCCCGAGACACCAGGACAGGGGACAAAAACGCTCCTGTCCGAAGCCTCGGGTGGGTTTTCACCTTGAGCACAGTGCTGGCAATAAATAAAGAATTAAAAAAAAAAAAGAAGGGTAAGGACATTTTCCATTCTCTGCTGAGCCTGAGAAGTAGAGGACAAACACTGGACTGGACTGTTACCGACGACTCGGAGGATGTTTTCAGCTATTTACATCTGAAACAGAATTAAAATAATTTGTGAAGCAAAACCTTTTGCTGGTTTCCAGCTTCCAGTTCCAACTTGGACACGATAAACACAAATAGAGACAGAGCGGTAAATGTTGGTCAATACAAAAAACGTTTTCAACAAATGTCGTGAATCTATATACTAATCCTCTTGCCGTTGCACCCTGATTTCTGATTCATTCTGTATACAAATATGCTCAGGTTTTTAATCTACATGTTAGATGTGAGTGTGTGCAGGAGAAACACAATAGGACAAACAGGACAAAAATGCGAAGCTGTGATGCGTTTCTCTGCGCTCTGACAGCTGTGTGTATCCTCTTACATTTTCCAGCAGGACATCAGTGTCTCGAGTTCCCCACTGGTGCAGCCAAAACCAGCCTGTGTGTTTGTGGGGAGTCATGCGGCACTCAGGCTCGGCGACAGCAACAACAATTTGCCGCTCTGGGATCTGGGATCACTGAGGACGACGGAAAACCCAAAACGCTCCTATTTTGGCTTCCCAAGTGCAGCGAGCGGAGCAGAAGCTGCAATCAGGAGTCTTAAAATTAGTGTTCTAATTCCAGGTTCTGTTCCTTCTTTTTATACATGCACACACTCTGCCAGCACTTGTGCAGCATCAGCTCCGCAGTTAGGACCAAGTGTTGACATGTTCATGACAGGCTTCATATGTTGTTTTAGATTGAAAGGAGTTTGAATTTGCAGCTTTTTAAGTCTGTAAATGAGCAATTGGCATTACCTCACCTGATTGACAAGATTACTTCATCTCTTCATAATAATGAATTCACCTTCAGTATTTTTATTGATTTTTCAAAAGCGTTTGATACTGTTAATCATCATATTTTATTGGAAAAGTTATACAAATATGATTTTCATGACACTACAAATAAATGGTTGCACAATTATATTTCTAACAGTTTGTTTGCTTTAAGGATTGTTATTCCGGCAAAGCAACATTACTTTGAGGGGTCCCACAAGGCTCTATTTATTGGACCTTATTTATATTAATAATTTGTTTAATGTCCCAAATATTTTTTTCTCCAATAATGTTTGCAGATAGTATGACCCTGGTTCTCTCTCATACAAACTTCAACTCGTTCATTAAGAATGCAAATGCTCGCTTAATTTGCTGCACCACATGGTTTGGATTAAATAAATGATCTTTGGAGGTAAAAAAAAAAAATCAGATTTTATTATTTTCAGCGGCAGAAAATCATACTCAAAGGATTTGTCTAAAATTATAATAGAGTCTGTTGAGATGGCTCAAGTGTCAAATACAAGATTTCTGGTAATTATTGTTGAAGAGAGTTTGAATTGCAGATCAGACTGATTGTGTTAAATGGCACCTATGATGCTTTTCCACTTTTCTGAGCTCTGAATACTGTTACAATGTTGAATACTAGTGTCAAACAATGCCAAAGCGTCAACTAATGAGGTTCATGCCTTTGGACATGAGCCCTGCAAGTTGTTGGGCATGGTTCCGAATGCTCGGTTTCACCGAGTTTTTTTTTTTTATTTATTTATTTTTTCTTTAACACCGGGATCACATTGACGTCAATGTGTGCTGGATTTCCCTACATGGCCATGCTCAGGCATACTCTCGGACTGGTTCCACCCTCCCCTGCTCTGCTCCGGAAGTTATGTCACTGTGCGCTGCGTGAAGGAAATAAAAAAAAAAATACAGAGTGACTGCCGAGCGACTACCGAAGCACCAAGGACCACAACCGCAGAGTGGAACGAACAGAGAAAATGTTGGAGGTTTGTTCAGCCTAATGCAAATGCGATGGAACACCGGCCCGGTGGGCAATGGGAGGCAGACGGGCTCGGGTTAGGGTTAGGGTTAGGGTTAGAGAATAGACGAGAGAATAGACAGCCACGGCAATATTTGAAAACATGTATGAGGACTGTGAGTGTATTGTGACCTCAAGCAACTTTAGTTTTAAGACTATTTGCAAAGTACAACCGCTGAATCGTGTTGATGAACTGTTAGCCACCACCGCTAAGTCCGTGCTCTGCTTGTGTGTTGTGTTCGCTGGCAGCGAAACTGAAGAGGCAGCGATTTTGACTCGCAAGTTTCACTCCTTATAGCGATGTTCACGCTGCCAGCATGGTAACATGGGTTGTATAGAGCTCTTCCTCTTCTCTGCTTGCACAGTGTTTTGATACAAGTCAACAGTATGAAACCAAATCATTCTAAGCCCTATTAAAATGTCTTGCAAAAATACAAAACAAAAACATGGTCGGTACACAAAGTAAAATATATTTCCGGGGACACGGAAGGCACAAAAAACGTCAGGGACCTTCAGTTCGCCATGCGGCCGTAACTCAGCCCACGCTGGGTCCGTACGAAGCTGGATTAGCCGGTAAACTGCTGCTAAAGGGTGAAGCCTTCTCGATGGTAAGTGTTTAAATTGTGCCTGTTTCGTAAAGTTTGCTGTTTACTCTTCACTCCCGCACCGGCAAACTGAGGAAGTGTGGCTCAGCAGCGACCAAGAATGTGACCAATCACAGCGGAGTTGGCTGGGCGGGAGGTGTACACGGAGGAGGCCGGGGGTGGAGTGAAGTAAAACAGACCGTTTTCGCGGGATGCAGGAAATATGAGGAAGCGATGCAGCAAAAGACACAGATCTACAAAGCTTTCAGTGCAGGGAACCATGTGTTACTGCTCTGGAGGGGCCAGAAATCAAATATAAAGGCCCGAAAATGAGTATAATAGGAAGATAAATAAATCTATAGGTATTATAAGGGAAATTAGTCATCTTGTCACGACAAATTGGCTCCTTACTCTTTATTATAGTTTAATATATCCTTATTTGTCATATCGTACTATAGTCTGGCAACAAGGCTCGATAGGACTACTTCTTCAGCTTGACTGCATCCCTTACTTCCGGTGTCCAACACGGGGTTCTTGGTTTGCCACCGCGACAGGCACTAGAGACCTTATGACCACAGCTACGAGCAGCTGCGTTGACAATAGAGGTGGGGAACCTAGTCCATTCAGACTCAATGTCTCCAACCTCCCACGGTACCTGGGAGAAACTCTCCCTTAGGTGGGAGTTGACATAGGGCTCAGCCAGATGTTCCCAACAGACACTCACGATTCGCTTGGGTCTGCAGAGTCTCTCCTGTCTCCTCCCCCACCAGCGGATCCAACTCACCATCAGTTGACAGCCTCTCTTCACCCGAGTATCCAAGACACATGGGCAGAGGTCAGATGACACAACAACAAAGTCGATCATCGACCTCCGGCCGAGGGCATCCTGATGCCAAGTGCACCAGTGGACACCCTTGTGCTTGAACATGGTGTTTGTTCTGGACAAACTGTGACTAGCACAGAAGTCCAGCAACAGAACACCGCTTGTGTTCCTCCCAGTGAGAGACCTGTCCCCAACCCGAAGGCGCAGGGATGTGACCCTCTCGTCACCCGGGTGAAATTCAACACGTGACGGCTGAGCTGTGGGGCAATAAGCAAGCCCACACCAGCCCACCGCCACTCACCGTGGGCAACGCCAGAAAAATGTAGAGTCCAGGCCCTCTCAAGGAGCTGGGTTCCAAATCCGGGGCTGTGTGTGTGGAGGTGAGCCTGACTATATCCAGCCGGTATCTCTCAACCTCCTGCACAAGCTCGAGTCCCCCCGCCCAGGTGAGGTGACATTCCATGTCTCTACAGCCAGAGGCTGTTTCCGAGGCCCGGGTCATCGAGGCCCTCGACCTCAACTGTCGCCCGTGCCACAAAGCACCTGAGCCTTATGGCTTCCTCTGCGGGTAGTGAGCCTACAGGAGCAAATGAAGGACATGTTCCTGAATATTTCAAGACTTATTTTTAAGAAAATTCAAAGGTTCATTCTTACTCAACGCACCAATCTGTAAATCTTAAGATAATTTAGCTGCTGTTTTGTAATGTATTGCCTGTAGGCGATTGCCTTGCTGTTTATCGACATCATACACAACATAAATACAGATCATTACTATCAGTATTGTTGTTATTGCTCATGAGCTGCTAATGGACACCCACACAAGCCTACGCGCACTCACGTGCACACACATACATACACACAGACACATCTACACTTTTTTCTGTTTTATTTTATATTATGTTGTTGGTCACGTTTATTTTTTTTTTTAATTCTTTACATTTTTTTTTTATGCTTTTCGTTTTGTACACAAAATTATAATTATATTTAATTATTGTTATAAGGTGGAGGCTTCAAATTTGCCCACTGTGGTTTTTTGCCTCTCCCTGCACTGTTACATTAGTATTTGTTATGTTTATGTGTACTCTCTTTTTCTAATTGTGCAAAATAAATAAAATCTAAATCTAAACAAACAAATATTGCAGTTCCGCGCATCTTTAACACGCTAAGGGCGTTATAACACTTGCATTGTTCAAGTCGACACGAATTCTGGACACAAATCCACTTTGCTTTGCCCATTGTGAATGCATCAACACAACACACCACAACCTCTTCACACACTGACTGTCTGTTGTTCTCGCTCTACTCGTCCTTCCAGACTTTTGCCATATGCACGCTTGGCATGTCCAGTGGCTCGACATGTTATTTTCCAGGCGCAGCTGCGTATCACCTTCCAACTGTACCGTGACGACTCAAACACCACCCATGAAGAATGCAGTCACCGGTGCCAAGAAGAACCTGCACGGCCGTTTGCACGCGCTTCTGTCTCGCGTTTGGACAAGACTCAGGAGTCGTGGAAACGTGACGCCGCCGTGCACTTCCTTGCACCGGCAGTGGAGGCGTTACATGGACCAAAGCGGAAACAGGCAAACTGCACCTGTTGATAAACCAATTGAACATCCAAAACAATGTGTACATTTCACACCTGGTCCGGATGGGATATCAGAAAATGACAGCGTTCTGTTAACTATATGTAAATGGAGGCCATTGAAATCTTTGCCCATAGTGTCACCTTACAGTTTAGCAGAACACATTCGGCTTAGAGAAGGGGCAACCCCTCGCCAGTCATCAGCACAGACAATCTCCCATCCAGAGCTGCTTACTATAAGTCTGGCTGGAGGGCCTCAATCCTATTCAACCCCATGGGACTTTAGCATCAAGAGGGCTCACCGGGTGGAATAGATCTAGCTCAAGGCTGAGGTCAAAGCTCGTGCAACAGAGTATGCGCAAAAACATTTGCAAAACAAACAGAGCAGGGCAGCAACTACAGACACTGGGTGATTTCTGGGATTGAAGTGAGGTGGAGGACAGTAACTGGTGAACCCTGGTGTGGACGTGTGACTCACAGCGTGTCAGCAAGGGGGAAATTCAATCCAGCAAGTCTAGTTTAAGTAACGTATAAGCAAGAGTGCCCTTAGGTCCTGCTCCATGAAGAATATCTCGCTCGGATCGGACAGACGGTTGTGCTACAGCAGCCAAGTTTAGCAGGCTTGTGGCAGATCTTGTTCAGTGATGTGACTGGTGACATGTGTCTGAGTGAAAATGGCCTCAGGGCATCTTCCGCACTCCTCTGCTGTGGGAGGTTTTGAGTTTTTTCCTCAATTTTGCGTAAAGAAATTTGTGGCTGCAGCTTAACTGAAGAAAGTCCCAAAATGAACCCTATCACATCAGTTTGGTTAGTTGATATCTGGAGATTCACTGCAAAATATGTTCTGGAAATCTGGAGACTAGTGAGTTGGTGCAAGGAAGCTAGCACGGCTTTCTCCGAGTATTAGTAAATGAAGTCAGCATCCAGGTAACAGTTTGATTTGGGCTGCCTGGGACAACTGGTTTCCCTCGGTTATAATGTTTTCTTTACTTTCATTAAAATCACCAAGTAACATGTTGTGTATGTGTGTGACGGCGGCGCAACGGCTATTCAGTAAGGAAACCAATTACCCCCTGGCCCAGATCCCAAAGACTTGTTGGCAGAAAATGTGAAACATTTGCATTGTGAGACACTGCAGGTGGATTTACATTCTTCTGTTGACCTTTAGATTTAAGTTATTTAAATTATTTTACTTACAAATTTTTTTTTCAACAATACAGGTAGTAGGGGATATTTCTGCTATCCATGTTTTTGAGTAGCATAAATGTTTAATATTGCAATACTCTGTTTAAGTGATCGAGAAATTGTGTTTCTGTGCACCTAAGTTGGTTCAGTGTCAATATAGCCAGTAAGTAGCCCATTTGTGACACTGTACATCGGCGTTTCAATTATTATTTCTATTTATGTTATTAAAATCTAGGAATCATTATGATACAATTATTTTAATAGTTAATGAAAAACACCTCCGGTTTAAGCTTGTGTGCATGTGAACTGTGGGTAGGGCTGTTTTGAGCTGGTGGCAGTCAGGGCCCAGAAGCAGATGCCCAGGTTATACTGCCTGGGCATCTGGAAGGGGGCACAAATATCAGCCAACTGAGGAGGACATGGAAGAAGAACTTATTTTACTTGAGTAATACTCAACTCACTCAACTCAACTTTATTGTCAAACATCACACACATACTGGACATATGTCATGTATGAAATTTCAGTCCTCACAGACCCGCGGTGCCATAGGCAAAATAAATAAATAAATAAAATTAAATTAAATACGATAAAATAAAACAAAATAAAATAAAATAAAAATAAGCAAAAGACAAGGCAGGGGACAACACTGTGGGTATAATAAATTACTATAAACTAAACTAAAACTAAACTAAACTATTCAAAGTATTCACAGTAAGGTGAGGTAGTGCGTGTAGTGCAGATAGGGTGAGGTAGACTATAGTCTTTGTGTGTATGTGTGGAGGGGGGATGGGGGGGTGAGTGGGCAGAGTTTGAGAGGGCAGAGCAGGGAGAGCGTTGAGCCTCCTGATCACCTAGTGGAAAAAACTGTTCTTTAGCCTGATTGTTTTGGCCTGGAGACTCCGTAGTCTCCTCCCTGACGGCAGCAGGCTGAAGAGGCTGTGAGATGGGTGGGGGGGGGGGTCACCTACAATCCTGATGGCTTTGCAGGTGAGGCGAGTGCTGTAGATGTCCAGTAGGGAAGGGAGAGAGACACCAATGATCCTCTGAGCTGCACCCACAATTCGCTGCAGAGACTTGCGGCAGGCCACGGTGCAGGACCCGTACCACACAGTGATGCAGCTTGTCAGGATGCTTTCGATGGTGCCTCTGTAGAAGGTGTGCATGATGGGGGTCGGTGCTCTAGCTCTTCTCAGCTTCCGGAGGAAGTACAATCGCTGTTGAGCTTTGATGCTGTGTTGGTACTCCAGGACAGGTCTTCAGAGAAGTGTACACCCAGGAACTTGGTGCTGCGCACCCTCTCCACTGCAGCACCATTGATGGACAGAGGGGCATGCTGGGTGGGCTTTCTCCTGAAGTCCGCCACCATCTCTTTGGTCTTATCCACGTTCAGACAGAGATTGTTTTCCTTGCACCACACTGCCAGACGACTCTCACTTTGTTCCAGTAGGCCGTCTCATCACCGTTGCTGATGCGACCTACCACAGTTGTGTCATCCGCAAACTTAATGAAAAGGTTAGAACTGAATGTCGGTGTGCAATCGTGGGTCAACAGAGTGAAGAGGAGGGGACTCAGCACGCATCCTTGGGGGGTCCCTGTGTTCAGCATGATAGTGCCGGAGGTGTTGTTACCCACCCGAACTGCCTGTGGTCTCCCTGTCAGGAAGTCTAGCAGCCAGTTGCACAAGGAGGTGCTGAGCCCCAGCTGGTACAGTTTGTGGATGAGCTGCTGGGGGATGACCGTGTTGAATGCTGAGCTGTAATCAATGAACAGCATTCTAACGTATGAGTCTTTTCCGTCTAGGTGGGTTAGAACTGAGTGGAGGACAGCGGAGATAGCATCATCGGTTGAGCGGTTGGACCTATATGCGAACTGAAAAGGGTCCAAGGTGGAGGGAAGGGTGGACTTGATGTGGTGCATGACTAGCCGCTCGAAGCACTTCATTAGAATGGGAGTGAGTGCGACCGGGCGGTAGTCGTTGAAGCAGGAGGGAGACAACTTCTTCGGGACCGGTATAATGGTGGTGGTTTTGAGGCATGTGGGAACAATAGCCTGGCTCAAAGAGGTGTTGAAAATGTCAGTGAAGACATCTGTGAGTTCGTCAGCACAGTCCCTCAGAACCCGGCCGGGGATGTTTTCTGGACCCGGGGCTTTCTGAGCATTAGTCCCTTTGAGAGACCTCCTCAGGCTGTCTGAGGACAGCGTCAACACCTGGTTGCTGGGAGGAGGTGGGGTCTTCTGTGCTGGGGAGTTGTTGTCGGCCTCAAAGCGAGCGAAGAAGTCGTTCAGCTGGTTCAGTAGAGGGTTGGAGTTGTCGCAGGACTGCGGCGTAGGCTTATAGTCCGTGATGGTCTGCAACCCCCACCACAGGCTCCTGGTGTCTCTGCTGTCACTGAAGTGGTTGGCTATCTTCCTGGAGTACCGTCTCTTGGCCTTCCCGATGGAATCAGTGTATTTGCACTTTTGATTTATGTATTTTCTTTATTTGCTATTATGGGGATCTATACCTGATGTTGACCTGGGCCAGTGGTTACAATAGTCAGGCCAGTGATCTTCAGTGGGCCAGTGGCAAATTTCCTTTATTGTCTACCCCTGTTGGATATTGTTGTTTTTTTTTTCAGTGTCTGCATAGACTACTCATTGTCTGCAGTCTATGCTACCAGTAAATCCAAAGCCGAAAGACTTATACTTAAGTATTTGTTTATATATATGAAGTCATATCCTTATCACAACACATATCTCATCTTTCCTAATATTCTGCAGCCCTAGTTTGCATGTTCTCTCTGACCTCGTGTGGGTTCTCCAACTCTGCGATTGTGACAACGACTGGTTGTCGTGCCCGTGTGTTAGCACTGCAATAAACTGGCAACATGTCCAAGGTGAACCGCACATTTGAGCAAACACTCCTGGGAGGGGCTCCAAACCCCTCGCAACACTTAGTACAGGATAAGCTGTGATAGAAAATAGATCAATGGACTTCCTTCCTTGTCAAACTTGTCCAGTAGCTTCTTGAGAGAAGGCCAAGCCTGGACAGTAACCTTTTAAAAAGCAAGTCAGCCAAACTGTATAGTTTCTCTTTTTCAAAACTATAATTTGCTGTTAGCAAGAAAGCGCTATTTGGAAACAGCGAAGCTGAAAAGCGTACCTCGACCAAACATTCCCCCGCAGCAAGATACCCTTCCTGTAAACAGTTATTTCCAGGAGCCTGCTTTCACAGGTGAGAAATACCAGAGGCAACCACCACCCATTAAGAGTCCCTTTCAAAGCAGCGCTGATCCACAGCTGACTGGACAAGAGGAGATCGGAGACTTATGTGGGGGTTACATTTTTCATAGAAGAAGTTTTCGAGCACAATAAAAAATGGTTCCCACCGCTTGCAGTTCAGTTTGGGCTATGTCCATTTGTTTTTAACCACCAGTGTTGCCATGGGGATAGGGATGTAACAATTACGGGTAAAATGATAAACCGCGGTAAAAAGTCCAACGGTTATTGTACCGTTTCAAATTTTAATTATCATGAAACCGTGTTTGTTTACCACAGTTTGAAAACCTACTGCACATTGCTCAGAAAAGCTGCAGCAGTCCCTCAGACACAGGCACGGATGCACAGAAAACACTCTTTGGTCAGAAACAGGGTGGAAGGAAGTTCAGCGGATGAGATTTTTTTCGCCGTTGAAAAAGAAAAAATCTGAAGTCTGGGCATATTTTGGGTATAACAAGGACGCTGAGGAGAAACTGGTCGTAACATTACTCCTGTACTCCCAACATATTGTTGGTGCGATTAGCAAGTCGCGTCTGCAGGTCTCTGCACACTGCACGCACAGCAGCAAAATAGCATCTTGTGTTTTGGTACGGTCGCTGCCACTTATTTATTGCTGACACTGCTCAGAATTGGGGCAGACGCACAATAATTATACTAGAGATGTATGTTCGGTCCGTTTCTGCTCTGGCACAATATTAACTCCGCTGCTAAAGTTATAAACTCCGTCGTAGCTCCTGTAGATGCCGGTGTTATGTCGAAATCTGTTCAATTGTCGATATGTGTTCCCCTTACCATAACCTGCTCCCAACCTTATCTTATCCTTAACTCCAACCAGTCGTCATTAAAGTTGCTTTACCTCACTCCATGTTTACTTGAACTCCAAACGGAAAACAGCGGTCCATGTTAAAAAGAAAAAAAAAAGAAAAAAGAAAACCCTAGAGGAATTGCTTGAGCTTTTGTGTTTTCAAAATAAAACTGAAAAAATTCAGTGTGTGCATAAGTACTTTTTTTCTTTTTCTTTTTTCCCCACCCAACCAAGTCCCCACTTGGGGTCAGTGGAACGGGGTTCTTGACGCTAAACACACTTATGAAACATCTCTTTGTGGATCCACGACAGGAACCATGCAGCACTGAACCAGAAAGTCCTGTTTGGGCAGGAAACCCTGCCTTTCACTCCGTCCCCGTTTGTGCGGATCCAAGCAGGCTGAAGCTGAATACAGGTTTGAGGGGTTGCCGAAGCCCAAGTTGTTGAAGTGCAGGAGAAACTAGAAGGGTCGCCACCCCCACTGCCCCCCCATCGTCCAAATGAAGGCTGCTCTCAGGGTGAAAAAAGGCTAATTTGAACCAGTTGGTTGGTTGGTTGGTTACTTGACATCTTTGGTGCATTGCAGGTGAGAGATAAGCTCGGCCTAAATGCCCTGCATTCCACTGACAGAGCTTTCCCAGCGCACCATGTGAAGAGCGGTGCAGACGCTGCAGTATCAGGAAGCTCCTGCTCCGTGTGGCTCCTGAATCTGCTGGGAGGAAAGCAGATTCACATCCGGTGAAGGGAAAAAAAAAAAAACTTTTGCTGAGGGAACTACATGAAACGGTTCTTTGCATTTCCCTTAAGTGACTCACAAACCAAACACGCTTGATTTTGTGTGTTGAATGAATGAATGATGAATAACGCACTGTTGTTGTAACAATTCAATTTCCTGTGAAGGACTAATCAAGTATCTATCTATCTATTTGAGATCCATTGTGGAGTTGAAGGCTAATCACAGCTTTACCAGGCAGCAAGTTTCACATTATACCGTGGTGTTAAGTGAAAGAAGGATTTTTTATTTATTTTTTTTTTACTACCACATTGACCTAAGTGATCATATGTGTAAAACTTTTTTTTGAGGGAATTTTTGAGGAAGGACTTACTTTTGAGTAGTAGGTGAAAAACACATTGCTGCAGCCACCCACCTGTGTTATCACAAGGATGCAGCAGCAGAGTGGATGGAGGTGTGTAGTTGTAATATGTTGTGTGTCCTGATGTGAATGAGGCAAATGTCCTCAGGTCTCTTTCAAAGTCCTGCACCAATCACGGCGGGCCACCATGGCCAATAAGCATCGCCGACGTGTTTACTGACAATTACATATATGCATTTAGTGGTTGAAGCAACAACAAACAAAAAAAAAAAGTTTAATTTCGCATTTTTTGTATTTCAAGGAGTACTTGATAACATGTAACTCACATCTGAGACAACATCAGGCTGAGGGTGTCAACACAATTTTGGACTAAAAATACTAATTTGCAAAGGTTCTGACCGTGATGTGTTTTTCCTACAACTCCAGCTGAATTGTTCAGATTTCAGACAGGAAAATCTGCACACAGCACAGGTCAATAATCCCTGCACCAATCAGAAGCCTCGAGCTAACTTTCCCAACAGGGACACAATCTGAGTTGTGCGGCTGAACAAGACGGACAAAAACTTTGATCACCTTCCAACTTTTTCTCCACTGTTACAAACCATTTCTACGGTCTCTTCACCAGACGGACAAGAGATAATCCAGAATCAGGCAGACAGACAGACAGACAGATAGATAGATAGACAGATAAAGAGATATGTTCCATGGCTAACGACGCGACGGCATTAGGTCATGGATAAATTGAGGAGCTATTAATGTTCAAAGAGGCAACAGTGCCACTCAGTCAACAATTACAACAACACAACAACAGCAGTGGTGCCAGTAGCTGCATGTTAACCAGCAGCCATTCATCCAGCACCTTCACAGTGACATTCATCCAGTCCTGGGCTTGTCTCACCAAGTACAGAAGATTTTTGATTTCCAGCCAATGATTCAACTGAGTGCAGAAACAGAAACAACTTGTCCCGCTCACTGACGTCCCACCTCCTCTGTTCTGTTCTGTCAAGATGAATATTACTTTAAGATGTCACATTGTGCAATGTGACACCTTTGTAAATGTGTCCTGTGGAAGTGTAGATTTAAAAAAAAAAAATGTATACCACTTTCAGAATGTGCGTGTGCAAACTTGTGATGTCAAAGAGTTAGTTAGCAGGTAGTCTGGACTGAGTATTTCTGCAACAGGCTGTAAACATAGGGCTAAAATGTTGTTTTTAGACAATTAATAGATAACCATCATCACATGATCACATGAGGCTACTCCTCCAGAGGGCTGAAAATAAGTACAGAACAGGAGCTTTAAGAATAATGAAGACTTGATACCAAGTTAACCAAGTGGAAGAAGGCAACGTGAAGGGAGTTTTCTCCTTATAGACACAAAGACTAACAACTGACCAGAGTCAAAAACCAACTGCAACTGGCGTCCGGCAGGTGTCTACCTTAACCACGGACTCCACATTCAACCATCAGTCAGAATAATGAATCAATCAAAGGGGAAAGGAGGAGAGGGGTGGAGTAAGAAAGACACTCAGATTGTTGTTGCTGCTTCCACATTGAAACAAAAAACGAAACAAGAATGGAAAATGGGAAGACACATGGAAGCTTTGAGCGACATCAGCAGTGACAGGAAATCAACACTGAAGTGATGCTCTTCTCCAAGAAGGTTTGGTTTTTGCACCACAGAAAGAATAAACAGAAGGGGGCCGCATGCAGACAAAACCAGGAAGCACATGGTGGAGTTGGAGGTAGAGACTGTGGTGGTGGTGGTGGTAGTGGAGGTGGAGGTGGTGCACCATGCAGCGGTTGCAACCTGTCACCACTGCACTCGCACGTTTTTTTTGGTTTTTTTTTCGAACTGACGTCTTCTATGAACGGATAGCGCGGTGCGCAACAAGCACGCGCGCGCGCGCACACACACGCACACACTTGGTGTTGACTGTGCGCATGGTTGAAAGAAGAAATGTTGCTTATCGATGAACGAGCGGCGCCGCTTGAGCTGCGCAGGCGCGCACGATAAAATCAGATTACCCTGCGTTAGTACAATAACAATGGCCTTAATAATCCTGGAAGAATGTTATTAACCCCCCCCCCCCCCCCCCTCCTCCTCACTCCTTCCACCACCCCAAACCCCAACCGCACCCACCTACACGTGTGCGAAGACCGCGCGCTGCCTTGCAAATAATAACAAACCGTAAAACAAACAAACAAAAGACAGAAAGCAAAGTGGCACGGTCAACATCGCGGTGCACGCACGCACGCACGCACGCACGCACGCACGCACACACACACACACACACACACACACACACACACACACACACACACACACACACACACACACACACACACACACACACAGAGAGAGAGAGAGAGAGGCAGCATCTATGCTGCTGCAAGGCTGCGCGTCTTGCGTAAACAACCGAACATAGACTCCTACCTTGCACTAGACATCCCATGTCGAAGCCTCCATATACCGAGGCAGACCGGAGCAGGAGGAGCAGGAGGAGGGGCAGGAGGAGCAGCAGGAGGAGCAGCAGGAGAAGGAGCAGGAGAAGTTCCCCAGCCCGAGCGCGTCCCTGTTCGTTCCGCGACTGGCGCTGTCAAAACTCCCCCACCATGTCCATACAAAGCAGGGCCAGCCGAGCCGCTCCCGCCCCGCGGGAAGTGACGTCATGACTGACAGCCAACGTCACGCGACGAGGCGCACACCCCCATGACACACCTATGGTTTCGGCGAATGGAGAGCAGGCGGGAGGACGCCCCCTGTCCACGGCCGCGGCTGGACCGGAAGTGCACGCTTTTTTTTTCTCCTCTCGTGCAGAAGGAGTTTTGAGTTTGGAGACACTACCGACTGCAGGACGGCGGTGCGGATACTGCAGATTGAAAAATGCAAAGCGGCCAGAAGGCGCATGTGTCCTGACATGACCTACAACACCGGCTCTTTCACGTGGCGCTTTTTTATTTGTTTTGGTGTATTAGTTTTTTTTTTTTTTTTTAACGTGCAGAAGGATGTGCACTACAACAACAACAACATTATTATTATTATTATTATTATTATTATTATTATTATTAATAATAATAATAATAATAATAATAATAATAATAATAATAATAATAATAATAATAGAAAGCACAACTGTTATTATTCAAACATGTCTTCTCAAAGAGACAGGCATACACCGTATTAATGTGATTTCTGATATGAGGTGCATACAGAATGTGATAGATAGATAGATAGATAGATAGATAGATAGATAGATAGATAGAATACATTGTGAGCACAGAGACCATTTTCACTAATCTTTGCAGGGCTGAAGAGCAGCTGAGCAGACGAGTTTGCAACAACTGTGTAAAAATAAATGAAGCAGTGCTGCTATCCCTTCTCCCTGGTGCCAGATGTTGATTGTGCAAGCCCATGTGTTGATGACGTCTCTGTCTCTCCCTTCGGTTCCACGGGTCCCTTCGCAGATCCAGTGTGGGTGTCTCTCTGCAGCTTGGCGCGGTGCCTGGCAGCAAATACTGGGCCTCCTTTGCAAGTCCTGGGACCACTTTGGACCCGTTACAAATTTGCAACACTCAGCACTTCCAGGCATGGCCACAGGAAACCTAAGAAGGTCCTTTATTTAAAATAATGGGGTAATGACTTACGGAGCTTCTTTGCGTCAAGTCTCACATGCCTTTTAAAACTGTGCAAAGAACTGACATGGAGACTTAAGCATAAATACCTGCTAGCGGGATTAGCACAGATTTATTTACAAAGATGAGTTATATTCCACACAATAAGTCCTGCTGTAAAAGAATGTCAAACAATACTCTAGTTTAAGTACCTCAAATGAAGTGAAGCCTGCAGAAGAGCTTTGCTTCAGTCTGAGTCCAAGGTCGCTGGAACATTAAATACAAAATCAGTCAACACACAATCCTGCTGAAACATCCCTTACATACATGAAACGGGTCTGTCAGCCCCAGTGACACATTGCCAACTG
>NW_027466103.1:3315000-3325000 GCF_046127955.1 Nelusetta ayraudi | reverse complement strand
CTGCATTTGCAGAAAGCAAGTATTTGCCTACTCCCATGTTGATGTGATTATTAAAAAATGGAAAAATATCAGTTTGCGGTAGATTTAGAGCAGATAAAAAAAAGTGATTAATTTGTGATTAATCGTGAGTTAACTATGGAAAACCATGCGATTAATCGGATTCATAATTTTTTTTAATCGACTGACAGCTCTAATATACATACATATATATGTATGTAAAAATGCACACATACAGCTGACAGTGTGTGTGTGTGTGTGTGTGTGTGTGTGTGTGTGTATGTACACTGTATATCTACATATATGTGTGTAACACAAAAACACACACACGCACATATACACACGCAGGCTCAAAGATGTGCAGGAGCGACGAGGTCCTGACACTGACAGGAAAATGAACCATGTGAGGCTGTAAGTGCAAACGGATTGAGGAAGTCATGAGGCTTAGAGCTTTAAGAGCAAACACAAATAAAGATAAGCAACCGCACTTCTGCACAGAACAATATACACAACCTTCTCAGGCTTTTAAACACACCAGTGGTAGTGTGTGAGCTTTCGGGGGTTTTACAGTTTTATGCTCTATGAGTTCTATATGTTGGGTCAGGTGATAGATCAGCAAATTTCTCTTAAAATAATATTATTACATATTTAACCCTCTGTTGACAGAGTCCTGCTAAAAGTGATGCTCGGATAAAAATTTTGTGGTTGGTATTGACTCATGTTTTGAGCTCAGAGCGAGGTTTATCAGAGACTACCTCCAAAATTTGGGAGTGGAGAGGATGGCATGGTTTGCCAGCAGTGCTGACCTCAACCCCATTGAGCACTTGTGGGATCAGCTTGGGTGTGCTGTTCGTTCCAGAGTGACCGACACAACCACGTTGGCTGACTTGCGACAAATGCTGGTTGAAGAATGTGATGCCATCCCACAGCAGTGTGTGACCAGGCTGGTGACCAGCATGGGGAGGAGATGCCAGGCTGTTGTGGCTGTGTATGGTTCTTCCACACGGCTCCTGTTTGATAAATTAATAAATTGTTAAATTGCCAATCTAATCCACCAAACAAGAGTCAATGGCAGAATAAGCTGTTTGACTCGGCAGAGAAAATTTCTTTATATGTCAGAGGCGATTGCTCTAAGACTGCAAGGGAAGCTCAGCTTCCCCTAAAATGTCAGAAAGTAAGTGGTCAAATATGGATTGTTGTGTGTACATTTCATTGACTAAATATGCGATAGAATGTGTTCATCTTTTGTTCATAATCAGCTACTTATCGCAGGTAACTGACAGTGACACAACATCTTTCTCATTATTCATCCCCGCAGCATCATCGTGCTGAGCGTCTATTGAATTCAATGGGGGAGCATAGAGTGGGTTGTTCCACTGCAGCGAAACGCAACGGTCATTGGATAAATGCTGGGCTTTGTCCCGCCCATCGGACGCTCAGCGTCTCTGGGGGTCTATGGAGCAGTGGGCTGGCCTCAGATGGCCCGGACGCTCGGCTTCTGCATGATGATTGGATGATCTGTTTGAGGCTGAATCCCATTTTGATTGACAGTGAAATGAGCGAATCAGCGATCTTAAAGTATAAACATCAGCCGAAGCAGTTTTCAAGTTTTTCATTTGGTTGTTTTGAGTTGATCCCGAGACTCTACAGATGCTCTTAGCGACGTTGTTAAAAACGTCTAGCGACAATTCTAGCGTCTATTTCTGGTGTTTTTGTAGACTGTAGCTGCTTGTGTTTGGAGCTGCTGAGCCTCTCCCCCGTGAAGCACTCACAAGCGGTCACATTTGTGAGTATATACTCACGTATATATGTATATATATATGTATATATATATATATATATATATATATATATATATATATACATATATACGTAATAAGAAAGTTTCATGTATGTTACGTGCCACAAGAAACCTCATCGCATTTTTCAAAGCCAAAGTTGTAAACAGAGCCACTGTGGTTCCATCACTCTTCAGTCAAAGTCGAAGTGCCCCCCCGCAGCTCCCCTCTCACGCCTACACCGCCGCCGTACCCCCCCACACCCTCTCACCTATACCCCTTTCACCTCGATTGATAGTCTGTGTGCTGTAACAGCCAATAACCTGAGCAGGAGGGTTCCACTGCCCATGTTTGTGGCCTTCATCATTACGCACACACAAAGACACTCTTGCACACCATACCAAAGACTGTAAAAATGGCACCCATCACCTCCCCACTTGACACTCAGTATTCAGGGTTGGAATTGGGGGGTTAGATCATCCAATGATCCCCGGGTGCAGCACCGCTGCTGCCCACCGCTCTCCCACAGGGGATGGGTCAAATGTAGAGAACAACGTTTGCATCCTTCGGGATGTGACCATCGCTGGGACTTTAACTTTTTGTGTGTGTGTGTGTGTGTGTGTGTGTGTATGTGCCCATCGCCCATCTGGCTCCTTCTTGGGCAGCACAGCAGGAATAACCCATCTATTTATACCAGGGGGCTGAGAAATATGAGGGTGGTGGGGAGGATAAGGGAGGGGGATCCTGTTAGCGGTGGTGGCAGTGGGGGAGTGTGTGTGTGTGTGTGTGTGTGTGTGTGTGGGGGGGGGGGGGGGTCTTCAGCTCCAAGTCAGACAGACTGACCTCGCTGTCACCTCAGCATGACACGATACTGAGCCTGCAAACGTGAGTGAGTGTGTGTGTGTGTGTGTGTGTGTGGGTATATGTGCGTGAGTGCATGTCCATGTGCGTGCGCGCGTGCTTGTGTGTGCGCGCAAGAGTAGCGAACAGAAGTCATAAATTTGCTTGGAAGCACGGCGCATAAGGTTGAATGGACAGGTAACGCAACTAAACGGCTCCTGCAGGTGTGTGTGTGTGTGTGTGTGTGTGTGTGTGTGTGTGTGTGTGTGTGTGTGTGGGTGTGTGTGAACCCTGGTGACCCCCCCCTCCTCCGCCCCTTGCAGCTGAGCCATAAACATGCCAGGTGAAGAGAGTTGCAGGAGTCACACACACACTGCTGTTACTGCCGCCGCTGCTGCTGCTGCTGCTGCTGCTTATCGAAGGAAGTCTGATATTTCACTCATAATGAGTGTGTACAGAGTTGTTTTTTCTAAGGCCGATGCTGATGGTCGGAGAACCCACAAATTACCGGGCTTCTAGCCACAGTGAGACACGTCATCTGTCTGTCCGTCTGTCTGTCAGTTTCCACCTAGCCAGTGCCCTGTCCAGCTGCTTCTGTCTCTGTCTATATTTAGAGTCAGTCTTGACAAACACTTTGGCCCCCTGACAGCGACTTAGGGGGCTGGCAGACTGGTGGAGGGGGTGGGTGGTTGGGTGGGGTGGGTGCGGGGATAGCCTGTGATTTATAGCCTTGAGAAGGCACAGTGAGCCCCCCCCCCTACCCTCACTCCAACCTCCCTCCCCCTGCCCGGTCACAAGTTTAAACGCCACCACTGAAGGCTAAAGCTTTGAGAGCTTCCAAAGTTTGCTGGGCCGCTGCCAGTAACACAGAAAGACAAAACAGAACGAAATGAATCACTTGAATCAACAAATGAGTTTGTGCGGCTGCATCAAACACGCCTAGAAGTGTTTACGTGTACAGCGGCGGCGGTGGCGGCGGCGGCTTCTGATGTGTGAGCGTGTTGCCCTGCCATCTGCTCTGTACAACCATCAACATGCAGGCAGCGCTTCACAGCATTGCATTCAAGAGGTCCAGGATGGCCAACAGACCCTGTTCATGCTTTGATCTCTCTCTCTCTCTCTCTCTTGCTCTCTCTCTCGCCCCAGAAAACAGGGCTGCATGCTATGTGTTACGCAACAGCATTTATAATTCATTCCGCAAACACAATATGGAGGCAGCTGTGTCCCATATGCAAATATGCAAACACATGGCAGAGTGAAGAGTTGCTGCAGCCAAGAGGAGGGGGAGTTGGAGGGAGGGGGGGGGGGGGCTTTTTGTGACTTTTTCCCCTGGCAGTGGAAGCGTTTTGTGCAAGACGACCCGAGTGAACCGGGTGACGCAGCTGGAGTCCCAATTTCATTTTACAACCAGAGTCTGAATCAGTCTGTGAAAAAAGAAAAAGAAAAAGAAAGGCACAGGCCTTGTGTTTGCATGTGTGAGTGTATCTGTTGCTGTACAAGCAGCTTTTACAGTGTGGGAGCACATACAGTCTGTGTGCGTGTGTGGGTGTGGGTGCATTTTTTTGCACAACTGGAATACAAGCTGCATTGTTGACGCACTGCTCTGCGCCCCCTACTGGACTATACAAATTAACAGTTCAAGTGAACCAAATTGTGTTTTTTGTGTTTTCGTACGTGTGTGTGGTGTGTGTGTGTGTGTGTGTGTGTGTGTGTGTGTGTGTGTGTGTGTGTGTGTGTGTGTCCGATGTATCTAATTCAGTTTTATAAAGAAGTTAATGGAGGGAGAAGATGCGGCTCAACACTTCCTGGAAGCCGGTTGGTGGTCTGGGGTCACATGACAGGAGGATATCAATCACATCTGTTCATCTAATCTGGCACATGGAGAATTCCAGAGCCGCCGCTGGCTGCAGCTACTGGAGCTGGGAGTTCCAGGGTGGGGCAGAAGGGGTGACTGAGTGCGTGGGTGCTGCTCAGTGGAGGAGTGAGCGAGCGAGGAGCGGGCAAGCAAGGAGTTTAGGGTGGGAAGCAGGTCGAGCAGCCAAGGTTACAGCCCCACACCTGCAGCTGGTTGTGTGACGGTACGGGGCTGCAGCGTGGTGGGGAAGCGTGGGTCAGATTGAGGTCTGGGAGGGGTCATGCAGCAGTTCTGGCCCAAGGTCAGGACAGGAGCTGTTTGCATGCACTCAATCAGCAGCGAAGAAGACGAAGAAGAAGAAGAAGTAGAAGAAGAAACAAACAAAAAAATGATAATAATTGTTCTCTGATCATGTATCATCAGTGGTGAAGCTCTTTTTCTGAAATTCCTGGCTGTTTTACAATGCGTTACACACACCCACACAGACACACACGCCCACACACACACACACACATTTTTCTCATCCTGCTACCTGACCAGTTTGGCAGCGACACACAAAATGGCGGCGGGGAGTTGAGGGCTGGAAGAGAGAGAGAGAGAGAGAGAGAGAGAGAAAGTGGGAGACATTTCCTAACAGAACCAGGCAGTGGTGCTGGTGAGGTTGTGGCAAGTGTTTGTCTCCCTGCAAGTGCGGAGCGACCGGGTTGAATTTCCATTTTTTTCTTTCTTTTTTGCTAAATCTGCTCCTGCTGCAAAATAACATAAATACAAAAACCAACCATTGGGGAGCAGCTCTGCCTTTTCATGGCCTGGGACAAAGGTGACGGCTGCTGTGATTTAATCCCATGCAGACGCTGGTCATTGTGAGACTGGTGAAAGAGGAGGGACACCGTCACTGGCCGCAGCCCTGTCCAATCACGACGCATCTGAGGGGAACTCACCTGTCTACCTGGAGCCGAGTCTGATGACTGGAGCCTCACCTGTTGGCCAATTGGTCTCTCTCCCTGCTGCTCGTCGCTGGGTGCCTGCGAGAGAGAGGAGGAGAGAGAAAACTAGCGTGAAAAAAAGCAAAGGGGAGAAGGGAGAGAAAAACAGAGGAGGAAACAATGAAGAGGGACGTTTGACAGGACAGATGAGGGAGCAGCTGGAGAGGCAGCAGCTGCAGCTGCAGCAGCAGCTTGTCTCTGTACCCTCTTTAGCTAGCAAGCTAACGTCCCCCCTCGGTCCTGATTGGCCGAGGAACCTCATTAGCCCAACATGCGATGAAGACTGCACCCTCTCCACCCCTCCCCAACCCCCAACCCACCATTATACGCCTCGGCAGCGGGACCAGGCTGTGGACCAGGCATGGTCCTTGTGGTGGAATGGGGGGAAAAAACGCAGAGAAAATGAAAAGCGCATGGTGCAAGGGCGAGGGGAGACACGAGGCCCTCGCCACTGCCCGCTACTGCTGCTCGTGGACGCTAATTCAGCGCTAGTCGACTAATTTGGCACTCGATCAATAATTCACGGCGAGTTCTCTAATTCAGCGCTAGTTTGCTATTTCAGCACAAGTTCCCTAATTTAACGCTATAGTTATCTATTTCAGTGCTAGTTCGCTCTCATTCAGTGCACGTTCTCTAATTCAACACTAATTCTGTAATTGAGTGCTAGTTCTTTAATTGTTGCAGTCGCCATTTTTGAGGGGTCTTTTATGTTTTGTTTCAAGTGTTTGTAATTGCAGCGCAGCACCGTGGATGTCTGCCAGTTTAGGGGCTGGTGAGTAACCCGACTCCTTCAGCGGCTCCAGGGAGATTCATGTCCTGGCCATGCACTCAGTGCACCCTGTGCACCAGGCGTGAGAGTGAGCGAGGGAGCAAGGGAGCAGGCAAGTGAGTGCCATCTTTGTGTGTGCATGCGTGTTGATGACTCATGTTGCACGAGTGTTTGCAGAGGAGTGGACTGGTCTGGTGTGCTGGAACATAGCAGGCACACACGTAGCTGGAGGGGAAGCAGGAGGGAGGTGTGTTCGGACCTGCCCCTACGCTCCTCCACCATATTAAGCTTTCAATTATTAAAAAAAAAAAAGATAAAGTTGTAAAGTGATGCAAAAACTGCAGCCGACTCTGAGCAGAGAAATGGAACACCGTTAAATAACACAGCCGGTGGTCTGAAGGACACATGAGAACACGAAGAGACCCAAGACGAGTGCAAACAAAATGTTTAGGTAATGACGTGCTAAACGGCTTAAAAAAGAACTCAATTAGACAAAGTTAGAAATAGTTGTAGTAAACAGTCAATGATGAAGCCAATACTGCTGATGAGCTGGATGATGATGATGATGATGTTGATGGTGATGATGATGATGGTGCTGATGGTGATGAAGGCGATGGTGATGATGATGGTGCTGATGCTGATGAGGTGAAGGTGAGATGCAGGTGAGGGATTTACTGCATTTTCAAAGGCCTTTTAAAGCAGCTCTAGGTAACTTTCGGTGGAAATGGCAAAGTGACGAAGTAAACACGCTGCAGTGCTAGTTTAGTGATGTGGGAAAATACAAATAGTGGCCTAGCTGGAACGCTCGTACTGTATGTGTTCAGGAAAAACACCAATATGAAATGCAAAACAGACATTGACAATAACGTCGTAGCAAACGTTCAACACTTTTATTACTTCGTCTTTCATCGCGGTTACTTATTGGGTTCCATTCCATCATTTTACAATCTTATGTATTTGTAATAGTAGTATGTATGACCGCCTCTAACTCTAAATAAACGTGTGACGTTGCCGTAAAGTGGTTCGTCCCGGCGTGTCGGGTCGCGCTTGAAAGTTACGAAGTGCAGTTACAGCCCCCCCCCCTCGCTGCCGAGGCAGCACCGTTGATCCTATTAATCGTTTATCTACCGCTTTACTGAGTTTGGAATCATACTTTTATGGTGGAAAAGTTACCTAGAGCTGCTTTAACGCTGGAGCTCGGAGCTCCTGCTGATTCTGTAGATTTTCTTGTGACTAAAGTGTCTTGGCAATGGAGAAAGCCAAGAGCTGAGGAAAATATATGAGCGCTGGAAAAGAAAACACAGCGCAACGTTCCTCTGGAATATGGCTCTGTCTGACCGGTACATAAAACAACCAATAAATAATATCAATATTAATATAATATTTATCATTATTATTGTTGTTGTTGTTGTTGTTGTTGTTGTCATTATCAACAAAATAATAATAATAATGATAATAATAATAATAATATTTAATAAAATTAAATTAATTTCAATGAATGAAAGTGGCTGTAGTGCGATCATCCTGGATATAAATTTGGGTACGTGTGTGAAAGAGGGTTTGGAAGAAACAAATGAGAAAAAAACCAAAGAAGCAAGAATGAGACTCTTGTGATGTAAAAGAAGCAGGTGACACCTGACTCAATGGGAGAGGAAGATGGGAAGAAAACTACATCTCTCCGGTCAGTGCTGCCTGTGGAGGATTGAGGACGAATAGAATAGAATAGAAGAGAGCTGCTTTATTAAGCCCACATTGGGTAAATTTATGATTATAGCAACAAAACATAGTGCAAAGAGAAGGAAGTAATAAAAATAAAATAAGATAATAATACATATAGAGTAAGAAGGAAAAACAATATATTTACATGTTATGAATCCAACTTTCCTGTTGACCTGAACCTGACCTCCTGACCTGAACCTGACCTCAACACTGACTCTGAAGGTCTGATATACGTGTGTTTAACTGTATGCAACAATTCTCTAAATAGCATACATAATGACCCCCCCCCCCCACCCACCCCCAAAGAAAAAAGAAATAGTAAAATAGTACAACATGGGCGTGTCTGCCACTCAGGGTACTGCAGCAAAAAAATATCCCATTGGGCCAAAATGGCTTTTTTTTCCCGATCAGACTGCAATACAAAAATAAACTCTTATTCCTATTGAACATTTTTCAGTTGTGGTCTTTTTAGTCTTTCAAAAAAAAATGAAATGCCACAAAATCACCCAAAAAGAGTTTTTATATTCCCAATGTGCCATCACACGTCCTCCTGATTGGCTGATGGCTCCTAATGCATCGTGTGAGTAACGGCAGCGTGGTGCGAAGCGCTACTGGCTCTGTGGCACCCTCCGATGCAGAAATCAAAACATTTTTTGGCGTCTGTGCTAGCTGAGCAACTTCATTTAAATAAATGGGAGCCATGGTGCCCAGTAGTGGCCACTGGAGATCCACTCCCCCTTGCCCAACACGTTACCAGCACATGAGGGTTATGAGGAGGAGGCGGAGGAGGAGGATCAAGGGGCATTCAGGGATAGAAAGACCTGTCAAGTCTCAAACACAGAGAGTTGACGAGTCATTTATCTGGAAGAGACTCGGTCTGCTCTGATCTGCTTTCTGTGCTGCAGACGAGGCGGTGCAGCAGCCTGACAGAGTTATCTTTTATTTTATTTTATTTCTTTTATTTTTTTTTTTGTCAAATGCATCAGAATCGTCGCACTGCATGAGGTGCGTTTGGAAAAAAAAAAAAGTGCTACTTGTACTTTAGGGACGCTGTTCTTTGTGTGCTGATTTCAAGATCTAAGCAAAAAAGGGGGGAAACTATGAACTGTGGTTTGAATGCTCATCAGACTCTGCTTCAAAAGTAAAAAAAAAGTATTGATTCAAATGTTATCAGAGAAATAGAAACCCTCATTTGACTTTGAGAGCAACCTCTATTTTTCAATTTAAGAAAACAAACATTGATGAATAAACTGCCTCTCAATCCTCCAACATTCAAACATTTTATACTATAAATAGTATCATTTGTCTATAAAAATTATTATAAGTACTCCTCTGCATAACATTGATTCCTTATTAATGTTAAAGAAAACACAAAAAAGAAAAAAGAGCGATATAGATCAACTTAGAACAAATAACTTTATTAACATAGTTCTTTAGTCTGTCACAGAAATTGTGCATCATTTTCATCAGAAAAGTGCATCATTTTGCCTATAATGAAAAAAAAAAAAAAAAAAAAAATTTTTGACCGACTAATTAAACTATTTAATCCCGAAAAATAAAATCAAATCAGCAACATTAACTCAGGACCACAGTATATAAAATGCGCCACCTTACATGATGGCAACAGGTTTACTGAAGTTACGTTCACAAAGCGGGATGATTGTTGACCAAATTCGCCACTCCCTGCGCACACTCTGACAATAAGAGCGCCGCTGCCATCTATTGATCTATTGTAGTAGATGTCCAATTACACTTTATTCTCGTATGGCAAAACAAAAAAGAAAAAAACGGTCGGGGAAGGAGACTGGACGGAAGTTGGAACGTCGCAGCGGCTTCATAAACGCAGCCAGATCACACCGTTGTAAACACCAATTTATCAACTCCACCAACAAACTGACTCACTAAGGAGCCAAACTGACTCACTGAGGAGCCAAACTGACTCACCGAGGAGCCGAACCGACTCACCAAGAACCTGAACTGACTCACTGAGGAGCCAAACTGACTCACCGAGGAGCCGAACCGACTCACCAAGAACCTGAACTGACTAACTGAGGAG
>NW_027466103.1:3235000-3305000 GCF_046127955.1 Nelusetta ayraudi | reverse complement strand
TAGCTTGTGCTCTGTCTGTTTCTCTCACTTTGAAAAACCTCCACACCTCCGACATGTTTGTTTGTGTTGCCCATGGATGTTGCTGTCGTGAAGATTCAAAGAAACTTTATTGTCCGTCACATAGCGACAGTACTCAAAACAGGAAGAGGCACGAAGACGAAAATGAAGTTTTTTGAATCATGAGTCATTAGCTCTCGGATACAAACAAATAAACACGTTGATGCTGTGAAACTACTTTGGAGTAAATGAGACCGATTAAAAAAAGTTTCAACACGAGCATGACGTCATTGATCGGTGATTTATGACATTACGCCCGAGCACGAACATTTCAAAAAATGCCAAATATCGGCCGATCCGATATAGCCGATATGATTGGTGTAAAGTCTTGTGCAATTTGCGCTTCTGACACCTCAGGTGCCGCATTTCTGGGCATTATTGCACCTGCATATCATTAGTGCAAAAACCTTTGTGGATACGATGCAAAGGTGGCGGAGATTACGGCCACAAAGTCGCCACAAAACGCGCCGCAATTTACTGCTGCGCTCCATTCTTTGTGGATCTGGCCAAAAGTGTATGCAGGGGATCACAGCAAGCTGAAGTAAACTCCCAACTTCACAATTGAGCTCCTCTGGATACAAAAAAAATAAATAAAATGTGTGTGTGTGTGTGTGTGTGTGTGTGTATGTGTATTTTCAATTTTACTGGTGTGCCACACAAATTTTTCAGGATAGGTTCATGGTTGTGAGATGAGTGAGAAAGTTTCCCAAAACTCAAATCTTATTTTTGTTTTACACAGAGCATCAAGCAATAAAAAAAAAATTATTAAAAGCAAATGCTACTAAATGGTAGGTGAATACACACTGAACTAAAAATGCTAAAGTGTAAAATTATCTATTTATATTTAAAATAAGTAAATAAAAATGAATTCAAAATAAGCAATTTTTATTATTAAGGGATAATCAATAAATTATTAATAATCTAAGTTTGATTAAAGCCATAACGCTCATATTTTTCCTATAATCTCTGAACACACACACACACAACAAACAGACAACAGAAAAACATCCGAATCCAATTAATTTTTAAACATATAATATGCATAAATAAATATTATGATAAGTGCTAACAAAAAGAAATAAATATATCTATCATTTTATTGCTTGAACTGTGTTCTAGGTTATTGCTTGAACTGGTCTCTCAGAAGGCGAAAGGCGCAGTTTGTTATTACTTTCCTTACATGACTTTGCTCAATAGCTGCTCAATAGCGCCCCCTACATATCGCCATAGCGCCTTCCAGGAAAGTCGTAGAGACATTGGACCCACCCATTCGTTCAACGAAGACCTAATTTTCATAAATGCTGACCTTTGACCCCTGACAAACCGGAAGTGAGCTATTTTCACTTGTTTGAAAATATCTCAAAAACGGTAAGTGATGTGGGCTTCAAAAATGTAGTATGACACAGACTTTATGGCCCTTTAAAGTCAAGGACACTTCCAATACGTGGCTATGAACCCCATTTACTAATCCGCTCAATAGCGCCCCCCTAGAGAAAATAGGGACTGTCGCCCCTTTTTGACCCCTGAACGTGCTTCGATCCACACCAAATTTGCACGTATGTCAAGGGGGCTAAAAAATTCATCTGATGAAGAAATGAAAACTGTGGATCCACTCCAGAGCGCCACCTAAAAATATTTACATGGCCGTAGCTCCTAGGGACGTTGTTGAGACCTGGGTCCAGAACTCACGTGTTCCTCTCTTCGAGACGAACATTTCATACCGATCATATCGAGTGACAAACAGGAAGTGAGCTTTCCATTTGTTTTTCGCCTAGTTTTCTTAAATTGAATTGAGCGAAGCGTTAGTTCTGACAGGGCACGACATCAGCCTTATTAGTATTCCCCGCTGTGCAACCATAATTAGCTGTAGGCTTACGTTACTTCCCTCAGCTCCTATTGGTCAGCCTCTTTAGAAGCGCCCTTTTAAAGCCACCCCAACTGATCATCTTCCTCTGCTTCTTCATGGGCAATCGAAAAAGTTGCCTAGTAAGTTCGATGATTATCTTTGCGTTTTTTCTCACGTTGCTGCCTCTCGCCTCGATGTCTTCATAATATGCCGGGGATCAGGAGCAGCTCGTCTGCGCCCCAGAGTCGCCACAAAGCTCCAAATCCGAGGCTGTCATCTGCAATGAAGGCACTCCTTCTCTTCGCCAAAGCTCCCGGCTCATAGTGAAAAGCTATCCGGTCCCTTCTATCAACGAATGCCCAATACCGAAGATCCTGGAGTTTCTATTTGCCAATGGCTCCGGTATCCTCCTCGCGTCCTTCCTCCGTCTCTCGAAAGGCATCATCGAAGCGAAAAAACACCTCCAACCATACCGTTTTTAGGGACGTTATCTGCGAGGTCCACCCATCGCGCAGAGCCGAATTGGACACCTACATTGCCATCATCGCCGATCTTGCTATGACCTATGGCGGAACCTCGTTTTACCAATACCATAAGTCATTCTCAGCTAAATCTGCTATGTTTATTCAGAGATTTAACCAAAGGCTGTTCTGGTCCGTGTTCAATTTGGCTCTAATTAGCTGGCACTGCACTGGCCGTCAAGCACTTTCGTGCTCTATTTGCGCTTCCTTTGCACATTCCTCTAATCTTAGCCCCAAATCAGTGGCTGTTGTTCATCCTCCGAAATGCTCAGAAACGGAAACAAGGTGACACATTTTCCTACTACAATATGCTTCATGCAGATTCATGCTTGCAGCTTTTGCGGGGACGGACACCCCAAATCCGTGTGCCCTAGATGAACATGCCTCGGACGGCAGAAAAAATAAAGCCTTCTACCCCTGTCAACGTGCCAGAATTGGGAAGGGCTTTGAGAGATCATCCCAACCGCTGCTTTATCAATTACTTGATAACTGGACTAATTCATGTTTTTTTAGCTTCCTAAAACGTCTTTCATCTGTAAAAATTTACAATCAGCATCGAAGGAGCCCAAGATAGTTGATACTTTGCTGGAGAAAGAAGTGAGGAAGGGCTTTATGATTGGGCCTTTGACACTTCTCCTTTTCCCATCACTCGTGTGAACCCCTGAGGCGTCGCTACCTGTAAATACTCTGGAAAAAACGCCTTATAATTGACTCTAGAATGTTCACTTGACCTCACATGCATGTTTTGGGACAGTGGGAGGAAGCCGGAGAACCTGGAGAGAACGCACGCAGACACAGGGAGAACATGCAAACTCCACACAGAAAGGTCCCAGGTCCGGGCCCCGGAATCGAACCCACGACCTTCTTGCTGTGAGGCGGCAGGGCTAACCACTGCGCCACCGTGTCGCCCAGTTTCGGTCCTTTCTCTTGGAAAACGGAACGGTATTTCTTTTTTTTTTTATGACGATGTTCCTTAATCTTCCTTGGAGATCAGGTTGTTTACGGACGCAGCTCCCTCAGTTGGTTTTGGGGGGTTCTTCAACAACCAGTGGTTCGCTGATAAATGGCCAAAATAATTGTGTTCTTTACCAAATAACATTACTTCAAGCGCCTTAATGGAAATCTACCCTATTGTCATAGCATGTCTTCTGTGGGGTAAGGACTGGTTGTGAAAACAAATCCTTTTCTTCTGCGATAACGAGGCAGCTGTAAACTTCATAAACAAAGGCCGTTCCACCATCACCTTGATCAACAGATTCATCAGACGTTTCACTTGGGTTTCTGTCCTGTTACAGCTCGGCCCTGAATACTGACCAAGCTGGTCGATCTGGGAATTCCAACACCCACCCGTAACTGGATCCTTGATTTCCTTACAGACAGACCACAGCGAGCCTGAAATTTGGGGAGAAATGATTCAATAAGTGGCCTGACCATTTTCACAAAAATGGATGAAATGTTATATTTGTTCCCATCTGTCTCGGGACATTGTGTCAGCCAGCCACCTGCGGAACTTGACATCCACTTGACCGGTACATTCTTGACCTTCGTAAGTGAAAATCACTCATGTACACTACAGCGCCAATAAACTGCTCCAATTCGTTTTGATCTAATTTGGTTGGATTTTGTTGTGTGGAATACAGATTGCTTTGTTCCACAACATTATCCAACCGATCAGCATCAAAGAAGACTCTGAAATAATGAATGGGCAGACCAATTGCATCAGAATCTGGAAGAGCACCTGGCCACAATGGAATCTTTGCAGAGTTCTGTTGCTTCACTGTCTTCCATGTTTGTTTTTTTTCTGTTTGTAGTAGCAGCAGCAGCAGCAGCTGATTTCCCTCTTGCAGCACTAGATGCACTGGTGCAAGGAGGTGCATCATGATTTTCACAGTCTTCATCACTGCTCCTATCGTCAGTGCTCTCACCACTGCTGCTGTCATCACCTGGTTTAGGAGTCACTATCCCCACTGTGACAATGTCATTCACTCCCTTCCAGAGGAACCCTGCTTTGAAATGCACCTAGTGGCTTCCCATAGAACATAGATGCATTCATTTTGTTCTGAGTATCCCCCCGCCGAAAAAAAAAGGAGGGGGGTGTGTGTGCAGAAATTGGGTCTATATTCCAGCATGGTATTTTTCTAATGACTAGAGAACTCACATTTTCTAAAGAAAATGCATGTGATTGCTGAAATCCATCTAAATACAGCGGCATGTGCATTATTAGCATTATGACTGCATTTACCCATTATGGACGGATGTAGCGATTTTGCTACAAACAGAAATCTTCAAATTACGTAAAGAAATATTCATCACATGAAGTCTATTCCAATAAATTAGCTGTAGAAGCGAAGAATAAGATGATACATTTTTTTTATTTTTTAGCTTAGCACAACTTGCGCAGCTTTCCAGGAACCGGATGTAGGTCACACTCCAAACGGTAAACCAGAGTTTGCATAAGGTTCCTGGGTACGTATTTAGAATGCACAAATCGACATTGGGGGAATGCATGCACTATCTCGGCTGCAGTCTGAATGCAAACGGTATGATGCGAATTCGCGACAATCGCGTGAAGGGGATATATATACAGATACATATATATATGTATATGTATATATATATTAGGGCTGGGCAAGTTAACATGTTATTATCTCGTTAACTAATTTATTTATGAACGCCGACAATTATTTTATCGCGCATAACGCATGTTGCTCACGTGCTGTAGGACCCTTAAGTAGGGATGGGCGATATATCGGCATTTACGTTATATCGTCATAAAATTCACCGCGGTAAGAATATGTCATCTCGCGGTAATAACGATAAACTCGTGTTGATGACGTAATTACGTGCACAACGCACTTGCTGCTGGCAGCTGGCAGCTGATGTGTCGCACAACAAGCACGGGGCTGATAGCATACCCACCGTGCTCGCGAATCGATCGTGGATTGTGTGCAAAGTGAAAATAAACACCATGGAAACGATTTGTAAACATCCTGTTTTACTTTTTATTTATTTATTTTTTGGGTCGGCGGACCGGGATGTTGAGGCAGGAAACGCAAAAATGTTAGCAAACTTTTACTGGCACAACTCCGAGTCAATTTTAGCATGGACCTTTTCAGGCTTTGTGTTCTATAGTTACTCGAAGCAGACGTTGAACTCTGCCGTTTATCCACACCGTCTTTTCAAGAGCGATCTTTCTTTCTGTTCTCTGTGGCATTGTTTTTAGCGAGCTACTGTTTCTGCAAACACGGCGTGCTTCAGGTGTTCTTCTTCTTCTTCCACCTTCAAGGAATAAACTCGCGGCGCCACACCAGGCCGGGCATAGGTACTACATCATTTTCAGTCGTTTCCAGCTGCATATCCGTGTGAACAGGATTTATTTTTATTTATTTATGTATTTATTTATTTATTTTAATACGGCTTTGTGTAAATGTGTTTTTTTTTTCGAGTGCGGTTTTAAATATATGCAGTTTCAAAAAATAAAATCCAAAACATGGTGTTGAATTGTTTTACATTTTTTATCGTTATATCGCAATAAATGCTAGAAATTATTATGATAAAAATTTTAGTCCATATCGCCCATCCCGAGCCGTGAGTTTCTAATGTTTATATTTGTGACGCACTTCTTTAACACCTGGGTAGGGGTGTGTGTGTCACTGTGGGGTGTAGCCACAACGCCATTTAATGACATTCACCCGTGCGCCTCGGATGGTTTGGTGTGGTGGGGTGAGCGTCGGAGGTAATTGTGATAAAGACTAAAGTAAATAAAAAAGAACCTCGAAGCAAGACTGGAAATATTTTTGCATGCGCGTCAACAATTACTCCTTCGTTTAGCCCACGCGGCTTATTTATTTATTGATCGCCAGTTAGCCGCAATACATGCTTTTATTTTGTAAAAGTGTGTTGCTGGCTTCTGCGGAACCAAGAAAGAAAAGACTTTGTTCATATGGTAGAACATTAAAATAAAAGTGCACTATACACTTCTTTTAAATTCATTATTGGATTTTGTGTATACAGTGTGATTAATTGTGATTAATCAGGGAAATCATGCAATTAATTGCGATTAAAACTTTTAACCGTTGCCCAGCCCTAATATATATATATATATGTATATATATATATGTATATATATATATATGTATATATATATATATATATATATATATATATATATATATATATATATATATATATATATGTATATATATATATATATATATATATATACATATATATATATATATGTATATATATATATATATATATATATATATATATATATATATATGTATATATATATATATATATATATATATATACATATATATATATATGTATATATATATGTTTACATGCATGTATTAGGGCTGTCAAACAAATTATTTTTTCTAATCGGGATTAATCGCAGAATCTTCATAAATAAAAAATAAAGTGAAGTATTTCTTACCTGTAATCGGCAAGAGGGGCCAACTAGGGGTTAGTAAAAGGGACCAAAAGGCTTACGCCGGGTTCATAATGGACACAAAAGTGGCGCACCCACGAAAATCATGCAGTTCTCTGTGACGGTCGACAGGCGCTTCTGCTCAGCTGTTGTTTACTCCCATTCAGAGCTATTTTTTCGTCCAGATCAATTTCACATCGTCCATCTTGACTTGACAACAACTACTCTCTGCCTCTTCTCTTACTCTTTGCCTGTTTGTGATCCCCACCCCCGTCCCATTGCCAGCCCACTCTGTTGCTCTCTTTCGTGTGTGTGTGTGTGTGTGTGTGTGTGTGTGTGTGTGTGTGTGTGTGTGTGTGTGTATGCATGCGTGTTTGTTTGTTTTCATCTCTCTCACACTATGTTTCGATACTGACAAATATAACATACACTAATATGATTAATCGTGGTATTTTTGAAAATTGCTTTTATTTTGACAATTCACTAGATTTTCTTGTGTTTCTTTGAGTGACTTCCTGCGGATTGCTCGCGGCTCTCGTTCAAAATAGACCAGACGGCGACACATCTCTGCAGGCACGAGTCGGCCGCAGAGGTGCGCCAGCAGAAACTGAATAAAAAGGTTTTTAAAGCATCTATTGACGGCCGCTGTGGCGGCCCTGGGGATCGTTTTTCAGCTGGAACTATGTTGAGGCTCCGCTGTGACATTCAAGCCGTATTTAAAAATTCCGAGGGTGAAATACAAAGTTTTACTAATGTGAACAAACAATGATTGTGTTAACAGCTCTTAAAATACCTAAGTTTACTTCCTCACTATTATGGTGAAACACCTTTAAAAATGCTTCAGCCAACATAAAATATGTCATCATAGACGGTGCTGTTTTTTTTGTTTTTTTATTCCTGGCATGTAAATTATCCACATCTGCTCATTACAATGACACTTAAAACGACCAGGCGACGTGAAAGACTGTGATATGACACAAAACCTGCCCACCACCACCTCCACTACCACCACAATCACCAGTACCACCACCTAAACCTACACCACCACCACCTACACACAGCCAACCTCCACTACCACCACCATCACCACATCCTCCAGCTCGGAGCAGGAGGAGGGTCACCCAGAGGACAGGCTGCCTGCATCGGGCAGAGGTCACTCTTATCCTTCCTATTCAGCTGGGCAACACACACCTGGCTGAGAGTGGAACAGCGCCTCAGCCAGGCGTGTGTGTGAGAGCATTTTTGTTGTTGTTTTCTTAACCATCTCTCTGCAGCAGCATCCATGCACTCGACAACATGTGCACAGCAGGTTCCATCCACACACACACACACACACATACACCAGCACCAATATCTAATGTCTTTATTAGCCAAAATGGCACGATGCCCATTGGCAGGGTGGTTGTGGTGGAGGTGGGGGGGATGTTGTGGGTATGTATATGTATATATACATATATATATATATATATATATATATATATATATATATATATATATATATATATATATATATGTATATATATATATATATATATATATATATATATATATATATAGCGATCCTCGTCATTAGTACAGGAAGTCGCTCCAAAAAAACGAGAAAATCTGGTGAATTTTGAAAATAAACTCATTTCAAAATAAAAACCGAATGACAAATTCAATCATATTTGTGTTATATGTGTCAGTACATTGGAACAGAGTTCTTGATCAAAATACGTCTGTTTGATCCTAGAGATGCCGGTCAGTGATCATTATGGAAGAGGTCTTGAGATGGACACCTGAGTGCTTGTTTCTATTTACACACACACACACACACACACACACACACCTACGAAAGTGAGCAACGGAGCGGGCTAAATGAATGGCACGAGCCGTGCGCCTGTTCCCGTCTGGTGTGAACTACTACATTGATTACCATGGGCGCCGAACTGAAGCACCCGGCGCTTCCGCGTCCAGTGTGAACCGGGCGTGAGAGCAGTTTGCGCCAAAGATTGTTCGTGAGTGCATGTATTTGGTTTGTGTTCATGGATGCACGGAAAAGAAAACAAAAATTTTCAGATCGTGAGCTGGCTGCCCTCACTGCCCCTCTGCTACGATAAACGCGCTACTGTGCACGCCTGGCATTACGATGCCTCCTCCGTCTCACCAAGACTGCTGCCATAATGGAAAGAAAGCCAAGACGCTTTAGTCATTATATAAGCAAGACAATCACCAACACCTGAGTACCATTTATATTTTTCATAGCCTATTTAAAATATTGGCATACATACTGTGGTCTATGCCTATCTATATATAAGATTTGGGGAGCCATTTATATATTCCAGGCTTTTCAGAGAGGAAAGTTTCACTCAGAAGCCAGAAACACTCTGACAGACAGAAGCTGCGCCTGGTTTTGGCTTGCGGTGTTTGCATCTGTCAAACTGCGTGCGGACACGAGCGCAAAATCTTTCTGGATCTGCCACTGTTTGAATGAGGCATATTTGCATTGAAGGGGGTGTGTCCTTTTGCACGTAATGACTCATTTAAATACATTCAAATGAGTCTGGCGCAGCCCTGCCGCTACCTGCGCCTCCGCATTTGCGCCGATTTTCACGTGTGCGTCCCCTCTGTGAATCGGAATCACCGTTTTTGGCGCTATTTACATGGATTTTCTGGCGCAAAAGCCGGGCAATCGCTTTGTGGATCTGGCCCTGAGACTGCAGAAAAGAAGACTAAAAAGACGAGAGCGCATTCATATTTCAGTCTGACTGTAGCTATAGTACACCAGGGTGCACGGGCAGGAAGTAGAGGAGGGAAAAAAGGCAGGGGTGGGCAAATTAAAAAAGAGGAAAGAAGGAAAGATAGAAAGAAAGAATCAAAGTCAGATGGAAGCATCTGACGCTTGTCTCGATCGGCCTACAGTCACAGCAGATATCTCTTTCTCTCCCTCTCTCTTCTCTCCCCTCTCGCTCCCCGCAGATGAGAGAATCTGACAGGAGTGAGGGGGGATCCGAGGGGTAAATCTGGAGTTGGGGGGGGTTGGATTGCGATTGAGAGAGAGAAAGAGAGATTTTTTTTCTCTCCCTCCTTTCTTCCCACCTCCTCCAGCAGCAGTGTGGGTTGGAAAGCAGACGGTCATGTGTGCAGACCTCATGACAAAAGGCCCTTTTATGTGCAGCGTCTGCAGATAGAGGAGCTGCTTTGTGCACAGATGGAGATCCTGGGTTTGCCTGGGGGGAAGGGGGAAAGGGGATGTTGGCGAGGGCGGGTGAGAGAGGGAGGGAGGGAGAGAGGAATGGGTGTCTCTGGCACCAAGTGCCATCACTGTGTCTGGTGGGGGGAGGGGTCACGGAGAAGGGAGGAGAGTTTTCTGGTGCGGCAGGGCCCGGAGGCGGGGCCCTGGGAAGGGCGGGGCCCTGTGGGGAGCAAGATAACTTTTAACCCCTTCGTAGGATCATGCAGGAGGGATGCCCGATGACTCTCCACCAATAATAATAATAATAATAATAATAATAATAATAATAATAATAATAATGATAATAATAATATAACAATAATGTAATGATAACTGAATAATGTCAAACCGAGACCTAAATGCCACCTTCAGCTAAGAGCCAGAGGTGGCCAGGCGAAGGTGAGGAGAGCAGGGGGGAGAACTGTTAGGAAACTGAGGCCCCGTTTACAAAGAGACGGCATTTTTTGAAACCCACAACCTTTAGAAACGCCCTTGAAAAAAACACATTTACACGAAGCCGTCTTCAAGAATTTTCCCATTTACACAGAGACACTGGAAACGACTGAAAACAATGTAGTACCTATGCCTTACCTGGTGCGGAGCCACAAGGAGAAGAAGAACACATGAAGCACGCCACATTTAGGTAGCAGTGCGCAAACAACATTAGCACCACGGAGAACAGAAAGAAAGATCGTATACGTGAAAAGACGCTGTGGATAAACGACAGATTTGAACTTCTGCTTTGAGTTACTTTAGAACACAAAGCCCTCAAAGAAACATGTTAAGGTTTTCTGTCTGAATATCTCAGTCCGCAGACCCAAAGGAAAATAAATAAAAAGTTAAACAGAAGGTTTGAAAATCGCTTTCATTATTTTCATTTTGCACACAATCCAAGAGCACCATGCGTTATTGTTTACAATTGTTTGTGGTTTGTTGTAGTAGCGATTGGGAAGACTGCAGGCTGATCATTAGCAGCAGTAACAAGCCCATTGCCCGACACTGTTAATGTTGCTATGAGTGGTGCTTCTGCGACTCACGGCCGGCTCAGGCAATATGACTGGCTCAGGCCCCCACCTGTTTTTAGGGTGTGGGAGGAAGCCAGAGAACGGTGAGTGAACCCACACAGACACAGGGAGAACATGCAAACTCCACACAGAAAGGCCTCAGGAGACCCCGGGAATCAAACCCATAACCATGGCTACTTGGCCAAGGGGATATCCCTTTGGCCGAATGGTTAAGCGTGCATGGCTATTACCCGGGAGTCTGGGGTTCGAAGCTCGCCCGGGCCCTCTCGCCTTGCCACATTTGGAAATCTGGAGAGCTCTTTTGTGGACATCCAGATGTGGAAGGCAAGGGTCAAGAGTGTGAAATGGGAGCTTTTAAATGTGTGAACGCAGCCTCTCATCAGGTCAGGCCGAGCTCAGACTTGGAAGCCAGACTGAAATTTGAGGGAGAATTTTGAAAAGTCAGGAACATCCCTCAACCTCTTCATCGGCTTGTCACACGCTAGCGCAGAAGACAAAGCGGGCCCAGTGAGCCAGGCTCAGGCTAATTAAAGCATAAGACTGATTATGTCTTTATTATTATTTTTTTTTTTTTTATTTGAGCTCTGTCTTGGTTGGCTGGCTCTGACAAACCCGGGCCGGCTGGCCCGCAGTCTGTTTGCCAAGCTGCCACTGGCCTCGTCTGCTCTATCTCATCCCCTGCTGATACCTGCTGAAATGCCAACAAAGGTATTTCTGCCTTTAATCAGTAGACGGGGACAGAGGGGGTGAGAGGGGAAGGGTGGGCTGAGGAGTGGAGACGTTGGCATGAGGGATTAGGAGGACCACTTGTCTTAATTGCATCTGCTGAGCCAAATAAATACCTTGAAATCTTTTTGTCCATTTAATCTAGAAACTGGGATGAAGAATCCCTGAAGTTCTCTCAAGTGACCAGTAAAATTATTAAGGCTTGCGCATAACCAAGGGGAAAGAAAAGGGAAGGTGGGGGCTGAAGAAAAAAATCCTGAAGGCTTTTCAAATGGACCCATCACCACCACTACCACTTCCATCACCCCCACCACTTCCACTACTACAACCTCCACTACCACCACCACCACTACTATCACCTCCACCAGCTCCATCACCCCCACCGCTTCCACCACCACCACTACTACCACCACCACCACTACCACCTCCACTACCACTACCACCACCTCCACTACCACCACCTCTACTACCACCTCCACCACCACTACTACCACCTCCACCACCACTACCACCACCACCACCACCACTACTATCACCTCCACCAGCTCCACCACCACCACTACCACCACCACTACTGAGCTCATTATAGAAAAGAATGGAAAAGAAAGACCAGGCAAAAAGGACAATCACCAAAAAAAGAAAATATACAGTATATAAAAACCCTAGGACCATTCAGCCATTTGTAAATGCACTTAATAAAAAGCATGCAATAGAATTTCTAGATATTAATACAGACACGAGGCTCAAATTACCCCTCAGCTTTCTTTGCACTGTTGTCAGTTATATCTATTCGTTAAAAGAGCATATTTCAAAAGAACGTCTGCAGCTGCCTGAAGCATTGTTTGTGAATGATGTTTTATAGATACATTATCACCAATCCTCACTTTTCAAACCTTGCAATAACTGTGAAATGCGACAGAAACTTTCTAGAAATGACTTATCTTCATGTTGCGCGCGGCGAGCCTCCGTCTTGTTGATTTGCCGATGTCTCTTTAAGAGAAAACTTGCAGCTCCAGCTGTGAAGGCTCTCGGCGTTATCACTCTCCTCGCCACCATGTTTCAAACTTCAACTTCAGCCCTGGCAAAGATTTTTTTTTTTTCGGAGCATTCTCCGAACGTTGGCAGGCACTTGCAGCCGCAGCCAAACTTCCCAGCATGCCTTGTGGCAGGGCTGGCTTTGTTTAGCAGAGTTAACTGTGAAGTTGCTCCGCTAAGCACGGAAAAATGTCTGAAGAATGAGCCTGTAGTGCAAATAAAGAGGGAGAGTCAATGGAAATGGATATATTTTATTTGCTCTGCCTTCATTATACTGATCCTGTTTTTAGAACATTTTTAAATGTATTTTTAATGCTGTATTTTATGGCTGGAAATCTGTGATAATGAAGGGGTCGCAGTAACGTTGTGATTAAGTCACTGCATCGCTGGGAAGAGAAGCATGTTTTCACTGCTCAAAGTAGTGTTGTAGTCAAGACGGCACCAACCAGCCGAGACCGAGACATTATGAAGACTAGAGAATATCTATATATATCTAGATATAAGACAGAGAAAAGACCAAGCTTGTAGATATAAATAAAAATCACAACAAAACAGAAGAAATGGCTGGTATCTTTTTTTTTAATTCAAGTTTGCTTCTACATAATGGAACAGCAACAATTTTTTTCAGCAAAGTATATTTAAAGAGTTTTCTTTCACATTTTGATGCTTTGCCGGATATTTCGAACCATTTTCAAGTAAATAACTTTCTTTTCTGTTATTATCGTGTCACTGCATTGTTGGCTGAGTCTCCACCCAGTCTCTTGATTAAAAATCCCCAGTCCGTCCCGTCCGAGACCAGACCCAGTAAAAATACCTCAGAGTCCAAGACGAGACCGAGACCCTTAAAAGGTGGTCTGGAGAGGGGGCTTCATGGACAAAAAGCCATTGTATGTGTAACCCATGCCAAAAATGTAAAATAAATAGGAATAAGTAATCTATAAAAAATTTAATAAGTAAAAAGAAAAAAAAAATCAATAGTAATTAATTCATGGGTTGATTAAAATGTATTTAAAAAAAATAATAATATAAAAAATTAAAAATACGTTCAGGAGAGAACAAGCGGTAAAGAAAAAAGCGGAAAAAGGCAATTTGGAGGCCACTAAACACAACCTCCCGGGTCAGGAACGGACGGGGATTGTGTGGAGAGCGAGCGACACTGTTTTCGGTGAGTTCTGTAGTGTTTTGGTTGTTTTTTACCGTGTCGATCTGGGATTTTTTTTAAACGAAGAGCTAACGCTAAACTCAGCCAGAAGATCCGTAGCGGTGGCGCTGCAGCTGTAAAGCTGAAGAGACAGAGAGACAGAGCAGTTTTGTTGTGTAATCTGCAGAATTAGATTTATTTGTTTTATGTGTGACCAGGTCAGGTTTTTGTGCTGGGATCCGGGGATCGGACCGGAAGAAGATGGCGAGCCACACCCAGGACTAAGATTCCACCGTCTCTCTTCTCCAGCGCAGCAGCGAGAAAGACGGTAACTTGCTGCCAGAGCGGTGGGAGTGAAAGGAAACTTTTGAAACTTTTTGTTATTTTTATTGACCTGAAAGAACTGTTACTATTTTTTTGAACTTTGATTATAGCTAGCTACTTGAACTACTTGAGTTGTATCAAGCAACAAACTTGTGATTATTCACTCATTTCTTGTATGTGAATTGTGTTTGTTGTCCACCCAGCTTCAAATTGAAGGTTTTTTCTTTTTCCTATAAATAAAAAATAGAGATAACTCAGAAATTAAAATAGTTCCCAAATAGGTCAAACCTAGGAATTTAAACAAAGCTAATTAAACTTAGCTTAAATTAGCTTTATATAACAAAAAACCTCAGTTGAACAAAAAGGGGGAAAGACAGGGTAAATAAAATATTTCCTTATTTTTTATTTTCTTTTGAAGCGCTTTAAAACCTGCAGGGTATTTTTGGTATTTTGTTTACACTGTATTTTCTTACATATTGTGTTCAGCCGGCCTTTACATTTGAAGTCGCGGTCTCTGTGTCTTTATTATTGCTCCCCACTCCTCAGAACCTAGACTTGGCCCAGTGGTACAGTTAGTGGTGTGACACAAGTGCTACATATGCCCGTTTCCACGTTCACGTTCGGTTTTACAAAAATGTGACTTGACCGTGGAAATGTGCGGCGCTTCGCGTCAAGTCTCAAATGGGCATATGTACATTTACACATGAGCCGCAGGGTTCCTGCAACAGGGACCTTCGAAGAGAGCTGGCAGAACGATTGGTGCCAAGTCGAGCCTCAGTCCAACCATGCCAGATGTGTGTTAAACAGCTGATCCATTGATCCTTATGTCAATCCATGTGTAGATCAAATTCCTGGTCAATGCATTTGATCAGGCTGACATTTTGCAGCGAAAGGCTGATTTCCAAACGTATTTGGAGCTATCGACTACACACACATTGCCATAAAGGAGCCATCACACGATAAAAAAACGACAAAATTTCAACCTGATGCATTTCATTCCATCAATGTGGATGATCAGTGGTGCACGCATGTAGCTGATATATTGAATATTGCGGCGAGGGCTGCTTCAACGCACGATTGAGTGAAACCGGTCTCAAACTGGCATGGTGCTCGATGGTTGACTCCTTGTTGACCAAAAAGTGAATCGGCTGTCTCAATGAATCCCCTGACAAAACAAGAAGGCTATGTGAAAAAAATGTTGCCCAAATTTATTTTAATTTTTTTTGTTGTTTAATATTTTATTTGTATTTTGCTTCTATATTACTCCCTGTAATTTTGTCAATATTTTGTCTACCAACAAAAAAGAGGCGCTTGTTGTTGCCCATTGCCTTTGGGCATTTTAGGATATCAGAAGCTGCGAGCAATTCATCTTGTGTAGCTGTTAGCTTTATTTAAAACATCTTCGCAATGTTAGTTTTCCTTCAAAAATAAATAAACAAATAAAAACTGCCTGGAATGCACAGTGACGTGTCTCATCTCTTCAGACTGTCTTTGAATAAGACATGGTTTTAAATAAGACAGTGGCTGTTCTTTGTGGGGTCAAACTACAAATCGAAACTACAAATTTCTTTGTGTGTTTAGAAGCCCCTAAGTACGTCAATCAAAGACGTTCGTAAGTTTAGTGACTTCATTTTTGTCGGCGCGCTGTGGCATTTATAGTACGATCCAAGTACGTATATAGTACGTGTAAAATGACTCAATGGAAGCTAGTAATACATTTTGTACATAATGTCGATTCTGATACGCTTTTGTTTAATCGACCTGTGTGACCGTGGCTTTCTTTGGAAGACGTGGCTGATGACAGCGCAGACTGACGGAGCAGAGATATGAATTAACTCGGTCTGTCGTGGAGATGTTTACATAGAGTTTCTACTTTGTTACAAAGTGTTTCCAGCTTACTGTCAGTAAGGTTTGTACTTTTCACGCTGAGATCGATTTGTTTTGAACATCCTGACTTTTTTGGGATGAACTTAGTTTTCTGGTTTTGAATGTACGTCAGGTTTCAGGATGAAACCCATGTACGTTTTAGTACACGAGGCCCCAGGACCAGTCCGGAATACTACAACACTGGCTTAAAGCACAAAGTTTAACAGAACAAAAAGAAAAGGTTTTATTTGTGCACAAGTAAATGACATGCCAACTAATTCAACCTTGTCCCGACTGAGGACACTCAGTGCAGGGTGCCTGCAGCATCTGGTGGACACCTGCAAGACTGCAGCCACTGGGGTTGAATGAGAGAGGCCCTTGTGATTCTGCGAATTCGGCCAAAACACGGGCCAGAGTACAGTGACCCTCAGTGCTGCTACATCTCCGACATGATGTGGTAGAGGCCATGAAGTGGAAGGACCCAAAATGCAAACAACTCCGTGTTTGTAGAAAAGGAAAACAAACCATTCCTCAGTGCCAAGCCATTTCATCTAATGTCTGTGTGAATATGGGGGTGGACCTTTGTGGGGAGGTGTGGGTCCGTATGGAGTGGGGGGAGGGGCAGTGGAGCTTTTTATTTTTTATCATTGTTACTATTATGATTGTTATTCTTCTTATTATTATTATTGTTATCTTTCTTTGTTTTGCTTTGTTTTGTTTTGTTAAGCACTGTGGGTTGCACATGTTGTGTATGAACCGTGCTATATAAATAACGTTTTTTATCATTATTACGCCGTCTAAAAGGTTTGAGAACCACTGGGTTAGGGTGAGCAAATCAAGCGCTCCCTTTCTCTATGGACGTCCTACCTGTGCAGTAAACGGTCTGACGCTAACTTCCCCCACGTATGCGGACCGGAAACATGGCATCGATTGTCTGGGATTATTTTTGCTGTGTCCGATTATGATATTTTGCGCGCTATTTGCCGCAAATGTTCGGCAAACATTTCTCTAAGGGGGGAAAAAAAAAAACAGTTCGAGTTTCAACACCACAAACCTCATTAGCCACTTAAAAGAAAATCCGCGTCGCCACGACGGTGTTTAATTTTAATACCATTAGCTCGAGTCATATCTGTCATAGCCCACACTTCACCTGAGCCAGTGTCCGCTGGAATACTGGAGGAGCAACCGGTCCCGTTTCAATCAAGTGCCTGGCGCAGCGTGCTCGTAAATATGTGTCTGCGCCATGCACCCGTCGAGAGTGAACGTCTGTTTTCGGCAGCTGGACACGTGATGGACGAGCGCAGAAAGCGACTTTCATGCGAGAAGGCAGAGATGCTGCTCTTTGTTAAAAAGAGCAGCATCTTTGTTAAAAGATCTGGGTGGATCTTCCCCTGATCCACCCAGAATTAACAGTAGAAGAATAGTTGACTCCAAGTTTAAAATGCACCAACACGCGCACACACACACTCACTTACTTTTTGTGTGATTCTTTGTTTTTGTTTTTTTGTTTTTTGGAATTGAGAACAGTTTATACCTCAGACGAATGTTGCCTCAGTTTCTGTTTACATAGACGTAGATGTCTAAGCAATATATGTCTTATTTATATTAAAGTGCACGTTTCAATTTTTTGTTTCTGAAGTGAGTTAAGTGTCAGTTGTACATTTCTACTGTATTTTTGTTTTGATAAAGAATACAAAGCACCTTTTCAGTTTGGAGCACTTTTTAGAGCATTTATACAACATTTCTTTTTTTTTTTTTTATTGTTGAAGGCTACCATGCACCTTGTTAAATTTGCAGTACTTGTTAGTGTACTTTATAAATTCCTTTGCAGAGTGGTTTAATTCTAGTGTTCACCCTTTTGCAAAGGAAATAAATATGTACATTTCTGATAACAGAACTGTTCTTTGTTGTTGTTTTAATAGTAGTGCTCACTTGACATTTGATTGGGACAAATCTACAGGTAAAAAAAAAATTAAATCCATTTTTTTTTTCTTCCTTTTGTGCACAAACTACAGGTCAATCTAAATGTAAAAATGAATATACAAACATTGGTTATCTGTATGGGTATCGGTTTTGAAAGGCAGGAACATATCGGTATCGGCTTGAAAAAACACATATCGTGCGTCCCTACTTTTAGCCTTTTAGTTGCCAAATACGGGACAATACCGTATTTTACGGGACGGGTGGCAACCCTAGCCTCAGCGTTTGGTCACCAACCTGCAGCTCTTTTGGACTATGTGGCTTGGAGTATCTGTCATAATTCCACTTAGCAGGTACAAGAGCATTTAGAGAAAATAAAAAAAATAGCTTTTGCGGAATCATGACATGCTTGCATGTGTTTAGCACCTCTCACTATCCACTGAAAGCCCGTCAGCTTTTTCCTTTTAAGAGAGCCTATCAGTGAAAGAGAGCAATCACGGCCGTATGGCTCTAATCCCTGACACAGCACTCAGGGCACAGCGGCCCTCACTGTCAGCCTGCAGTTTGGTTTATTTTACAGCCTTGGCACCGGCCTGGTTGTTAAGACTGGGGAAAGTGATCCCTGGAGCCGGGCCACTGAACCTGCTCATCCTGGTAACCATAGCAGCAGACAGGTGGTGTCTGGGTCGCAGGGCAAACAGGGCTGCACCTCGGCACTGGATGCCACTTAATAAAGAAGTAGCCGGGTGTGAATGAGCTACGGCGCGCACACACACACACACACACACACACACACACACACACAAGCACAGACAGGAACACGTTGTCTTACCTAGCTTAATCAATGGAAGAAGGGACGCTAACCTTATGAGCATTGCAAATGTAAAAAAAATGCTCTATTAATTTTGATTGCAATAGGCAGATTGTTATTGTTTTTTTTAAATTTAGACCGAAACATTAATTCACTACATTTCCAATCAGCTCAGCTTCTGAGCACACCCACAGTACGGCTTGCTAACTCCATGCATGTGCCGCAAACATTCTTCTGAAAGATTGTTAGAAGTTTCTTTTCAAAGCGTTTCCGATGACATTGCATGCACAAGTGTGTCAGGCCGGATCTGCTCTCCGCCACTGTTAGTGTTGCCAACTTTCATTCAGAAAAATAAAGGACGCCTTCCGCAGTGCTTGGGGCCATGACCATCATAGGCCGGTGGCTCGCCAGTAGTGGTAAATCATAGCTTAAAATGGGGTTTCAAAAAAGCATATGGTTCACATATTTTAATATTTTAAAAATATTTTAATTATACATATTTTTTTACACAACTTTCAATAAAGTGCGGGATGGATGGCTTTTATAAAAGAACTAAATACATAAAGTAAAAACAGATAAAAAAAATAATAAGTACAACTAAGGACAGCGATGCTCCTTGTGTCAACACACGTGACTTGATGTCAATTTAAAACTAAAGTCCTTTTTGTGTACTGTTTCTTCTTCAAAGAAAAAAAAAATGCTAAGTGTGCAAATAATTCAAATTTAACTGTAAAACATTCCTCCTTCTCATTGCCACAGCAATTTTCCATGAAGGGATCTTCCTATCTGTCTTCCATGAACAATCATCAGTTCAACACAATGTGTCTGTAGGTCTACTGTGTGGGACAGTAGGCCTGGGTTAACAGCTCTCTTTTTTCACTGTTACTTCCTTTTCCAGGTGTATTTCCTCTCACTTCTCGTTGCACAGAAAACACTCGGCGACAACGTTTGCAGTTTCCTCTCTAAACATTTTCTCTCACAGCATGAAGCCAAGCCTTTGAATCTTCCCACTCTCATTTGCTGCTGAAAAGAACAAGCGATCCCGATTCACAGCCTACTCTACGCAAGCTATGCAGCAAGTATGCAGTTGTTGTGAATGGGTTGCGTAATGGTATTGCCTGCAGCTAGGTAGATTACAGTTCTGAATGCAAACTCTGGAAATGAATCTGACGAGACGCACCATTTCATTGTCAAATACGTGTTTTTTAAGGGACGGTTGGCAACACTCTAGCCACTCTATTCCACAACAGGCCAACATGTGAGTATGCGTGTCTATGTGCGTGTGTTCATTATATTAGACTGAGTGGGTGGGTTAAATGGTTGAGATAATGGTTAACCAGTGGGAAAGAGAGGGCAACTGATCCACAACTAATAGTAAGTCTTGTCAATGGGATACAATGTGGGTTTTTGTTAGAATGTTGATGCAAAGTGACTTGGCAAAAGTCTAATTTTCCTTTTAAAAAAAGGATACATACGTAGTTATTTATATTTGTGTGTATATGTAAATATATACATATATATATGGAGAGCGAGAGAGATAGAGAGATAAATCAATGGCCATAACCAAGTCAAATTCCAAATCATATGAGGAGAAAGTGAAGTACAGGACAGAAGAATTTTTCCATCCTGGTCTGGATCGTCCTGGCGAGCAGCACATGATCTCAGCTGGCCTTTCCTTTCCCTCTGCCGGCCGGCGCTTGTCTCTCACTCTCCCTCTCTCTTTCTCACTCTCTCTCTCGCTCTCGCTCTCCCGGCCCAGTTGCTATGAGACCCTCCATCGAGGCAGAGGCTTACACTCTTCTTTACTACAGGAACAAAAGCCAAAGTGCCGAACAAAGCAGAGCAGACCAACTCAAACCAGCTCCCACTTAACACACACATCACATACACACACACACACACACACACACACACACACACACACACCTCCGAGTGCTTGGCTGACACCAGGGTTATATTCTCTAACGAAAATGAACAAAATAACAAAAATGAAAACAAAAAAACAATTTTGTTCACTGAAATAGATACAAATGAACATTACACAACAACAATGATAACTAACTTAAACTGTTTTGTGTGTTTAGAAAACAAACTAAAACAAACAATTGAAGTCATATTTCCCTTCGTTTTCATCTGTGTCAAATAAACATTTGTCTCGGAAAAATTTCATCTTTAGTTTTGCGCAGCAGTACCTCAATGCACCTCGCATTCTGTGGCGTCACCCCTCTTTCACAGCAGTAGGTTTACGAACGACTCACGCAGCAGCAAAGTACTTTGAATATGACATGGAGAGTGATAAAAGAAAGTGTCTTGTTGTGGAAAAAAAAATATGTGGCTTGCTTCTAAAGGGAAAAAACTGACATACCTCCATTTAAGAAGCTCGCACATAGCGGCTAATCTTGAGTACCGAAACAAGCTAGCCTCGGTCAGTCCCCTCCCCTGCTGCCGCCCTCCGAAAGATAAGCAACTACTCGACCAGGTAGCACAGGGAAGAAGACAACTGTGAACTGTGAATTAGTGAACATGTTCATTGAGACAGGGATGTCGACACGACTGTGTGACTCCATTGCCTTCAAAGGGTTCTGCACTTTACTCGAACCAAAATTCACAACTCGAACCCGGTGCTGCAAGAGTGAATAACATTTTTGGAGCTAAGATGGAAAAGGCTTTGCTGGTTATTTTTTTTTGGTTTGATCATATGTGTCTCATAGTGCCACAAACAGTGTTCATCTGTAATGCACTTTGTATGTATTCCTTGACAGTTCACCCAAAAACAAAAAAGTCAGTTATAATTAACTCCATCATTTTTTAAACTTCTATCTTTTGTTGAATTTTATTGTACAATAGTCACTCTGACCTTTTTGAATCCTGCCCCAGACAAATACGCTAAAGTATTAATCAACTAAAACTAATAAAAACGAAACTAAAGCTAAGCTTTTTTGAAAATATAAAAACTAGTGATAATTAGCAAGCCCACGCTGAAAACTAAATTAAAAAAAACCCCTGAGTTATAGGGAAATAAGTCAAACCAAATAAAACTAAACTAAAATGAAAAATACAAAACTAGTATAACTCTGGCTGTCACACAAACAGTCGATCCAATTCAGTGCTGGGGTCATGATGTTCACCATCACCTGCGTCTGACTACCACCATCCTGGAGCTTCTCTGGCTTCTCCCCCCAGCAGCCAATCAGATCTCAGACCTGCAGCTGTTCTCATGCAGACCGGGAGTGGCTGTAGCCAACGAGGAGTGTCCCTTTGCCGCTGTCATCAGGCCACTGGCCAGGCTGGGTGTGTGTGTGTGTGTATAGTGGGGAGGGGGGTAGTGAGAGTCCAGCTGCTGGCGGACCCCCCCAAATAAACACATACACACACACACCCCGCCCAACTCAGCTCAGACTCGGTCAAGGCCGCTCACTCTCCTGACGGGGAGGGGGGGGGGTTAACATCTTCCTGCAACTTCCCACCCTCCCACCCCTTTGTCTCTTCCTCCTTCCTTCCCTCCCTCTCTCTCTCTTTCTCTCTCTCACATTTCTTCCCACTGCAATGCAGAGTTTTGTTCACCAAAAAGCTGCCAGAGCTCCGCTCAGTGCTGCTGCTGCTGTTACTGTTACTGCAGTTGCATCTCGCTTGGAATTTCACACAAAAAGAAAAAAGGTCAATCAGTCAAACTGTACTGTCACTGATCCAATGTCCCTGAAGAGGATCATAAAGTTTTCTGATTCTGAAAGATATAAAGTGGGGCAAAAAAGTATTTGTCAGCCATCGATTCCGCAAGTTGTCCCACTTAAAAAGATGAGAGATCTGTCATGTTCATCATACTGTTCATCAACAGTTAGAAGGGCAACAATTCACATTGTATCAAGGAAAATAAGTATTTGATCAATAACAGAGATTCAGTGGGGGTGGTGGGGTGGTGGTGGTGGTAGTGGGGGTACTTTCAAAACAAACAGGGATTCGAACCCTCAACAAGAAGGTATTGCGGTGGCAGAGATTCATCATATTCCACTTACAGGCCCATTGTGGCCTTCTGTGTCTGCTTGACGAGCCAAAGTGTCCTTGGAAGTGAAACCAAGAAGTGCTCATGAACAGGCAGAAGAAGACCCGGAGAAGACGACAACAGGCTTCCTAATGAAGCACCTTAAACTTCCTACCATTAAGAACACCACCTTTCGCCAGGTCTATCGTCTGGGAGGGAAGAAAGCCTGACAGCCGCCGGCCGAGACCCATCGTGGTGAGATTCGAAATTCAATGTGCTGGTAAAGAACCAGGGCCGGGAACTCCAAGGAACCAACTTTGGAGTGAAACAACCAATTCCCCAAGGAGATTCTGGATCGGTGAAGAGTCCTCTTCCTGATCCAGAAAAAGTTCCACGACGAGGGCTCCAGTGCAGTTGTTGCAGTGGACAAATTATATGTTAACGGTCAGCTATACCGCATTCGCGAGTCAACCCCGTGCCTGCACTAGCTCTCCTCGCCACAGGCTTACTCTACAAAAGGTAAATATTATATTAACGCAATTTATGCCATTATAGCGGCCAATCATAAACACGTAAGCACCATACGAGTACAGGTATGTTTATCCTGCCTCGAACTCATCCTCCCTCCTAAATCTGCCACCCCCTCTATCACACATATGCAGCTATGCGTGCACACGCAAACACAACACACACACACCATTTTAGGTATATATTAAGGGTGTCAAAGTTAACGCGTTATTAACACGTTAACTCAACGCCGCTTTATCGCCGACAATTTTTTTATCGCGCGATTAATGCACACGGTGCTTTTTGAACCCTTGGCCGCTCCGTAGATTGTGGAAACGGGAAATGAATTGACTCACGGCACACAGTCACACGCTTGCAGCCGGCTTGTAAACACAACAAAAAAAAAGAAAAAGACACTGAGCGTAGATGTAGATGAGCACTAGGAAGGACTAACGTGGATAAGGCGTCAATTGTAAATGGAAAGTTCCACTTCAAAACCCTGCCAGATGGCAGTCTTGACAGGACAAAAGTGATATGCATTTACTGTAACGAGCGCTTCCATTCGGCGCCCATGTTAATCAATGTAGTTCACACCAGACGCGATAAGGCGCGCGGCTCCCCTCGCGGATCGCGCCATGCATTTAACGTCAGTTCACTGGACGTGGAAGCGAAGCGCCGAGCGCTTCCATTCGGCGCCCACGTTATTCAATGTGGTGGTTCACACTAGACGCGAATAAGCGCGCGGCTCGCGCCATGCAGTTGTCGTTTCGGCGTCTGCTCTATTTTGTGCGCGATCCGCGAGCGATCCTTGTCAACAGTACAGGAAGTTGCTTAAAAAAACGAGAAAATCCGGTGAATTTTCAAAATAAACTAATTTCAAAATAAAAACCGAATGACAAATTCGATCATATTTGTATGTTATATTTGTCAGTACATTGTATCAGAGTGTTAGTTAGTTAGTAGTACTTGTCATTGCTCCAACACAAATAAACATGCTGCACTTGCAGAAAGCAAGTATTTGCCTACTCCCATGTTGATATGATTATTAAAAAAATGGAAAAATATCAGTTGACGGTAGATTTAGAGCAGATAAAAAAATATGCGATTAATCGTGAGTTAACTATGGAAAACCATGCGATTAATCGGATTAACTTTTTTAATCGACTGACAGCTCTAGTATATATAGTAAGCATACCATCACTTAAGTTTGTCACTTGGAATGAGCGTGGTATGGGTACCATGGTTAAAAAAATATATCCTGGTGACCTCTGGTAATTTGTAATAATCACGGAGGACGTATGTGATCTAAATCATGTGCGAATGTACCATGTCTGTACATTTTAAAGTAAAAATTCCACCACAATTTATCTACCATATTTCGCCAGACACAGATGTCCAGTGATGATACTAGTCCCGTGCAAATGTGCAGTTCAGTAATTGGGGTGTATTTATTTTTTTCCCGCACCTTTTCTACTTCTTTTCCAAATGAAAAATGGAGGCTGCGGGGGAAATTATTGGTGGCAGTTTTGACAGCGTTTTTGGCACAAATACAGTCTTGCATCGGTACTACAAACCCATTTGAAAAAGAGCAAGCTCCAGTCAATCAAGCACAGTGAAATTTCACAAGATTATTCTGATAACTGCACACTGCTCAGAAGTCACGTTGCTGCTTTGACATTTTATTTACACTTGCCTTGACTACTAGCGTATAATGTGACCAAACACGTACTCTTGTACCACCGTCGTAGCCGCCATTGAGCTTTGCTTTGCACATGTGACAAAAATGGATGTGACGTGCACCGCATTGGCATCATATCGGGGTCTTAAAGGGAACCTATGATGCTTTTCCAGTTTTCTGAGCTTTAAAAACTATTACAATGTTGAACCCTATCGTCAAACGATCGAAAATCGTCAAATAACGAGGTTCATGCGTTTGGACGTGAGCCCTGCAAATTGTTGGGCATGGTTCGAAACGCTCTGTTCACAGAGATTTTTTCAACACTGGGAACGCAATGACGTAATTGCGTTCCGAGCTCCTTTCATGGCCAAGCTCAGACACACTTCCCCGGAATTGATGTCGCAGTGCGCTGCTCCAAGAAAATGTTTTTTCGGTGTCAGGGAAATTAAAAAATATAAAATAAAAAATACCGAGCGACTACCGAAGCACCAAGGACCACAACCGTCGGAGTGGAATGAACAGAGAAAATGTTGGAGGTTTGTTCAGCCTAATGCGGATGCGATGGAACACCGGTCCGGTCGGCAACGGGAGTGAGACGGGCTCGACTCGGCCGGTGGACGACAAGAGAATAGTCAGCCACGGCAATAGGACTGTAAGTGTATTGAGACCTCAAGCAACATTAGTTTTAAGACTACTTGCAACGTACAACTGCTGAATCGTGTTGATAAACTGTTAGCCACCACTGCTAACTCCGTGGTGGCTAAATGGGTGGCTACGTCTTGCAGGCCAATTAATGTGGTGGAGGACGAGGGTCTGCGCGATATCATATATATTATACTGACTATGGATGAATATGACACTGACTGGATGATTATTGTACTGACTATGGATGATTATGGCACTGACTGTGGATTACTATGGATGCTGAACAGCTGTTATAGGCTATACTGCCTAACTGCACTATATCATTTGAGTCCTGTTCTGTATTGCACTGCCCCCTGTTTAATGCACACTTTATTTATTGTTTTGATTTAATTTAATTTATTTTGTGCATCACAGTTTGATGCAATGCATAAGTGTCATCCTTTTGTGTTAATGGCTGCTGAAAAAAGGGGATGAATAGTTCAAGTTGGAGTTGAAAAGTAAAATATACAAATTTTGGTTGTACTAGTAATCATTACTATGTAATGTTACAGTTATGCCCATTTATTATCTTTGTTGGGCTTGAGTTTATAATTATTTTTTTCACCCTGTGCATCTTTTGTTTTGTTAGTAGTACTTGTCTTTGCTCCAACACGAGTAAACATGCTGCATTTGCCGAAAGCAAGTATTTGCCTACTCCCATGTTGATATGATTATTTAAAAAAAAAAGGAAAAATATCAGTTTACGGTAGATTTAGAGCAGATTAAAAAAAAATGTGATTAATTTGGGATTAATCGTGAGTTAACTATGGAAAACCATGCGATTAATCGGATTAATTTCTTTAATCGACTGACAGCTCTAATATATATATATATATATATATATATATATATATATATATATATATATATATATATGTATACATACACATACATACATACATATATATGTATATATAAGCGTTCATCAATCTACACACCCTTCTGTCACACTGCGGTAAGGTTGCGTCTTGTCTTGGTGTTGTCTTGTCATTTCCTGTTTTATTTTGACACCTTTACTAACCTTCCTCTCGTTTCAGATCACTTCCCCCTCCTCATGTGCCACCTGTGCCTCTGACCCAATTACCCATTGTCTCCACCTGTGCCTCATCACCTCATGTGTTTAAATAGTCTGTGTCTCCCTTGTCTTGTGCCAGAGTGTCTTGCGTTGTCACGTCTAGCGCCCTGCCACAGCCCAAGAAAAACTCATAGTAAGCCGGTTCATCCTCGAAGACGAGTGATTTTTTGTTCTTGATAATTTTTGGTTCTTAGTCAAAGTTTAGTTCATTGTTTCTGAGATTCTGTTATTTAGCCCCTCTTAGAGAGTGATTTTTCGTTTCTACTTTATTAGCCCTATTGCATTCCTCCCAGTGAGCACTTTTGGTTTCGATCTGTTTTAGTCTAGGTTTATCCTTAGTTATATGTAGCTTGCCCCCGTTTTCCTCCATTTGAGTGATTTTTAGTTTATCCCTTGTTTTTCATAGATTAGATACTCTAGGAGTTTCACAGCCTGGTTATTTTGTCACTTGGCCTAGAGGTGTATTGCGTGTTGGGTACAATAAAAATCCTTGTCTCTCACTACCCTCTGCGTCTGAGTCCTGCCTTCAGTCCCAGCCTGACGCCTTCATCCTGCATCATCCAGTGGCAGGATTCTCCACTGCTGAGTCAGGCCTGTGTTTGGCTGTTTTTATTAAGTTTTGACAGTATCAGTGCCCTTAGTTACTTGGTCTTAATTATGATTTAAATGCCCGGGAACCAAGTTTTGTTCGTCTAGTTCACCTGTATGAATGTGATGTGTTTTGTGTGATTCTGTATGGATTCTCAAACCTTAATGGCATATTGAGGGTATTATGAGTTTTTTTAATTTGGGTAGTCTAATACGATGATGGCCTAGACGTGAAATGCACGGCCCACCACTGCGTTTGTCTTATTGCCTGTCAAGTAAAGTCACCACAGGGGGGCCTCTGTGAAGTGCTTTCCTCACTCTCTATGTCTCTGGGCTGGCCTCACCAGACCGCAGCTGATGCTGGCAGAGGCATGGTGTACTCCCCACCATGACCTCCAATTAGTTTGTCACAGAGAAATGTCGGCTGTCTTTCCACGGCTTACGTGGGGAAATGCAACAAGAGAATTCAACTGGGAACAATGGGAATGAAGGCATTAGACTCTCATGCCAAATCGAGAAACGCACAAAGTATGTCCGAGGAAAAGAACAAACTCGTTCCATCGCCGCCGGGTTCCCACCAGCTAGGTGCTAATGCGCCCAAAGAAGCAGACGCTAGCCAGCTAGCTGCTAGTGCTCCTGCCTCCCCTTCTGCCACGATCGATCTATGCACGTCTTTCGGGTCCACACCAACGCTGAAAGCAGAGGTGTTGTGGACTCTTCACACCATCGCCAAACACCAGTCCTATAATGGAAACGAGGGTATTTCAGAGCTTTTTAAGTGCATGTTCCCCGATTCCGACATCGCCAACACCTTTACTTGTGGTTCCGACAAATGGCTTACATAGCCAGGTTTGGGTTAGCGATTCACATCAAGGACGAACTGGTGTCCAAAGTCAACAAATTGCCGTTTGTTCTGATGTTTGATGAAAGTCTCAATGAGACTACGAAAACCAAGCAGCTGGATGTGCACGTCCGCTTCTGGGATCAGGCGCAGGTTCAGTCAAGATATCTGGGCTCCCAGTTTATGGGACACTCCACTGCAAGGGACTTGCTGTCCCACTTCAACGTAGGTCTAATCAATTTTTACTATAAATCTTTATCAGTTTATGTATTGATAGGCTCAACATTTGTCCATAAGACTTTTATTTATTTATTTATTTTAAGCAATATTACATGACCAGTTAGGTACCATGTAGCAATATGTGCTCATCCATTCTTCTTATTTTGAGTAATCAAAAAACAACTTTTTTTCTCAGGAATGCCTCGACAAACTGGACATCAGGGGCTTGGTGTCCCTCTCGATGGATGGGCCCAGTGTGAACTTTTCAACTTTTCCAGAAAGAACAAGCTGAGCAGTACAGAGGTGAGGAGTTTATGCTATTACTATACGTGTGTGAGTGGGTGTGTTTCTGTGATCCACTGTTGTATTCATTTGGTTTTTAATATCCAGTTTTTTGATGAAACCCTCAGGTGTTCAGCTTATTTGTGTTGGGAGCTGTGTCCTGCACACGCTACACAACGCGTTCAAGTGTGGGTTCACTGAGTGGCAGCTGGACAAGTTGCTGAGAGCAATGCACACATTGTTCCACAATGTGCCCGCCAGGAGAGAGGATTACATCACGGTAACAAAGTCCAGTGTGTTCCCCCTGTCCTTCTGTGCCCATCGTTGGGTGGAAAACCTACCTGTGGTGGAGAGAGCCCTTGTAGTCGGGCCATCCACTCCTCCTGTACATGGAGGCTGTGAAAACAAAGAAACTCCCAAACCCTGGAACCGGTAAGCCCTTTTTAAATGCTGTGAATAGGTCTGCGACTGTGTCCTAACCCTGGTGGTGTGGCCTTGTTATAGTTTTTGTATTGTACAGCTAAGTTGAAATGTCCTGCCTCTATCTCTATCTCTCAACGTCCCATGACACCGTTGCAGCAGCCATGAAGGATCTTCTCATCTTGGCGAAACTGCAGTTCTACACGGCACTAGCCAGGACCTTCACTCCATTCATGAAAAAATATCAAACGGATGAGCCTGTGCTGCCATTTCTCTCCATGGACCTGACCGAATTGATAATGGTAGTAATTTACTGTATACTATATGGGCAGCACTGCACATTATAATCACCACTGTTTGGACTCAATTGATTTTGAAAATATGGGGTTTGCAGTAAGTATGTGTAAATAATAATGCATACATTGTGCATCATCATTAGACAATTTGACATTTTTGTGTTTGTCTGTCGACAGTCTACTCAGACACTTCACGACATCACTGCCCTGCAGCTGACTAAACTGGATGTCACGGACAAGACGAGCGGGCTCAGCCCACAAGACATTAGCATTGGTCCGTGTGTAGAGTCCGTCCTTAAGGTAGTGTGATGTTTTAAAAAGATAATTTTACAAATATGGTTATGGTGCATTCCATGTCCCTACAGCCTAATCGCATTATCTGGGTGTCTCAATCGGAGTTCTCTAATTGCAATCGGAGTTCTCAAACTCGGATCATAGTCGGACTAACGCATTTATATTCACGTGAGTTCTCCGATCATTGTCAGACTAAGGCAATAATTTGAAGTACCATATGTAGCCCAAGTGTTGCAACACCGTCTACGCTACGGGACCAGTTCTAGGGTCGGAGGAGTAGGAGTAAGATTGACGACTCAGGGACATTCATTTCATATAAAAGGCCGGCTGTTTACTACAAAAAGTTAAACATGGAAAAACTACAATACACAAAGAACATTTCCTGCAGGTTCTATAAAAAAAAGTAATAAGACACAAAGCAGAAAAAAAATAAATGAAAGTATTTTAGTCACTTTTCCTAATTTACCTATTTTAGGAACTAATTTAAAGTAAATTAAGTTCTGTTTGACCTTTCGAGGTTAGAACTATTTCGGACTCCTATTTCTATTTTTTTCTATTTAGTAGTTAAATCGAATTTCTTTCCCTGCACGGTAAAGAAACTTTAAATTAAAAGGAAAATAACAGTGGACCACTACAATTCAAAGTACATTCAAAGATGAACAAAAGTAAAGAAAAGTTTTCCACCTTAAATCAATTGCTCAACTAAAAATGTGGGTTCAACAGTTCAATAAAAACTCAGTCCGATTTGGTTCAAGGAAAATAAAAACAATGTTGCAACTAGTCATCAAAGTCGAAATTCAAAGTTCTCAGTTCAATTCAAAAAAATAATAATCTCCGTTCCCGGTTCAGCTCAAAAACAAAACAATAATCTCTGCTCTAAAGTCTAGTACTGCTACCCCCTTTGGTAAGAAGTTACCAAACGAGATCTTGGGTCTGGCTCGCCATCTCGTCCTTCGTTCGGTGTGACACCGATGCTGCTTCTCGTTACGTCCAAATCCAAGTTCCCGACTTAGCAGGTCAGAAACAAAATAAATGTTAATAAATCTTCAAAGTATATAAATAAATGTCTTTAACTATTTGTCTCTGCTTTAGACTAAAAAACTCGCTACAAAAACTTGGCGGCGGAGCGATGTCCTCTAACTCGCTGCGTCTCAGACAAAACTACTTAATACACAACATTCATACGATACACACAGTATCACTCAGTCATAAACAACAAAATAATAACTTGGCAACAGTGTGCAACAAAGAATTACAAATACAGTAAAACAAACACAAACTCACCGAAACCAACGTAGTTTTAGTTTCGTTACGATACCTGTCGGTTCCCGAACAGGTAGATGCTTTTTCCCTAAGTCAAAATCCACTTTTTAACTGTCAATTTACTTAATTGGTCGCCGCTCGTTTCTCCCAATTCTCCTCTCATCTGCTCCGTCTCTGCTGCTGCGTCACCAGGTGCAGTAATTACTGAAAGCGTAAGTGACGTTAATTCTCTATCCTCATATCTATTTAACTCTTTTTTTTATATTAGATTATTATTGTTACTTTTTTATGCATTAATTAATATTAAACATTTTTTTAAACGTTTTTAATCCTATTTATTCAATTATATTTATATCTATTTGTTATCTATTTTGACATGGTTACACGTAATTTCCGGACTGTAAAGCACACCTTAATATAAGCCGCAGCAGCTAAATTTAGGGGGGAAAACAAATGTGTACATATACAAGCCGCGCTGGACTATAAGCCGCAGGTGTTTCGTCAGGAAACGGGTCCGCGGATCGGTTCGGTGGCTGCCAGTCTGCGACTCTGGACTCGCACCGCGGATCCTGTTTGCGGGGTCCCGCTGGTCACCTCGGTTAATTGGTATGGAGTCGGACTCGAGGCAGCGACGCACCGGAGCTCACAAAGGGAGCGCATAAAGACAAGAGAACATACAGACGAGAGCGTGAGCGATGTCTCACTCTTTCCCGAGCCCACCCAAAAATCCAGAGTTGAGAAGGTCCCCTAGTGGCCGTTAGCTGTAAGAAACCATAGATTAGCCGCACCGTTGTATAAACCGCAGGGTTCAAAGCATGGGAAAAAAGTAACGGTTTATAGTCCGGAAATTACGGTATGTTCTGACTTGCTGCAAGACAAGCCTTACATAAGGTTGTTACACCTGGCGACACAATCAGGTGCTGAGGCACCTAACAGCCGCTCTGGAGACCAGATGATCAAACATCAATGTGTAGCCCAGGCTTTATAAATCTTTTTTAAAAAAAAGGAAAAAAAAAAAAAGTTTATTTAGATTTATTTTGTGAGAGAGAGAGAAAGTGGGCATCTCTCCGATTAACGGAGCCACCTGAATAAGCAGAGGATTGCGTCATGACGTCATGGCCAATCGCGTTACGGTACGCACGTAGCATCCTGGGTAGAGAGAGAACTGATGCCATGCGGTCCGGCTGTGCGTGAGCACTTCTCCGGCCGAAAGATTGTCAAAAAGAAAAAAAGTTGGGATTCACATCGACCGAGTCTATGGAGTTGTCGGTCCGTTTTCCTGCTCGGCGTTGAGTTTATATTTAGTTTTTTTCAGGAACGAGTGACGAGTAAAACAATGCTAATTTAGCCGCTAACTGCTAGTGCACTGTAATATGTGTGTTAGCCGCTAGTAATTCGGTTAGTGGGTAATGTGGGTTAGCCAAAATGCTTCGCTACTGAGTGTGTGTGTGGGGCGTGAATGTGTGTGGGGGGGACAAACTCATTGCACCCATCAGACGTTTCATTTTTTTTTTTTTTTTTATTTTGTGCGTACTTTATTATTTTTCATGTATGTTTGAAAGTGTGTTGTTCATCCTCACAACATTGTTGAAGTGAGACTATATACATTTTTCTCGAGAACCAGAGTTTGTGTGAGTGTGATTGATGTTGGTGTACCACCCTGGGCTCCACGAGCGATACCTCAGACTTTTTGTAATTGGCCCTATTGTAATTGAAGCTGAAGTTCAAAACTACTGGGTTCCTATCTGACAGGGGTTACAAATGCCTTAGCCCCGGTATCATCAGACTACAGCCAGCTGGGAGGGGCACGAGACTGGAGGTTGATGGCAGATCTTAACCAAATGCTTTGCTCCCCTGCCGAGATTGCCACTACAAACCTCAGACCAGATCTCGGGCTCTGGTCCACATCACTTCGCACTGTGTATACGTCATCGAACTCACTGTGCCGTGCGAGGCTTTTGAATACCAAGCTGGCAGCTGATGTTGAGCAACGCGGCTGTATATGGAGTAAGATAACTGTCAAAAAGATGTGTCCATGATTCTAACCATTCGTCCATGATTCTAACCATTTGTCCATGATTCTAACCATTTGTATTCGTAATGTTAAACATTTGTATGTCAACAAAAAACTTGTACTCATAATTCTGCTGTCATATGCATGAGTTTGATACATTTTGAGGGTTAGGATTGTTTTTACGTGAGTATGAACCTAAAAGTTGTGAGTGCAAAGTCTTTAATTCTCTAATTTCTACGACTACGAAGTCTTCCCTGTGAGGACGAATTCAAGTTTATGGGTACGAGTAGAAAAGTGCTAAAAAATGACGTCACATAGGTCACAGGCAGGTCAGAGGGGAAGGTAATCAAACACCGATTGCTCCAAAAGCGCATGCGGCAAAGATGGCTGACGGCGGTGCACCTACGAACGCAGGTGAAACATCACAGGTAAAGTAAACAACACATCCAATTTTTTTGTTCATGAAATTGTAATGTTTTAAATAATATACAGTTTATGGACTACATACGGTACTGCTTAGCTTGCACGCTAACGAGCCGGGCTGGTGACGCTCAGTTAGTGCTTGCATTAGCCTCCTTGCATTAGCCTCCTTGCATTAGAAGTCGGTTTAAAAATAAAACAATAAAAACAAAACAAACATAATTTGAGATTATGAATCGTGCCAATTGGCGTATGAATCAGCCCACTGTGCAGCCTAAATTGCTCTAAGTCCAGTTTTAGTTCTTTGCAAACTCTGTTCTCGGACTCGTGCATTCGTTTACAACGAATCTAGCGGGGAGTCGGTCAGTGGATCGATTGATTATCGTACACACATTATGACGTGTGTATTTTGGTTGTCTTATCTGTCATAAATGTTGATTAGGGGTTATGGGGCGCGTTTCTGTGGCGGTGCCGCAGAGACGAGAGCTGGGACGCCGGGTTATTTTCTCCATGTAAAGAGTTACAAGTAGTTTATTATTTAACCAGCACTATTACTCTGAAGCTGTTTCATCAAGGTTAAAAAAAAAAAAAGAACCATAAGGCAAATATCTTGAATAGCCTCTTGGATCAGAGTAATAATTGCCATTAATTGTATTAACTTGCCTGCTTATGATTGGTATATTATTTTGCTAAAAATACAAAATTATTTTGAATGTACACTCTAAAAAGTAACTCGGAGGATCTGTTGACACCACTTGATTTAATACATAAATGCAATTTAAAAAATGTAATTAATTGATTTAGATAAGCTTTCTAAGTTGCTAACTTTATTTTTTAACAATGTAACATTGCTTGTTGGTTCAACGCAATTTCATTTGCGTTGATTTTTTTTTGTTGAGGCTAAACATTTGTTTTTAGAGTGTATGTACAGCCTATGTGGAATTTAACGAACACTGTTTCTTGGTAAACGACTATGTAAATAATGAAATTGAATGCATCAAACTTGTATTTCTTTGTTTACAAGGACCAGTGGCCACTCGGTTATTGGAACGTTTGAAATCAAGAATTACAGATGTGTTGAATCAACCGCACTGAAACTTGGACTACTTACAATACATTGTAAATCAAGAAGCATTCATTCTGACAGCTGCCTCCAGTACTCTAAACATCCCAGTTGAAATTGTGTTGTGTCTTCTATCCCTGCAAAGTAAGATCCACTCAGCTGTTTCCCAAGAGAGTCCCTGTGCTTTTATTAGAGCTGGAGGACGAGGCCGACCAAAGTTCATTTTTTCTGAGGAGCTTCTTTCTCGGCTCATCAACATCCCTTTACCGGTATCTTGCATCGCCAATTTGTTGGGTGTCAGCCAGAGCACAATCTTCAGGCGTATGCATGAACTTGGCTTGTCCACCCGTTCTACATACAGCAGCCTAACTGACTGTGAATTGGATAATGCAATCCAGTCCATCAAAAGCAGGATCCCAAATGCAGGCTGTAGAATGGTAAAGGGCTGTCTTCAAGCTGATGGACATAGGGTTCAATGGGATCGGATTAAAGAGTCCATGCACAGAGTTGATGCTCCAGGAGTTTTGGAGAGAATGACACAGCTGGGGTGCATAGTGAGGAGGAAATACTTTGTGCAAGGGCCTTTATCGTTAGTCCATATAGACGCCAATCATAAGCTCATACGGTAAGACTTGAGATTTATTCACGTATTATTTGGGGGCACTGCTCATTGTCGATCCATATTTTGTTTTCTAGATACAACATCGTCATATTTGGTGCTATAGATGGGTACTCGAGAAAGGTTTGTCATCTTTTATTGCAGTGCTTTATTATCTCTGAATGTGTTTGTATTCATGTATTCACTGTTCTGTCATAAACTGCATATGCATTACCTCCATGGTTCACACACATAATTAACAATAAATCTTATCATGGTTTACTCCATCACTTTAAGTAGATAGACCCAGATTGCAATCTTAGGGAGGAATACTGACTGGTCAATCATTTGAAAAGAAAAAATGGTGGTAGGACGGAGGGGAGTTGAAGATAATGAGAAGAAAGGGAGGGGTTTAAAAAGAGGTCAAGAGGAGCAGGAGGATGAAGAAGGCAGGTGGGAGGAAACAAAGGCAGAAGTACAGGAGGAGTAAAGCAGGGAATAAACATTTTAAATGAATATAATTTATCTTGTGTTGTTAATATTTTGCCTTTGCAGATTAAAATACTGTCTTTCTGTGCAGATTTTCTATCTGGAACCTGCAACAAACAACCGCTCAAACACTGCTCATTCATTTTTTCTGAAGGCAGTGGAAAACTATGGCTGGCCTTCCAGGTGAACACTGACAAGAATTTTGGCTATTGTTTCATTGTCATAATTACTCATTTCAGTAATAGTTGCTGGAATATTTTGTTGTGATGGATTTTGTAGGGTCAGGGGCGATGAAGGCGTGGAAAATGTGTCAATTGCTGAAACGATGTTCACTGTGAAAGGCACTGGAAGAGGGAGCTTCATAGCTGGGCGCAGTGTGCGTAATCAAAGGTTATAATAATTAATTTACAGTATATCAATATTAATATGTAAAATGAAAACATCATTTAAATATTCAGCTGAATAATTTCTGTTTCTGACCTAGGATTGAACGCCTTTGGCGAGATGTCTGGACCAGCGTGACACACATTTACGATGAACTTCTTCACAGTCTCGACGAAGATGGCCTGTTGCATTTGGAAGATGTTGTTCATTTGTTTTGTGCTCACTCCATCTTCCTTCCACGTCTGGCAGAGGCCCTTCACACCTTCACAGAAGGCTGGGACAACCATCCTTTACGGTCTGAAGGTGGACTCTCCCCAAACCAACTCTGGGTTTTGGGCCACATGAATAAACCTTCCGACCCAAATGAAGATTTGCAGGTTTGTTGAGGAGCTCTTTCCAAAGGCAAAGTGCAGTTGACAAGTTTTTAACCTGAAAATGTGGAGGCTTAGGTTAATATAAATACTATTGAATTCTTATTATTTGAATGGGGTCAGTATCTTAAACACAACAATGTGGAAGGAGTAGAAGGTTAAAATTCAGGAACAAGGTGTTGCAAAAAAATGATATACAAGTAAGTGTGTAATACTTCATTGATGTGATCCCACAAATAGAGCAAGTCAGCAAAGCAAAATTTAAAATTGATGTACTCAGGGTATTATTGAAACTGTACAGTCCATGATAAATCCCCTGGCCTCATCAGAATCATTTGGTAGAGACATTTACATTACAATGGTTCAGTGTATTGGAAGTCTAATGGCAGCACAAGAAATGCCTGACACATAACACAACCTTGAAAAAATGTACTTGTTTCAAAAAATGCATGACTAACAAATGTTCAATTTAACATGAGACAAGAGTCCCAACATTTATTAAAACATTTTCATGACTCTCCACAACAGTCCTCAGAATCACATTTTTTAATTTTTAAAACTTCACTCAAAAACAAAAAAAATGTTTGTGGGTACCATTGAGGTAAAAACTAACTTTGGAGTGAACTGTCATTAATAGAAAAACAATGGTTTTGTAACAGTAGCATTAACAAAAGTCTGAAACAGAAAGTTGACAGGTAAAACGACAGTGATATGTTGCCGTTATATTTTTTTCCCTTCATAGGAGTGGCTACACCCTATCAAAGCTTTGCCCGTGGCATACGGCTAGTGTCAAAATATTTTTGAATTCACTGTATGTTCTCAGGTGGGCTGAAGGAAATGTCACTGTACGACTGCAGGCACTTACAGTTGGAAAACAAACTGTGTGTTGTGTGTCACAGTCATGGTGGAATTTTATATTTATGACAAAGTCCTTCTTCTCACTGGGCAGGACAGGCTTGTGTCGTTGTCCAGTCATCCACTGCATGATGCGCCCTACTGTCAAACCTTCTGGTGTAACACTGTTGTTGCTGGGGCCCTCATGTTCTTAATGAAGAGATGAACACAATATTAGTCTGAATTGAAAATATTTTGGTTTCCCAATCGTTAAATACCTTACATACAAAACTCATTGACTTTTTCGAGTATCTGAACATTTCATGAATCAAAGATGAAACTACATAGATTTAACTGTAATGTAACTGTACAAATCATCCATATGTTACTCCTCCATGTCTAGCTTAATGAAACAGTGTCATCCTAGAGCTCATAATATGACGTTTTATCAGTTACATGTTTTAATAGTGGCATCAAGTTTCCACGAATGCTGTGATTTAATGGGTTGTATAGTTTGAATCGATTAACCATTCATACTGCACTAAAGAAAATGTACCGCAGGATAACAGACAAAGTTAATCTCTTCATTACCCTATCTTGGCTAAAACATACCAGAATCTTCAATTTCCTGTAGGTAGTCTTGGAGAAAGTTCATGATATTTACTTCCTTTTGGTGCTTGGCAGAACCAGTGTCACTATAGACAGGACAGGTGTTCTCCAGGAGGAAGGCTGCATCAGCCTTTAAGAGGAAGAAAAGGCATTTTAGTTTGCATAAATATAATTCTCAAAAAGACATTCATGCTAAATTAAAAGCAGTCAAGAATGAAATATACCTCATCATCTTCCCCTGGAATAAACAGTTTTTGGCAGAGATCTTGATGACTGTTCATGACTTCAGGGAGATCATACAGCATCAGGCCTTTCCTGAGCTGGTCAAGCATGGGGAGGACTCTCATGGTGGAGTGAAGTATGACAGTTCTAATGGACAAAATGTTTCATCAGGAGAATATACTTTAGTAGTAAACCTATTGGATGCCTTAATGAAAAACAAAAATGTCACCAAACACACCTTATCATGCTGTCTCTTTTTTCAGTGGACACAAATCCAGTGTATCCGCAGGTCACAATATCATCAACCAGGTCACTGATGTTGTCATTCGTGGCGCTGTTTATCTGAAAACAGAGAAGGTGTCAAGTGAAATTTATTTTTATTTTATCATTGTTCTGTAAAAGCAACAAACCAAAAAAGTAATTATGCTAGCCATATCATATTGAAGTTAAATGCAATTACAAACTTAGATAAAATTGTACTTACCCTCTGAACAAGCAGTGACAGTTCTAAATCTGTTACATCACTGGCAGACACTAGAATGCTGTCAGCGTCACCGGAGCAGAGGTATCTGAAGCACCACTCGCGCATGAAGTTAGGACAAGGTCCGCCTTGTGCCAGGCTAGCTGCCATGACCTCTCCTGCACTCCTAATCAAAACAAGTAATATTGCACTTGATAGGCTAAAACACACAATGAATTCCACTGCGCACCTGAAGAATCGAGAGTCCAAACTGTTGAGACAATAAAGAGGATTCTTCCCTTTCTTATCTGGCCCTCCAACAAAGAGTCTGTTTTCAATCTCTGCAAGCATTTCTGTAAAACAGTAAAATACAGAATACTGAAAAGGTCTCTTTTGTCTCTGTTTTTCCGCCAATTTGATTAGCATTTGAACCAACTGCATCATGAGAGACCCACTGCTGATGTTGACAGTGTGTCTTATTTGAAAAATTGGGACAAATAATAATAAGAAGAAATTGTCCTCACATCAGTCTATGAAAAACTCTTGGACTATAACCAGTGTGCAGATAACTCCTTTCCTTTATGTGACTGATTATATTTTATCATACATCTGGCCTTGTAAGAATTTGATGTGCACAAATTTTATGTTATTGGGAAATATAGACAAACATTTCTACCTGTGAGGAATTCTCTACTAAGGGCCCCAGTATCGATGCCTGCCTCGCCAAAGAATGTGACCTTAAGTCTACATTTGGGTGATGTCTTCTTCTGCCGCTGCCATTGTTGCATGCCTCTGCTGAAAAGATCAGTTCTCGACACACAGATGGAAAATCTGTCTTCTTCATGAACTTGTGAAGCGATCCAATCCAAAATTTCCTCAGTACTGAAAGTTAAAACAGAAGGAAAAAAAAAAAAAAACATTAAAATTGACGCCAACTTGACTTTTCTGAATGCTTATTTACTATTTATTGAACACTGAGCATTTGAATAACAAACAAAATTAGACATGGTTATACTGTCTGTATAATTTCCTCGTTGTTTGCTACTCCAGGTGTTGGGTGTAACACCTCCTACACTGGTGAAATTTAAAAAGGCTGAAAACAGGTCAACACAAGAACAAAACATGTCACAAGCAAAGCATGTTTTTAGATTACCACATTTCTCAGTGATCACACTCCACACATATTACAAAGCTTTCCAGCAGGAAAAAAATATCAAGATTGATACTGGAGTATTCCAAGTGTATATTATCCAGATTACATCATTTGTCACCATAAATACTGAATGTACACTATAACCTTTGAAAAGTACTGACTGGGACTGATCCACTTGACTCATGGCTGCCACTTTCTGTAGGTCTTCACACATAAAGAAAACAGCTTGCCCTAAATTATATTGTCACAAACACTTGCATACATATGAAAATTGGCAAAGCAATCCTCTTAGATGTAATTTGTTAAATGAACGTGGATATACATGAAAATAAATACAGTAGAAACAATAATATTACCGTAATCCACATGTGGCTGCATGGATTTCAATGATGTCATCTTGAAATGCATTGTTGCACACAGGGCATTCTGCTGTCTTAAAACAGAATTTACAAGGAATGTGAATAAACCCTTACATTATCTCTGACATTAATGTCTTAATTTACCAGGAAGGCACAAACAGTTTCACCTTGCCTGCCCTCCTGCAAATTGAATATTGGAATGTATCTGCATGTTCTATGCTGCAGCTTTCCTAGGGGAGAAAAACAGTAATAGTATGGAAGTGTTTAGAGCATAGCACAGAATAACATCATTTTCCAATATTAACAGCTGTGAAATAGTCTAAAAGACTCAACTTTGACATACCTCATCCGTAGAAGAGGACAAATCTAACAATTCTATCTTGCATTCCTTGATATGTGCTGGGAGAATCTGAAGAGGAACCATTTTCTTGAGGTTGTACATTGGGCTTTGGGCATGTTCTCAAACTCCTTTGCTTCCGGTGGTAATGGAATAGTATCAAGTTCTTCTTGCAAAGGAGAAATGTACAATGTGTATTTTCCATTCCCGCTCACTGCCTTTAGCTGCTGGCCACTGTGTCCATGGAGATCTGGAGGAATAACCACTAAGCTCTGCCGTCCACCACCACCTAAAAGTATAATATCATTGATACTGAACACACCTGAATATAGAGTAACAACTCATAATGTATTGGATTTATATATTACTTTTTAAGGCACCCAAAGCGCTTTACATTTACCCATTTAGTCATTCACACCACATTCATGCTGGTGTAAGTCAGCCACATGTGTAGACACAGCTGCGCTGGGGCAGACTGACAGAAGCGTGGTAGGCAAACGTCAATGCGCCAAATGGCTCTTCCGACTACCACCCAACATTCACTCACATTCGTACTCCTACATACCTGTGGGCTTGTGCAGCATCCAGCCACCACAGATATTTGCTAGCCTTGGATATGCACTAAAAAGCAAATCTGACAACTGAAGAGACAAAACAATAGTCAAAGATTTATTGCAGTGACATATTTATGACCTACTGTTTATTTCATCATGCAAATATTAATTAAATCACACGAGCTGACTGCACTCCCTGTCCAACAGCAGCTTCTGCTGAAGTTCCCTGTCCACCTTGCCTGACATTTGCAGGTACACTGTTACTCAACATTAACACCAGATTTTGTGCTGTGTTGATGATGTCTCTTAATTGGACCTGAGTAAGAAAAAAGACAAATCTGAAAGACTTATTACGATTTCACAGAATGCCTGCAAAATAACTTCATCTTCTTCTGAGCTTGAGTCAACGTCCACACCAAACAATAAGCCAGTCTAGACCGATGCAAACCACACTTGTGCACCTGATCTCGGGCATATGACTGCTTTCAAATAATAAGCATTATTATAAGGCTCTATTGAGTGTTGCCTGTTATTTCTGAATAACAGACCACTGCTAGTGACGCCGCTCTGATCCAAGAGGCTAGTCAAGATATTTGCCTTATGGTTCTTTTTTTTTTTTTTTTTTTTTTTTTTAACCTTGATGAAACAGCTTCAGAGTAATAGTGCTGGTTAAATAATAAACTACTTGTAACTCTTTACATGGAGAAAATAACCCGGCGTCCCAGCTCTCGTCTCTGCGGCACCGCCACAGAAACGCGCCCCATAACCCCTAATCAACATTTATGACAGATAAGACAACCAAAATACACACGTCATAATGTGTGTACGATAATCCATCGATCCACTGACCGACTCCCCGCTAGATTCGTTGTAAACGAATGCACGAGTCCGAGAACAGAGTTTGCAAAGAACTAAAACGGGACTTACAGCAATTTAGGCTGCACAATGGGCTGATTCATACGCCAATTGGCACGATTCATAATCTCAAATTATGTTTGTTTTGTTTTAATTGTTTTATTTTGCCGCTAAACCGACTTCTAATGCAAGGAGGCTAATGCAAGCACTAACTGAGCTTCACCAGCCCGGCTCGTTAGCGTGCAAGCTAAGCAGAACCGTATGTAGTCCATAAACTGTATATTATTTAAAACATTACAATTTCATGAACAAAAAAATTGGATGTGTTGTTTACTTTACCTGTGATGTTTCACCTGCGTTCGTAGGTGCACCGCCGTCAGCCACCTTTGCCGCATGCGCTTTTGGAGCAATCGGTGTTTGATTACCTTCCCCTCTGACCTGCCTGTGACCTATGTGACGTCATTTTTTTAGCACTTTTCTACTCGTACCCATAAACTTGAATTCGTCCTCACAGGGAAGACTTCGTAGTCGTAGAAATTAGAGTTGTATTTCTAAGACTTTGCACTCACAACTTTTAGGTTCATACTCACGTAAAAACAATCCTAACCCTCAAAATGTATCAAACTCATGCATATGACAGCAGAATTTTGAGTACAAGTTTTTTGTTGACATACAAATGTTTAACATTACGAATACAAATGGTTAGAATCATGGACGAATGGTTAGAATCATGAGCACATCTTTTTGACAGTTATCTTACTCCATAGCTGGAAGGCCAAAGTATGCCCAATGAAAGTTGGCTGCAGAGGCTTTGTGGGTAGGTCAACTACCAGGCTGATAAAGGACATGGGAATTCGAGGCCAAGCGCAATGCCAAGCCATCCCAGAAGGTGAAGAGGAAAGATGGGCCCCAAAATGGCACCACTTGCCTGATTCACATCTTCGAGACACAAAAGAGAGCCATGCTTATGTGGTGTCAGGGGATTTGTACATAGACCCCGACCACCTTTCAGCCGAAAAATCTTATAAAATGAAGAGAAAAAGGCAAAATTCCACTCTCTAGCACACCCTACAGGCATCCAAAAATTTCAAATGGCCCTAGTTTCCACTCGGAAGGTCGAAAAAATATGGGGAAAAATTCCACGCGTTCGTCTCTTCAAGCCCGACATTTCCTATGCTCTTATCGCCCGACAAACAGGAAGTGAGTTATTTCCACTTTTTTACAAATTTCTTGCCCCTAGGAAGGTCGTAGAGACATGGGGCCAACACCCACTCGTTCGATCAATCCAGATCTATTTGCTGATATGCTGGCCTTTGGCCCCAGACAAACCGGAAGTGAGCTATTGTCACTTGTTTGGAACAGAGTGAAGACAAAAGGCTCAGAAAGCGCAAGTCCGACGGGCTTGAAAATTCTGTATGACATAGCCTCGACCTTCATTACAAAGAATCATCAAAATCTTTTTGATAACTCAAACCGTTTTCGTGCAACGGCCCTTCAAAGTTGACGCACATTGAAAATTGACCAAAAATTGTTGAAAATTGAGCAAAAATCATTCAAAATCCCACCGCAAAAATTAAAATGCCTCTAGTGCCATCTAGGAAGGTCGAAACGACATGGGACAAAAGCCCATGCGTTCCTTGGATACAGACCTACATTCTGACACTCTGACCTTTGACCCCTGAGTAACCGGAAGTGAGCTATTTTCACTTGTTTGAAATCATCCACAATCACAGAACTCAACAACCAAGAATGCTGGAACTTTCAAACCTTTTGTATTACACAGACTATTACACAGAATGGTCCGGATGCGTTGCACCGTTTTCATTTTATAGCCCTTTAAAGTCGATGGATGTCAAAACTGACCAAAATCAAAAAAAACACCAGAAAAATAAAAATGCACTAGCGCCCTTTAGGAACATCGAAAATTCATGCAGCAAAAACCCACGCGTTCGTCTCCTCAAGCTCTACGTCGCGTGCACTCTAATGTTTGGTGTGTGACAAACAGGAAGTGAGATATTTCTTGTTGTTTGAGATCGCCCCAACGACAAAAAAAAGTCATTTTTTTCACTGGCCACGCCTTCACCGTTATTCACACCTGGATAAAAGTTACACAGTTAGATTCCTGAAGACCCTGGCTAAATGATGATGCCACTATATTTCCTGTAGAGGCAAAAAGTTGAAAGTGTTTGTTTCCCAGGTTTCAAAAACCGAGACATGAGAAAAAAAAACTTTAATGGCCCCCTAGGAAGGTCGCATAGACGTGCAACAAACAACCACGGGTTCGTCTCATTAAGCTCTACGTCACGTACGCTCTAATTTATTTGATGCAACAAGCAAGAGGTGACATATTTCAAGTTGTTTAATATCGCTCAAAAATGTACAGTTCATTTTTGAACTGAATATTAATATATCGCAGGCAATTGCACTTTGTTTTCTGATGTCTCCAATTTTACAATTTTATGCACTGAAAAAAGTATAAGACAATAAACAATGTTTACCAGCCTCTAAATCATTATGTTAATTCTTCATATTTATGGATATAGTTAGAACATTGGATCAGCTTTGAGCATGAAAGATCCACAATGCAGAACACTGACTGCATGACGTTCTTTTTTTTTTCTCTCTCAACTGGCAGGCAGAACATGATCAAAGCAGCAATGTAGGACACTCTATTGGCTATTCAAACATGACGGTCATAAATGCTGGCTTGTGATTGGACAACGCCCCATAACAACAGACGTATAACTGCAGCTCAGCCCTCAGTGCTCACTCCCTTTTCCAAATGCTGTGAGGTAAGGCATTCACAATTCTCCTTACTGCAACTAAGGAAATAGGTTAATTTGTTCTGCCTGTAGACAGGGTATTCATGTGTCACAATTTGGACATTCTGTTCCCCCACTTTAAGTCTTTACGATCCAGCACATTTCATGTAGACGCAGAAATGACCGAGTTGGTAACGTTTGTTTCCAAGGTTGCAAAAGCGGCGCTCATTGAAACACCAACGTGTTTGTCTCATCAAGGCCCTAAAATTTACATTTGACAGCCTCATCCAAAAAAAAAAAAAAACTGGAGATGAAAAATCTGCATCATTTGCACACACAGGCATACATTTAGACTTCTTCCAGAGTCGGCAGATGTCGGGGTGTGTGTGTGTGTTTGTGTGGAGGGGCGGGTCCATTGGAGGGGGTGGGAGGGATGAGCTTTCATTTTGCTGCATGTTTTGACATTTGGTTTTATTTACATTTTTTTGTTTTAATTTTTGAAGCACTTTGGGTTGCACCCTTTTCATGCATAAAAAGTGGTACCACTGTTCATGAGACTACAGGTTACACCCCCTTCTTTTTGATGTTCGGGAGTGTTCCTCGCCTCCCCTGTAGATCTTATGTTTGCGCCTGTCATGAATGACTGGTGTGGTCGATTATGATTCGGGGGGGGGGGGGGGGGTCGCGTCGGCAGAGGTCGGGGGCCATCGGGGGTCAGCGTGCTAATCACTGTCTCAGTTCGTCCTTTACACATTTAAACACAGTACACTGCCAATACGCAATTGTTCAGTATTCATATTATTGAAATCTTCTTTTACTTAGATTTATACACCGTAATTTCCGGACTATAAGACGCTACTTTTCCCCCATGCTTTGAACCCTGCGGCTTACACAACGGTGCGGCTAATCTATGGTTTCTTACAGCTAACGGCCACTAGGGGACCTTCTCAACTCTGGATTTTTGGGTGGGCTCGGGAAAGAGTGAGACAGGCAGTTTGCACGAACAACGAAAGCAAAAGTGGAACCAAATACAGAACGAGAGCAAGACAGTTTGCGCAAAGGAAGTTTTCATGCACAAACCCTCATTATGGAAAACAAACCAAGAATTGCATATGATGCAGCTTTTAAGTTGAAGGCAGTCGATCTGGCTGTCAAAGAAGGAAATAGAGAAATACTGATCATTTCTATATCACAAGAACAAGTCAATCAAATAATGTTTCTGAGCACGGCGCGCTCGCGCTCTCGTCTGTATGTTCTCTTGTCTTTATGCGCTCTGTCTTTGTGAGCTCCGGTGCGTCGCTGCCTCCACTTCTGGTCCGACTCCATACCAATTAACCCGAGGTGACCAGCGGGAACCCGCAAACAGGATCTGCGGTGCGAGTCCAGAGTCGCAGACTGGCAGCCGCCGAACCGATCCGCTCCGCGGACCCGTTTCCTGACGAAACACCTGCGGCTTATAGTCCAGCGCGGCTTGTATATGTACACATTTGTTTTCCCCCCTAAATTTTACGGTATTTGGTGCGGCTTATATTCAGGTGTGCTTTATAGTCCGGAAATTACGGTACTGGTTTATACATTTTTTTCTGAAAGTGCTGCCAGTTTGTCAGCCGCAAGTCCATGGGGTGGGCTCAGTCCCGCCAACCCTGCTTGCAGATTTAATTGTCTTTGAGGTCAGGAGAATTATGCCGAGAATGTGACCAATATATTTATTTTTACATGCCTCCTTTTGTTTTTGTTAAGAAGGGCGATGTAGTAATATATAGTTTTTATTCACTCCCGTAGCCTGTTGTGTCCCAGTGTATTTGCCGTAGGGCTATGTTGACGCATGCGCAGTAATTAAATAATAGAGTCAGTATTGCTGATGACTCCCGTCCACGTGCGTGAATTACCAGAATACACAGCCTCAACCCTCGTCCAACAGCTTCCCCTGCTGGGCACTGCAAAGTCAGCAGCCAACTGGACCGTCAGTGACGGTGACAGCAGGGTGAACGGTTGGTTCTACTGGACCATGTTCTACTTTGGTTTGTTTACATTTTTGACAAGAAATTAGGATGAAAAACAGCTAATTTATAAAATAATAATAATACAACAATCCAAATACCAAATAAGTGATCAATTTTCTGTGGGTAATTTAATATTTTTATTTTTTATTTACCTTTATTGTCATTGTGCAAGCGTAATCAAATTTTATGTAGTCTCTCGGTTCTTGTACACAGAAATAGAAAAATAGAAATAAAAAATAAAATAAAAAATGTATATATACATATATATATATATATATATATATATATGTATATATATATATATATATATATATATATATATATATATACATATATATATATACATATATATATATGCATATTGTGTGTGTGTGTGTGTGTGTGTTGGAACTCGCAGCTCGTCCATAGTTATACTTGAAATAGATAGAAATACTTGATACTGTCTCTTTAATAACTTTTCTTTATTATATATATCACATGAAAACCTTCGTGGACAGAGCTCTGCTTTTTCGGTATCGAAACATCCCATAATACAACAGAGAACAACAAAATGCGCTCAAACACCTTATTGACGTTAGTGGATCATGTGACCCCCACTGGCTGATTAGCTTCAAAATACAATCATTCATTCATCTTCTATACCCGCTTATTCCTATTCAGGCTCACGGGGGTCTGCTGGAGCCTATCCCAGCTGTCTTAAGGCGAAGGCAGGGTGACACCCTGGACAAGTCACCAGTTCATCGCAGGGCCACATAGAGACAAACAACCATTCACACTCACATGCACACCTATGGACAGTATAAAGTGTTCAATTGACCTCACATAAATGTTTTTGGAGTCTGGGAGGAAGCCGGAGAACCCGGAGAGAACCCACACAGACACAGGGAGAACATGCAAACTCCACACAGAAAGGTCCCAGGCCCGGGCCCCAGAATTGAACCCACAACCTTCTTGCTGTGAGGCGGCAGCGCTAACCACTGCACCACCGTGTTGCCCAAAATAAAATCATAAAACAAAATAATATGAGAACATACAAAATCCAACAATATATATTTACACGCAAAAGAAATGTTGCACATACAAATAAATTGCAGCCGCTCCAGGCTGCAAGTATTTCTAGGATTTGTCTCCATCTACTGGAATGTCGAAGATTTTTATTTATTTTTTAACAGCAGAAAAAGCAAACCATCTCTGCTGATTTTGAAAACCGAGTGACTCTACTGCAACATAGACAGAAGATGATCCGTGCAGCAACACACACATCACATGAATAGATTCTTGCTTTTTACAGTCTTCGGCTTTAGAGATCTGTGACTGGAGTCCCAGCGATGCTGCCTCAGTTCTGCCAGCAGAAGCGGCAGCAGGGTGAATTAAATCCTGAAACGCAGAAACAATGACATGAAATGAAATGAAAAGAAATTAAATGTTACAATTAACACACACACGCACACACACACACACACAGTGGCGAAACAAGTCAGAGCGGGCCCAGGGGTGGGGCGTTCAAAAAAGTATATGGTTGTCAATTGCGAATTGACCCTCGCTGCGCCGCCATATTGGAGATACTCAGTGTAAACAACTGTACTGAAAGCAGTGGCCACTTGTGGTTTTTTTTTAGAAACAGTATATGTGCGTATAACCATGTCAAAACGACACAAAAACTCATCAAAAAGCATTCAAGATGCAAAGGAATATCGGGAAGGACTTGGATCACAAGAGAGAGCCCGATATTTTGAGAAGCTACGGTTTATTGGTGGTGCAGATCCGTACGAGTTGGCTCCCTCCTCCTGGACCCACGACGACCTGGCCATTCTTCCTTCACTCACATATCCTGATATAATCAACTACTTAGTTTGTCCTCAGTGCCAATAGCTACGTCAGTTTATGCGAAAAAAGGAAAGAAACCCCCCCAAAGTAAAAAACAAAACAAAAAAATTTGAATTATTTTGGTTGGCTGCTGTGAAGTTTTGCTCTTCAGACAATTTTAGTGTATGTTAAATGATTTATAATTAGATTGTTGCGCAGTTGTGTGTTTGTTTTTGAAAATGTGACATGTTCTTTAATATTTTTGACATTTGATTTAAAGTTACAGAGATTTCTGTAAACCTCTTCTACTTCTTCTCAAGTTACATACAAAGTTATGTTCACTGTGACTTTGGTTTATTACACCATAGTATAATGTTTAACTTGCATGTATATGTATAGCTAAAAGTGTGTTTTTTCCTGAAATAAATATGTGCTCTGATGATAGTGATATGCTGTATGTTCTCTTCCAAAACAATGACTTAATGACAGTAAATTAACAATCATGTATTGATAATTTTAGGCTAGACACTTTAGGCTTGTATAAACACAATCTTGAAATGGACATTATTGACATTATTGGATACTTTTACTGCCAAGGTTCGTATAAAAATACACTTTAGTCAAAGTCAACTACTGATGGACAAAGGTTCACCAGAGTACAGCAAACAAGTCCAATCTTATCTGATCTTATCTTTTGCGCATCAAGAAATCAATCGGCAATACCCCCTCCAAAATAGTATATTTGTGACGCACACAGCCAATTACACGCTCAACATGAATCCTGACGTGGGCAATTTTCCTTGTGGTTTCTAAGTCAACAAGAGCCAACTGTGACTTTCCACAAGTGAAGGCTGGAATTTTTACATGAGCCATCCTACAAGCTAAAGTGGCCTGAATATTAACCCTTTAAGCAACATAATTTTTTCAAGAAAATATTCAATTTTTATTTCAAGATTTAAAATGGCTATGACTTGAAATTGGTTAGAGATAAAGCTGTACTGTAATTGAGAAAAATCTTCAGTAAACCCAAACTTTTAGTTTGTTTGTTTTTGTATTATGTCAGATGTCAGGGGTCTGTGTGTCAGATCCCTGTCTCCACAATACCCCACAGGCTCATCAAAATGTTTAATCCACTTTTGATGATTTTCCACATATCTCAAACAGACCCAGCCATCATCACTGTAATTTACAGGGTGACCAATGAACATCCCTGCTGCCTCCACCGGCACTGGCTGGGCGTTTCCTCCCACTGTCACACTGTCGTGAGGTTGTGTCTTGTCTTGGTGTTGTCTTGTCATTTCCTGTTTTATTTTGACACCCTTACTAACCTTCCTCTCGTTTCAGATCACTTCCCCCTCCTCATGTGCCACCTGTGCGTCTGACCCAATTACCCATTGTCTCCACCTGTGCCTCATCACCTCATGTGTTTAAATAGTCTGTGTCTCCCTTGTCTTGTGTTGTCACGTCTAGCGCCCTGCCACAGCCCAAGAAAAACTCATAGTAAGCCGGTTCATCCTCGAAGATGAGTGATTTTTTGTTCTTGATAATTTTTTGTTCTTAGTCAAAGTTTAGTTAATTCTTTCTGAGATTCTGTTATTTAGCCCCTCTTAGAGAGTGATTTTTCGTTTCTACTTTATTAGACCTTTTGCATTCCTCCCAGTGAGCGCTTTTGGTTTCGATCTGTTTTAGTCTAGGTTTATCCTTTAGTTATATGTAGCTTGCCCCCGTTTTCCTCCATTGGAGTGATTTTTAGTTTATCCCTTGTTTTTCCCCATTCTCGGCCCTTTATCCCTCGAGCAACTTATATCTTGCCCTTTTGTTTCATAAATTTGGTACTCTAGGATTTTCACAACCTGGTTATTTTGATCACTTGGTTTAGAGGTGTATCACGTGTTGGGTTCAATAAATATCTTTGCCTCTCACTACCCTCTGAGTCCTGCCTTGAGTCCCAGCCTGACAGCGTCACCATTAGCGGTGTTTTGAGCACTCCTGCTTCCCCCACCACGTCCCCTCATCCTCATTCGTCGATTACTCCCACTACACCTCGGCCACGCTTAGGGCGAAGCACGTGCTGCTTTGTGACTGTCGTGGCGCATTGACTCGCTGCTGCTGCGTAACTAAAGACGTATCGGCAGACTCGCTCTCACGGGATGACTGAACATCATCGTCAGAGTGCGAATATTCCTCTTGGTTATCTGAGTCAGACATTACTTGACGAAGTACTTCGTCAACGAGCAAACCTCTCAGCAATGTATTCTCTGCAAAATTTGTTCTCTTTCTCTCTCTGCTCTCATTACAACCACTTCCTCGTCTCCTCGACTGAGGCTTTCTCTCTCTATTTATACTCCGAAATCTGAATATAAACACCCCCACAAATGCTGCTCACATTGAAGCCACAGGTGTCTGCCATCTCCTGGAAACTACTTTTAGCACCATATTTGCTATGGCCTGATTAATTCAGCAATGACGCTTGTCGCAATTTTGCGACCATGGCGCCTAAAGGGTTAAAACCCCGGTCAGCAAGAACTAGATGACCAGAAAGTATTTTTTCCAAAAAGCCACAGTTTTCCGTTATGTATTTGTCACTACCTCTTCCTCCCCATGCATTTGAAATGTAGGAAACTGTGCCCTGGGGTGTAATACCAATCAAGAATTTAATTGTGTTACGGTGCTTGTAGGAAGACCAGGTTTCTACTCTGGCTATAAGGTTTGACGGGCGTTCTATTAAAAACCTCAAAACAGTTAATAATAACAACAACACATTTTTTCCCAAAATGTTTCCTGAATTCCATTGGGGTGGTTTTTTGCAACTGTTCTCTTTCTGGCCATATAATAAGTGGCTTCATGCGAATAAACATGACATCAATAACATCAGTGACTACTCTTGAAGCTGTAGCTATTGACACGTTGAATGCATATGACAGGATGGTTGTGGAAACATTAAGCCTAAGGCGCATCAATGTCAGCATCAACTGCTTGAATTTGTCAAGTGACTTCTTCACAGGCAGGTGGGGACTAAGGAATGTGAAGAGTACCAACAGTATCTGGTATGTAGGTAGGCCAGTGAAAAATAAAACCTTTTCATCCTTATCAACAAAGGCACTTTGGTCATATGAAGTGGACAAATGTGCAACATCAGAGCTCAACTTAATGTTTTTCAGTTCTGAGACTTTGAAGTTCAGCGGTCATAGCCTCAATGACCTCACCAGTCAATTCAGTTTGGGTCTCTGTGCAGAAAAAAATATTGCTGACATCATAACTTGTTTTGAGGGGTCATCATTAGTCTCATCATCATCAACATCAGCAGCAGCAACTTCAGCCTTCTGTCTCTGCTGGGTATGATTCATACAACGCTTGTAGCGTGAGTTCCTTGTTTCTCTGGTTGACTGAGAAGAACCTCCTTGCTGGCCTGTCAGTCCAACAGATGGCACTCAGTCTGGGTCATCCTTTCGGTAAAGGTCCACCGTTTGTTTTGTTTTTTACCTGAAATAATATGAGAAATACAACACATTTTAGCTAAACTTTTAAGAATGATCAAAATAACATGAAGTCATGAATGAGCTTTATATGAATTATAATATATCAACATCAGCTTCATTTATATCCCACAATTAGAATAGCTAATGTACAAAGTGCTTGACAGTATTTACAATCAAGATATAATTTTCATTACGTGAGAAAATTTGTTTTGAACTGTTGCACTCTGTTTCACTTACCCGACAAGAAATGGGCCGAACAAATCCGGATGTTGTCCAGATTTCTTCCTCGTAGATCTTGGTTAAGCTTTGCTAACCACAAGCGCCTCTGTTCCTCTGATAGCATTCCTCTCCCTGGCTTTTTATAACTTTTGGAAGTCTATAGTATTCCAAATGTTTTTCTCGGTCTGACCTATTGGTACAACCGAAGAAACGGCAATAATTAACCATTTTTCTTGATGACGTTCAGGATCTTCCCCTGGACTTGTGCTTTGTTGTGGTACGGAGTACCTCCAAAATGGCGACTTCCGGACCGATGAGGCCTTGATGACACGCCATGAAAACCTCTATAAGCTGAGAAATAAGTTGAATGTTTAAATTGTATTTTTATTTTTTTTATCTTTTAATTGAACATATTTTTCCACAACAATATATCGATATGGATTGATATCAATTAGGGCTGTCAGTCGAGTAAAATTTTGAATCGCGATTAATCGCATAGTGACCTGAGTTAACTTGTGATTAATCGCAAATTAATTTCAATTTAACAAGATATTTATTGTGTTTATTATACTCTTATACGCTCCCTTTGACATTGAAAAAAAAATACACCACCAACAACCTATTAACATGGAAATACATTTTATCCATTTTTATGCCCACGTTTACAAGATAGATAGATAGATTTACTTTATTAATCCCAAGAGTTATCAAAAACAGTCGTGAAGAAGTAGCTACAAAAACACACAAGTCAATCTGTGTACAAAAAACAGTTAAAATGAGGAAGGGATCAGCAAGGTTTTCAACCATTAGTGCATATACGCAGGTACAAGGGCCAAGGTGGTGACCCCAGATGCTAACAGTGAGGAGTTTTGCATCCTGGCTGGGGTAATGCAAGGACCCTAGCCCCCTTCCTCTTTATCATATTCCTGGATTATGTGCTCAGGAATGCCATCAGTGGACGTGAGCAGGATCTTGGCTTCACGCTGACGCCAAGGAAATACGCCCCGCAGTATCACTGACAGACCTGGACAATGCAGATGACATCAGCCTGCTCTCTGACAACGTGGAACAAGCTCAGGAACTCTTGAATAGAGTGGAGTTGGAGTGTGCCAAGTTTGGATTTGGGCTAATTGCCAAGAAAACCGAGTTCATCACTTAACATCATTCCAGAGTATCCACCTGTGACAACATTGGGCGATACTGTGCTGAAGAAAGTTAGGGACTTCAAATACATGGTCTCATGGGTCAACCCAACCGAGCAAGACCTTAAGGTTAGGAAAGCGCTTGCTTGGAAGGCCCTGAATAGCATGGAGAGTGTATGGCATTCTAGTGACTTGCTGGACACTTTCAGAGACATTATGAACTGCCAGGCCGGAAATTGGTGCTATGGGAACCAGTACACGGGTATCGGAATCGTGCCATTGTCCCATCCAGACATACATGGATGTTCTCAAAGAGGATGCAGGAGTAGAAAATACCAATTAACTGGTAAGATGTATGGCTCTCCACCAGAAGTCTCAGACTCCAAGCTCCCTCTCGCAAGTTAGCACCCCGTTTCATTGGTCCATTCCCAATCTCCAGAGTTCTTAATCCTGTGTCCGCTCACCTCAGTCTACCCCGGAGTGTGCAAGCTCACCCGACTTTCCACGTATCCCACCTGAAACCTGCCAAGGAGAGTTCCCTGGTGCCCGCACCTAAACCACCACCGCCTCCTCGCTTCCTGGACGATGGCCATAGGGTTTACACGGTCAGGAAAGTCCTGGCCGTTCGCAGAAGAGGGAGGGGGTACCAATACCTGGTGGACTGGGAGGGTTACGGTCCAGAGGAGCGATCCTGGGAACCATGAAGTGCCATCCACGACCCCTCCCTCATCAGAGACTTCCACGATGCTCATCCTGACCAACCTAGGCCGTCAGGAGCCGGCCGCAGATCTGTTTTGCATTGCACCAGTAATCCAGCGCCTGTCTCCTTGTTGTACTCCTTTGTTCCTCCTTTGTTGCCCGTCTCTGACCCTGCCCCCGCCTCGTCCTCGGCCCGATTACCCGGTACCGACCCTGCTCATCTCTGACTACGTCTATCGTCTGCCCCGTCTGGATCCTTTCGCTGTTATCGACCTCCGCCCGTCCTTGACGCCGATCTCGCCTGCCTCCCCCACCGCTTGCATTGGTTCTCGACCCTGGACTGCCCGACCTCCCCGTTTCAATAAACCTCTTAAACTGCATCAGTGGTTGTCATGCATTTGAGTCCACCAAACCTGACAATCGGAGGACCCGCCTTCTGACGGAAGACGCTTCCTTCGAAGGATGCAGACCCTGAATTGAGACACAGCCCTAGAGAGATTTATTTACTCAACATGATAGAAAGTGGGTGAGCATTTTTATTTTTGTTGAATGAATTTGGTTGGCGACTTCATGATGAGGAAAATGATGATGTGGGTCCACCGGTTGAGAACCACTGGTCTAAATTCAGCAAATTCAGTGAACTTGCCATGCCAGGTGGAATCTTACATCAGCTGGATTTATTTCATGCATCCAATTCCTGGTGAGCACCATCATAGCACAGAGTTTAAGAAAACAAAGGCCTACATTGCAGTCAAAGCAGATCAAGAGGTAGCTTCTGAAACGACCCTTGTGGCTCACACTCTCAAGATCTACCTCTGAGAATAAAATCTGTCAGCCATCATAGACATTCAGAGACACTTCTGCTTGTCATTATGGCCAGACCGGACAAAGTGGAAAAAAAAAAAAAAAAAAAAGCAGATCAAGCTGATGTGTGGCAGCGAGATCTCCAGATTATTGTCTCCGCTTTGTTCAGTCTGTTCTGATAAAACAGCAGATGTTACTCCTACTACTTTACAAGAGACATTTGTCCTCTTTGCAGGTGTGGATTGGCCATCAGGCGTACCGGACAATTCCTGTTGGACCAACGCACATTTGGGCCGACCGAGTTGTGAATTGGGCCGGCCAGGTTGTGAATCGGTCGCGTAAGCGGTATCGGTGACAACGGTGAATGTAGGGCTACTGCCACCTGCTGGCCTGCTTCTATACTGCTACAGGACCGCCCCTCACAGCAGGGGACACTATAAATATGTGTGTGTCCCCCACTCCACCGTCTGAAATGGGCCGCTCCTTATAGGAAAATGCCAGGGCTGTTCATTGGTGCCAGTCCACCCCTGCCTCTTTTTGACATCACAGAGGGCAGATTAACAGAAAAGTACACGATGGCCTTCTCATTTCTGGACAGATCTCTGCAAGCCCAGAGACACACAGTAGTTCAAGAAATAAAGTAAAGAAAAAAATCAAAAAAAAGAACTTTGCATCAAATTAAAATATTTTTTTTTTCTATTTATACAATGTGACACTTTCAGGAAAATGATGTGACTTGAAAAAGCTGCTACGTTTAAAACAAATGTATTTCTTGCTGTGTTGTAACACATTTCAATGGTACACACACACACACACATATATGTATATATATATATACATATAGACCTTCAATTGTGTTTCACAACACCTGACTTCACTAACATATGGCAGCGTCTGGATGTAGGCATAATGTCAGGCTGTACAATCTCACCTCTAGCCTTCACTATGGCCATGGAAGTCATAATTAGTCCCTCAAGGTGGGTGATGGGTGGCGAGCGAACAAAGAACGGGCTCCGACTCCCACCTATCCGAGCATACATGGACGACATGACCACACTCACCACAACTGCAGCATGCACCAGGCGTCTACTCTCAAAACTGTAGGAGAACATCAAGTGGGCCCGGATGAAAATCAAGCCAAGCAAATCTCGAAGCATCTCCATAGTCAAGGGACAGCTTAAAGATGTGAGGTTTTGCATTGGAGATGACCCGATACCAACAGTCTCTGAACTTCTGGTCAAAAGCCTCGGTTGATGGTATGATGCGAGCCTCAAGGATGAAGATCAAGTGCAGGAGTTACGGCAGGACATCGCCAACGGATTGGAGAGGATTAATAAGACTCTGTTGTGTGGGAAGCTCAAGCTTTGGTGCCTTCAGTTTGGACTTCTCCCAAGGGTAATGTGGTCACTTACCATGTATGAGGTCCCACTTACCACTGTGGAGAAAATAGAGCGAACCATTACATCATACGTGAAGAAATGGCTTGGCGTCCCACGATGTCTAAGCAGCACTGGACTCCACGGCAAAGGGGTCTTGGAGTTGCCCATCACAAGTCTCAGTAAGAATGCAGATAACACTACAGGACTCAAAAGACCAGACCGTCAGCAATGCTGCACCTCCAGTACTAACTGGACGGAAATGGACACCATCTGAAGCTGTGGAGCAAGCTAAATCTGCCCTGAGACACCAAGACATTATGGGACATACCCAACTTGGAAGAGGAGGCTTTGGTCTGGTCTGGCAGGGAGCAAACCATCTTGGCGCAAGGCAACACCATCTGAGTGGAGGAAGCTGGTGGTCGATGAAGTGCGCAGGCAGCAGGAGACTGCGAGAAGCACGAAGGCTGTCTCTCTTGCTAAACAGGGGCAACGGATGCAATGGAAAGGCCTTGAGAGGAGAAAGATCAACTGGAGTGAGCAAAGGTAAATGGAAGAAAGCAACATCAGCTTCATAATAAGATCTGTGTATGATGTACTTCCATCGGCAAAAAATCTGCATCAGTGGTATAGGGAGGATCCAACCTGCCCCCTCTGTCCAGCTCCAGCAACTCTCAGGCATATCCTGACTGGTTGCAAGACCAGCCTCACACAGGGCCGATACACCTGGAGGCACAATGAAGTCCTCAAGAGCTTGGCTGCTGCAGTTGAGATCAAGAGGACGGCAACCAACTCCTTACCCCCAGGGCCAAGCAATCCGTTGAAAACAACGTTCATCCGGGAAGGACAGGAAAAGCCCAGAAAGACTCCTACAAAGCCAGAAACTGGACATCTAGCCATGGGCTAGATGTCTGGACTGGACTGGAAGATGCTTGTGGATATTGGCCAGCAACTCAGTTTTCCACCTGAAATTGCCTCGACCAACCTTAGGCCAGATATGGTACTCTGACTCTCCAACTCACAGTCCCGTGGGAGAACTCTATTGAGGAGGCCTATGAACGCAAGAAGTTGCGATACACAGAGCTGGCAGCAGACGCAACTCAAAATGGGTGGAATGTAAAAATTTTCCCAGTTGAAGTTGGATGCAGGGGATTTGTGGCTTCTTCTACCATCAAGTTACTGAAATAACTTGGAATCCATGGACAGGCTCTGCGGCAGACTGTCAGAGCAGTTTCTGAAGCAATTGAAAGAGGCAGCCAATGGCTATGGATCAAACGGAAGGACCCTTGCTGGGCGCTAAGAACGATTCTCTCTCTCACACACACACACACACACACACACACACATTTATACACATATAAATGCTGGGCCGTTAACGACGTTAACATGCTGCGTTACCGCGAGACTCTTATCGTTCGATAAAAAAATTCTCGCCCTTAATCTATTCTCAAAGTTTGGTCTAGGAGCTGGGTCTACATAGTGTGGCGATTCGACGGAGGAACCACTCGTTACGCAGATGCGGTGCGTCACATTTTTATTTGACCTTTTATTTTGTAGCTTGAACTTGTTGGAACATACCCCAACATCAGCCGGGGGCTAACTCAAACAGAGTCCACACTCAGTGTGTTTACATGGCACTAGAGAAATTCGAACTATTGCCTTAGTCCGATTATGATCGGAGAACTCGTGCATGTAAACACCTTAGTCCGATTATGATCGGAATTTGAGAACTCCGATTGGAATCGGAGAACTCCGACTGAGACACCCAGATAATGCGATTGGAATTCGAATTTTTCTGCCATGTATACGCCTTAGTCGGACTATTAGCTGGACAATGCGTGTGCGCACGCGTCACGCCTCCCTCTCGCGACTCATGACCGCAGAACTGCATCTTCTAACACAGGGTTGTCCAAACCTTTTTCACTGAGGGCCACATACATAAAAATATAGGAGGGGCTGGGCCACTTACTAGAAATTAGGTATATAGCCTTAACTTTAGTGTATTAAAGTTAGAAAAATCAATTAAAAGTGGTCAAATATGTTATATTGTTGAATATAATTAAAGACAAAACTGCCTCCATCACAGCTTTCCATAAATGGATCTTTATTGATTTATTCAGAAAAAGCTTTGGTAGCTCATTCTCAGAACAGCAGCCTCAGATTTCTTCTTAGACAGAAGATTTACAGTACAGAGAAAAAACAATAAAGGGGAAAATGGGACGGGTAAATTTCAAGTTTGTTATTTAAGTTATTAGGCTTAGCAACACAGCTATTAACGTTCATTTGAAACATTGTCAACATTAACAGACTGAATGCGACTTAATAACAGTAGTGCATATAATTTTAATAAATTATTCTGATGAGTATCAGCTGCACTGGGTGTGTAAATCGGGCCATCCAGCTGCGGTGCTGATCAGACGCCACTAGTGTCAAAAATCCGGACAAATGTCACTCGATCAAGGAGCAAATCTGCATGCATGCTTATTAACACACGGGAACTGTGGAATATATTTTTTACTCACCTAAAGTGGGAACGGCATTGCACTCAGTGGGAGCAGCTCCCCCTGGTGTTAAAACTAAGAAGTGCAATACACTCAGGCAAAAGTTGAAGTGCGGGCCATATTAAAAATGGACTGCGGGCCGCAGTTGGCCTGGGGGCCGTAGTTTGGACACCCCTGGTCAAACAAAACAGACGGCGCGAAAGATCGGAGAAACAACATGGCAAACGCAAATAAGAATGTTCACTTTTGGAGAGAGGATGAGACAAGCTATGTGCGCACCCCTGAACAAACACGTATTCGTTCGTATTTATATTTCTACCTTTTTGTTCACATTTTTTGTAAGTTAAAGTAATTTTGACTTAAAATAAAAGCACAGCAGACAGATGTTTTTTTCTGATTTGTTTTTATTTTGGTAAATTCACTGTTTTTTTTGCTGGAACTGGCATGCAGTGGCACAAGCTTCCTCCACGGTTGGCCCTTTAATGGACGTGTGTATAACTGAAGACAACATTCCTTTGCAAAACCTGTACAGAAACTTTTTAACTGTGGATTTGTGCACTCAAAACTGGTTTGCAATGACGCGGTATTCTGCAAAGCTAGCCAGTTTGTATAAAACAATAGCGGTTCTCATCTGGAGGGGAATTGGCATTCTAACAGTCAACTCCGAGGGGCTTAAAACGCTAAAAAAGTTTGTCGAATGATCTGCGTGTCATTCGGAAATTGTCTTTCCATTCCATGTCCGAAAACTCCTTCAATACGACCCTCTCCCACCAGTCTGTGCTCCGAACCCGCATCCAACAAGAACGAGAGTTTCGGGTCCGTAGCGATGGCACAAAGTGTAGCATCGAAGACATTCTGTTGTTGTTGCCCTCCAACAGCATACAACGTTCTTGTCTGCCTTTTAAAATCACCATGAGCACGAGAAATAGGGTACACCTTATCTGCAAAGTTAGTAACACGTACATTATGAACTATCGTACATATCGTAATGATGTAATATGTCAACCGAAAACAGCTGACCAGCTGAAAAGACTCTCTCCACCCCCTATAATTCGAATTTCTTAGCTGCATGTATAGGGGACAAGGTGAGAACTCCGATTGGATGAGAAAACCGAATTATTGCTTACTCCCATTAAGCTCTGCATGTAAACGCACTGATTGACTCACGGTTCGGACCGACACAAACAAAACATGATGTGCAACACCAAGGGAACATTAAACACGCACTAACACACTCAAAGACAATCACACACTTGCAGTTCAACAACAAAAATGATCAGAACTCCCCAAAATAATTCCCCCATAATCCTTTGCGGCTAGAGGGGAGCATCCAGCTCCCCATGGCTGCCACAATAGTGAGCAATCAATAAATATTTTAGCGTGGATGCTTTATTTTTTTTCTTTTTTTATGCCTGGCCCAGTCTGTCTGAGTTACGCTGGGGGGGCGTAAACAATGCGCTGGTCGGAACACGTGTACATCAGACGCCTGCTGACATGGATGTCGTTGCATGGTGTTGTTGCACCCTCTGTTGGTCATTCCAGCTAGTTCATAGAAGAACTTTGTCCACATAAGACAGACCTGTGTGTCAAATTGTCTGATGGTTACATGTCGCCCCAGCAAACTTGCCTACTATGCATGTTTATTTTGAATAATAAATAGAAACCCGTCCTCAAGGACTTACTTCTGGTCATTATTTATGTTGCACACACATACTTTGAATGCCTTTGGCAGACTTCAAATGAGCCATTTTTAGTAAATTACGATTAATTTATTAATTTACAATTCATTTATATATATATATATATATATATATGTATATATATATATATATATATATATATATATATATATATATATATATATATATACATATACATATATATATATATAATTTTTTTTTTTTTCTTTTTTTTTTTTTTCCCCCTTGGGCTCAAGTTTGTCCAGGGTGACCATAAGTTGACCTATGACATTTGCGGCTGAAAAACAACTGTCTTCCACTTCTTCTTCTTCTTCTTCTTGTGAAACCTTTGCATTTTTTTCTTTCAACAATCCAATAAGTTATAGAATTCTCACATCTATTTCCCAAGCTTTCAAGCTGCGAGGGGAAAAGCAAACAATGTAAAAGAAACATTCGCTCGAGCTAATTGGTCCCTGACATCAACAACAGTCCACGCTAACATCACCCCGACCTCACAAAACAGGCCGCATTGTAAGAATGTATTTCTGCTCTGTTTCTTCGTACTGCAGTCTTCCACCACCTCCTCCTCCTCTCCCTGCTCCTCCTCCCCCTCCGCCTTCTTCTCCTCCGCCTCCTCCTTCTTCTCCTCCACCTCTTCCTCCTCCATCCTCTTCCTCCTCCTCCTCCCCCTCCTCCTACTGCAGTCAACCAGGCCTGTGTTATTAGGCCTCCTTGTGCTGCTGCCAAGCCAGCAGCTAGCAGGAACCAGCGCCACACACAGCCTAGACATATTACACCCCCAGTGTTTGATGTCAGAATGGTATAGAAAGACTCTCTGACACTTCCAAACATATCAAGGGGCCAATGGTATAGAAACCCTCAGCGTCTCCAACACCAGGCTGAGGATAAACAGCAGCGATGGAGGGAAGCAAATGGCAAACACAGAGACAGAGTCATATACTAGAAAAAAAACAAAACACAACCAAAAACATTCAAGAGGCACAATCAGGCCGCTTGGATTTATGTGGAGTTGATCAGCAAAATAATCAAAATTTTGACGAAAATAGAAGTATTTGTGAGGTGGCCCTTATTGCATGTGATGTGAAGGAGCGGACTGTGCATTACACTAACTAAGACACTGAGAGAGAGGGTGGTGGCACACTTTTTTTTTTCTTTTTTTTTTTTCACTTTGGAAAATCAATTTATTGTTCGAAGTACCTCCATCTTCCCTCAGCTGTAGACACGCAGCAGCACCTGACCCTAATCCTGATTGGACCCCATCGACAGTCTCCATTTCCTACCATAAAAAAACTAAACAGTGTGATAGTGTGTTTGTATGTATCAGGTGCATTTTCTGAATCCTGGTTGATGTTTTCCCCTGTTGCTGCTGCAGTGCTAAAACCTCTGGAGGCCAGTGTACATTCTGACAAAGGCACTGCCTGAGCGGGGTGGGGATGGGGGTTGACAGAAGTTAGTGCTGTTTGAGCTGGGCGCAGTGCAAACACAGACAGTACACGGGTCATTGTGCTAAGCACGAGGAGGAGGAGGGGCAGGGAGAGGAAGAGGAGGAGGGGGAGGAGGTATAGAGAGAGAGAGCGAAGGGTCCTCTCGCACTGCAAGCAGCAGCCAGCTGTTTCCCTCCGGGTGCAGCCCAGTGGGGGTGTACGAGCACCGTGACCGTGCACGTGCACAAGCTGGCATCCGTGTGTACATTTTGACGCGAGGGCGTGGCCCTCGTAAGTGTGTTTGTTGCCTGAGTTGCCTTTTAAAAACAAGGCAAATATAACAATAATAATTATTTAAAAAAAAAAAAGAGCCTTTTTAAATGTGCAATCAAAGCCCTTTTCAGGGGCTCCTTCCAGCCTGTGGCGGAGGACGAGCACAAGCGTGGCGTCTCTCGCCAGTCAAGACCAAAGTTCCGGTCTTACATTAGAGTTTCAGTCCGACTTTGTTCACAGTAAGGGCAGGGGAGAGGGTGGGGTGGTGCAAGGTTTAACTGAGCAAGGTTGAACTGAGGGTGTCAGTCCAAAAACTAAGAGCTGGAAAACAGTTCAGTTGAGTAGGCCAAACTGGCAGTGACCAGGTAATCAGACCAGGGTTAAGTCCAGTGCTGTGTCTCGATTCCGGGTCTGCATCCTTGAAGTACGCATTTTGAAAGGAAGTTGCGTCATAGCACTGCGCGTTAGGCTTGTCCCAATTCCCAAAAGTCCTTAGGATGCTCCAAATGCGTACTCGGAATGCGCCCTCGTTTTAGCAGATTTCCAAGGCTGCACCGCTACTATCCTTCACGTACTTGTGTATCCCATGATGCTTTGCGTGCTGCTGCAAAGCATCGTTTGATCCTGGGACGTCAGCTGAAATTAGCTGCATGTGCCGGTAAAGACACAACATATAAATTTAAGTATTGAAGTTTCACATAAAGTATCCAGTTTTTAACTTAGGATTTTACTTATTTGATCATCCAACGGCATCGTTAGATGGCTTACTAATGTTTGGCTTGATGCTATAAAAACGTCACTTCCGGGGTTGGCCAGCCGGAGGGAGCGGCGGTGACGCAACGAGGAAATACGACGAAGGCTAGACTGTCCCGGGTGGTTACCAGGGAGGCGGGGTTTGGTCCGTCCTTCTAGGCTGGGTCCTCGAAGAACACTTCCTTCAGACGGAGGACACTCCATTCGAAGTCTGCAGACCCTGAATTGAGACACAGCCCAGGTGTAGATGAGCAGAAGGCAATCAGGTGGACCAGTGGCAGGTGGACTAGTGGAAGCAGGTGTAGCCGATCATGGTGATGATCCCTCCCAGGCCAGCTGTGACAGAGGTGGCAGATACATGAAGTGTTTTGGTAACCCACCTCATTGGAGAAAAAAAAATATCATGGGATATGTAGAAAACATATGCTTTCATGTCCATTGAAAAAGAAACCAAAGCAAAGTTCCTACAAAATATGTCTCTTTGAAGCCCCACAGCATTCAGCTCTTTGTTAAAATCTCTCTTAAAACACTGAAAAAATGGAAGAAGCAGAGCTACTATATGACTTACCGACTATTAAATTCATTTCTTCAAGTTGGGGCTGGACTAAAAAGCCCAACGGGGTGCATATTGGCCCTGGGCCGTAGTTTGCCCACGCCAGCTCTAACGGGTCCAGTGATTGAAGGAAGTCGAGGCCGCGCTGCTCTGATTGGCATAAAAAAAAAAAAAAACAGTTTTATGTCAACTTCGCATTATTAATGCCCTGCCCCCTCCCATTTTTTATGGCTCTTTTTGTGAAAAACAAAACAGCCATTATCCAGTAGAGATTGTTGCTTCTGGACTCCAGCAACTTGTTATGATATTAATATTTGGAGTTGAAATCTCATCGAGGAACCAACTGGACTGAGACCCTCTCAGGCCTCCCTCTAAACCTCCTCCTCCATCTCTTCCTAAACCTCCACCTCCTCCTCATCCTCCTTCTCCTCCTTCACCTCATCCCCCTCCAGCTTCTCCTTTTCCACCACCTTGACATCCTCCACCTCCTTCCATCTCATCCTCCACCTCCTCCTAACCCCTCACCTTATCCTCCACCTCCTCTTAACTCTCCACCTTCTCCTCAACCTCCTCCCTCACCACCCACTCCTCCTCCTGCTCCACCTCCTCATCCTCTTCCACCTCCTCCTATTAGAGGCTAAGGATCCACGGGGAACAGACAGTAGCCATGTGTCTGTCACATTTTATTGTCAATGTAAATGCACTGGGTTCCTCTCTCCCACCGGGGAGACTCGCTGTGCTTTTATGTATGTGTGTATGTGTGTGTGCGTGTGTGTGTGTGTGTGTGTGTGTGTGTGTGTGTGTGTGTGTGTTTGTCATCAGCCTCTTTTGCTGTTGCACTCAGTTTTCTCTCTCTCTCTCTCTCTCTCTCTCTCTCTCTCTCTCTCTCTCAAAAAATTTTCATTTATTTTCATTTCATTTCATGTCATTGTTTCTGCGTTTCAGGATTTAATTCACCCTGCTGCCGTCTCTGCTGGCTGAACCGAGGCAGCATCGCTGGGACTCCAGTCTCAGATCCCTAAAGCTAGAAAATCTTTCCTAACCACCTCCTGCGTCTGATGTTAATTCCTGAAAAACACCACTTAGACCACTCTCGTTTTGGCTGGGTGCAAAAATGCCTTCAGTCACTTTGATTTTAGTTGCAGCGTAAGTTGGAAGCGACCGTGTCGGAGCAGGAAACTTATCGGCAGTGAAATGGGAATGCTGATCGTACACAAGCTTTCCCTTTTTTCTTTCTTAAAATGCTGATTCACACGCATGATGTTGGGATTTCTGGTTTAAATCCCCGCGTGCTCTCAGCTTACAGTTGTTCTTTTGTTGCTTTTGACATTTAGAAAAATAAACCTGAAAACCTGAAAAGTTACATTATTCTTTCTATACACGTTCTGATGTAATAATAATAATAATAATAATAATAATAATAATAATAATAAGAAGAAGAAGAAGAAGAAGAAGAAGAAGAAGAAGAATTTAGAAGATGTATCGCACCTAAGGTGAACTGACAGCAGACACAGCACACTCACTACTTCATGTATATCATCCCAGCTATGTGAAACTACACTAAACTACAGTAAAAAACAAAACAAAAACAAACATAGGAAATCAAAATGAAAAGAAGATGCTGTCAGACTAGAACCAAAACACACCCAGTTTAGACTGTTAAATCACAGTGTATTAGACTCCAGCTGTAAATTGTTTCCATTCCTATATGATTTATTTGCTCACAATAAATAAATATAGATCGGCACTCATCTTCTTGTGCTGAGTACTGAGAAGGCATGATTCAATATTCAGCCCAGGAAACATCTACCGAGCCTTGGCTGTATACACACACACGCTTGGGCACAGATGACCTGATGTATCAGCAGGTGTGGTGAGAACGAATCAGGTTGTTTTTTTTCTGCTGTCACCAGCTGTGACTGGTTAGGGTCAAACCCACTGGAGGGAGCCGCCATCACCTCCGACCCCTGCAGTCAGAGCTGGCAAAGCTGTTTTCCCCCAGTCTTGTTGGGGGCCCGGAGGCCCGGCGGTGGTAGCCTCGGTGGTTTTGGCCTCTGGCTCCTCTGACTGTTCCAGCTGAAGCAGCTCCTACACAAACACTCAGGTTCCTCACTGTGCTGCAGAGGGAACCGAACCCTCAACCTTCCTGGTCACAAGCATACGACTCAGAGAGACGGCGCAAGATATCATCTCACGCTTGCCAGCATTTGAGACTGACCCTTCTTTTTCTTTTTTCTTCACTTCCTTTTTCTCACCATCTGGGAGGAGGAGTAGCCCTGCACAGCAGCATGCTTGCTCAGGGCTTTTTCTCCTTTTTTTAAATCTCTGATGTCTCAGACATCTTTCAGTCAGTCCCAAAAGATTTCAGTGAAGTACAAGACCAATCAGGTGGCCTTGTAGATAATGAGGCGATAAGCAGAAGAACAAGAACACGCACAAATTATTTGCAACCGACAGTGGACGTGTTAATGCGAGAACTAGAGTATCGGTGTATCCCCACAAACCACAGAACTGAAGGCCATACTCAGCAGAAACAAATGTGCCGGATCACTGCGTTGTGCGTTTCATCGTACAGAAGCAATGTGGCTGATCTCTAACGAGTCTAAACTGGATTAGTCGGCTTTTATGTTTCACCCAGTCATCATCCATCTTCCTCCTCATCTCAGAAAATGTTTTTCGTGAGCTATTCACCAGATGGATGCATTCATCACTTCATTCACTGGAGCTAAATAACCAGCCAGTCACCAGACTTCTTTTAATGTACGAGCCAGGACAAATGAGCTAGCATTGATATTATATATTATATTTTCTTTATATTTAAATGATTTTTTTATATATATATATTTGTATATTTTTCTGGCCAAGACGATGGCCAACGACAAATGAAGCTCGCGTTAATGCCGTCTCCCTCCTCGCTCTCAATCCTAGCGCAGTAAAAATGTTTGGCTCTGAACATTTTTAATTAAACTCACCAGGACGGTCACACCGGCGGCGAGCTGGCTGAAGACAAACAAGACCATCTGTTTGAAGACGGCAGACAGCAAACACACACACACGCACACAAACTCTTTTAATGTCATTCTGGGCTGGCACGTTAATTTGGATGATTTCTAGGATCCATGTGGAATGCTGATGGCCGTGTTTTGCTGGTGGAGCCACAGCGCAGGGTGTCTCCAAACAAAGCCCTCCCCCCCCCGTCTTTCTGGTGGGTTTGAGTGGCCTGGAGCTCTCGGGGCTCTTGCCTGTAATTCCATTTTTTACGCCATCATTATTACAACGTGTTTGCTGTTTCTGAGGCCATTCCTCAGGTTTCTCTCAAACTGCAACTGTGAAGTAAAAAACCACAAATGTTGGAGAGAGAGAGAGAAGAAATCAAATTCCACTGTTTTTTTTTTTCCTTTCTCAATGTGTGTGTGTTGTTGGTTTTTTTTTTTTTAACTAATCAAAGAGAAAAGACACTGCAGTCAGTAGAGCAGTGGGGAGGTTTCATCAGTGTCCACAATATTTAATTGGTCAAGTAAGACCTCCAGGAGTCTTCTTTTATGGGACAAATATATATTAGATTTAGAAAACTGTTCTCAAACTCTTTAGAGAGGCATCACATTTTTCTTTTTTTTTTATTTAATAATATAGCAATAAAAAGGCTGAGGTCTTTCACAAAACACCAAAGGAATCCAGTTGGGATAGCAAAGACCTTTGTTCAACTAGACATTCTGATATAAATGTGCAAAACAAATGTAAAACACTGAAACAAACATGCAAAGGCATCATTTCAAAATATAATTCTATGGGTAAAAATGATTCCTCTGTGTACTGTCTGCATTCCAATGCTAGACATGATGGGCCTTTAAAGTAAGAATATCACAAATGACAGGCGTTGCTGCACCCTATATGTCCACTAGAGGGAGGCTTCCTTGTCAAAAAGCAGCTCCCAAAGGGTTTAACTCTTCATTCTGCCCGTCAGCTCAAAAATCCCATCCATCTCTGTCAAGCAGGGGCTGTTTGGGGGAATATTGATGTTGTGTTTTCCTTTCCTTGATGATCAGACCCAGTGACCGGCAAAAACTTGTGACGCCAGTTCATTACTATTAACCATTATTAGACATGCAATGGTATTTCCCTTTTCTTCTTCTTCTTCTTTTTCTTCAAACATTCATACTGCTTCGAGAGCCAACCCCCGTTAAGTTTATGGGCTTTACTATTGTGGTGAAGACCACACTCAGTGAGGCAATGGCCCAGTGTTGCAAGCAACAAGCATCACCAGCCTCGCCAGGGAACCAGGCCTATAAAAGCGGGAGAGAGGGGGCTTGCCACTTCGGTTCCTACTCTAGCTCTCAGTGCAACAGCCACACGTGTCGAGCTCAGCCTTGGAAGCCCGTCCCATTCCCTTCATATCCCAGGAGGGAGGGAGGTGTGCAAGACTCTTTGTTACCTGCACCAGCCTACCTGCTGAGGAGCATAGTGGTTTTAGGATGTCTTTGAAGGGCAGAAACATCGGGGGAGGTTGGGGAGCAGCAGGGCCGCAAAGGCAGTAGGTGCTGGAGGGCCAGCGCGTTTTTTCTTTCTTTCTTTTTTTTTATTCTTATTTTTTCTGCCGTCCTTTCCTACCTGTCTGCAAGGGGGCAGCAGATGCGAATCGCTAATGAAGGCGGAGGGAACAGTGCCTTGAAGGAACCCTCTCACCCCAGTCACCTGGCAGCCCTGACCCTCTCTCAGGTTTCACTCCAGAGCATCATACCTGCGCCGCCCGGAGCCATGGATCCCCCGGGCTCGAACGCTTCCGAAGGGCTGCAGGGGCTCCGCGTCGCGGAAAACAGGCGATTTGCGATCATTTGGAAGGGTTAGGAAGAGAGAGAAAAGCGCGAACACCGTTTGTTACACTTTGATGGCCTCGGGACAAAGTGGCAACGATCATGCACAGACCCCCCCGACAGCGGAGCCTCTACGTTCTCATGTGTGTTGGCTTCATCTACCTCAAACTTGGGTGAGTTCCCCCCCTCCCCTTTCTTTCCTTCTTTCTTTCTTTCTTTCTTTCTTTCTTTCTTTCAAGTACCTGTTATTACATGCGCGGGCTGTTTTCCCTCACAAGCGCAAACCTGCGTGAAATCCAATGCGTCACTCTTGACAGATTTACAAGGAAGCGTCGCCAAGCCCCCTGACCTGCGACCCATAAAACGTGAAAAAAAAAAAAAAAAAAAAACTGCATTTGCGCAGATATGATCTATCTACCCGTCCTGTTCTGCTCAATAAACACGGGTGCAGCTGGGGCGCGTGCAAGTCGCGTCCCGTGCCAACACGTCGCAGGTCGCTGTCAGGGTACTGTTCGGTTCGGTTCACCTCGTGAGACTCCCGCTCCGTCGTCGAACCGGATTTGAGCCGCTGCTTCTGCTGCAGCTCCAGCTCGACACTGCATTCCTTCATTAATAGCGGCGGCATGAGTTGCGTGTCCACATTCCACTGGCCAGACGCCTGTTTTGCAACGCCTCACCTTCGTGCATAAACACAATCTGGACTTGCTGCACCTGAACCACGTCCGCCTGATGCACGATCGATCCTATGATGGGGCCAGAAAAGTAGGAACAGGTACTTGGTACTCTACTGCTTGGATTTGTTGGCGTTGTCGATGCAACAGATTTTTTTTTAATTTTTTTTTAATGGATTTAACTAAAGTAGAATTTAGAAATATTGGCTTTAATCACAGGAATGCATTGAATGCAAAACAGCTTATGTGCACACTCACTCAAGATTTATCACCCTTTTTTGAATTACAGTTATCAGTGATTTAGTGGCGCAGGTTTGGCTTTCTGCACCCTATAATAAAACAAGTATGATAATTGATACAATTACCAAACAGGACAGTGAAACTGTTACGCATCACAGTTTCTAGTAAATCGATTGCAACATAACACCACACACTATGTTTTTTATTTTTTTATTTATGTATCGCGCGCGCGCGCGCACACACACACACACACACACACACACACACACACACACACACACACACACACACACACAAAACAACATACAGTTTTACAGGTCCGTGCGCACCATCACGTGACAGTAGCCCCAAAAGCGTGCGGTAGGAGAGCTGTGTTTACTGACCCGGGAATGACAGCAGTCTGTCACTCTTCATTCGCGGCGGCTGCAGGTGTTGAGTGAGCGCAGCGATGCTCAAACGATAACAGTCCCTCAAAAACTCACCGAGCCGTAGAGACCAAATGTGCATGACCACCGTCCGCTCGGATTAAAAGTCGAACAGCAACAATTTCCTCTCATTAATATATGCATAGATATGTTTTCCTTAACGCTGGGTAACAGAGCTATTATAATACAGTGTTACAGTCGGAGCCACAAAAACGCACGTTCGAATCCCGCCACAGAACACAGAGACGCCTATAGAAACATTATAGGGCGACCGCAGGAAATAATAAGAATGTCATCGGAGCTCGAATTTGAGCCGCCGCATGGACGGATTTGTGTCTCGCGAGGAGCTGGAAACACGAGGAGAAGTGAGAGGACGCGACGCGTCGCGATCATTACAGCAAAATCTCCGCTCGTCATTCGGCCGCATGAAAACATTCCAGGGGTTCATGTGCGTTGTCAGATCAGACGTGTGTACGTGTGTGTGTGTGTGTGTGTGTGTGTGTGTGTGTGTGTGTGTGTGTGTGTGTGTGTGAGAGAGAGGGAGGGGGGGGGGGGATCATGACCAAACTCTGCTCAATCTGCCCCTT
>NW_027466103.1:3012500-3230000 GCF_046127955.1 Nelusetta ayraudi | reverse complement strand
GCCATCTGCCAGAGCCGCCCGGACGCCATCATCGTGGTGGGCGAAGGCGCCCAGATGGGCATCAATGAGTGTCAGTACCAGTTCCGCTACGGCCGCTGGAACTGCTCGGCGTTGGGGGAGAGGACGGTCTTTGGCCAGGAGCTGCGAGTAGGTCAGTCTGGCTTCTGTCCCTTAACTGCAGAGCGAACTGGTGGATCTGCGCTGGGCTAGTTTCTTTTCCCCCGGCCGTTGAGTCACTGCCGAGCACCGCTAGAGTTGTTAGGCAACACCGCATCACTTGGACAGTGGTGGTCTCATGACTAGGAAGCAAGTTAGAGTTGGTTTTCAAACTGTTGCTGGATGTTGTATTGGGGTCTGGGCGGAGGAAACATTTTTCTTTCTTGATTTTGGAACTCTGCTGAGATTACAACCTGACAGTGTATATGTACCTTTGTTTAAAGTCTGAGACATGATTATGTTCACATGTGGAACAAGGAAAGTGGAGACGATTGGTGTAACATTTATGAGTCCGTGTGTTAGACAGAGCAAAGATATTCCACTGAGGTCGGTCTCGGTTGGTATCATGTTGAAATCAGCGTGCACAAATTCAATGCACAGTGTTGGCCTTTAATTTCAGTCAGAAAAACGAAATAATAATAAATAAAAAAATAGAATTTGGAAATAAAAATATGCCCTCATTTTGAGCAAAGGACTGATTAAACAGTGCACCAACCCCAAAGGCAGAGAAGTGACTTGGAATTGTGTTCCGTGCTGAAGGAACCATAGTAATTGTTTTGGCTTTGCGCTAAAGTTTAATCGTTAAAGTGTTGTGTTCGTTTGAGGGCTGAGTTACTGGAGGATATTTGTTTTCCTCGTTGCGCTTTTCTTTCCTCGTGGCAGGTCACAAAATGAATAAATGAACATGTCAAGGCGGAATTAAAAGTTGGGAGGGTGCCTGGATGCAGTCGCTCCTATGTGGCCTTTGATCAGTGCCGCTGGTCTGGTGGCGAGAGGGAGCCGAGCGACCAAACAACAACTGTTGCTAGCACATTGCCGGGGAAGAGCAATGACTTAGAAGTCGTCCCGTCGTCTCAGTCTTATTGAAAATGGCCCTCTTCTCCAGCCAAAGGCTGAGCTGCACACACACACACACACACACACACACACACACACACACACACACACACACACACACACACACACACACACACACACATACACACGGTTTCCTCGACTCTATTGTACAGAACTGTCACTGTGGCACTAATCACCTGTCATACAGTCGATTTCATGGCCAGCTCTGATTTCTGCCCGTAAACAAGCAGTGTCCCGGGAGCTGCCACACAAGCTCACTCACTCGCAGCGTGCACATTGCTGCAGGGACATTATTGCAAATGTTATTGTGGGGGGAAGAAAAAAAAGAAATCCAAAAAACAAAAGCTACTAAAGGACCATAGCCCTAATGGGTATAAAGTGCACACAACATTGCAACAAAATGAAGAAATAGACAAAGACATATGTTGTTGATTGGTGGCGTCCTGGCTGGCTGGCTGGCTGGCTGGAGGGCCCACATATGTATTAGAACTCAAAAAACAAGAAACAACAAAAGACCAACATTTACATTTACAACACTCTTGTTTCGGAGACTCATCGTTTCACTCCCCCTTTTTTCTTCCACTGCTTTTGTTTTACGGGGAACTTTTATCCATTTTCTTCCATTCAGAAAATGCTTTATTGCCGCTGTGTCACGGCTGGACTGTGCATTTAGTCCAGTGGCTCTGCTAACAATCACATTTCTCACTGAAAGTTGTTTTGCCTGTATTTGGTCCCATTCTTTCATGAGATTTGAGAGTGAATATTTCTACAGCTTTGATGCAGCCTTCCATGTTTGGTTATCCAAAGGACCTGCAGAAAGCAGCATTTTAGCCCTCTGCTAACAGTCCCCCACCAAAATGCTGGCTGTCCGCTTCTTGCTCATGATGCTTTGTTGGGTCTTTCATGTCTTTCATGTTGGCGCTCTTGGTCTCCCAGAGAGAAGATTGAACTGAAGTTCCCTGAAATACAGCAAGCAAACAGGCTCCAGACTGATATTAACACTGGTACACAGAGTTTTGGGATCTTTAAAAACATGTTCACCATTAGTTTGACATCCGAACATCATTTGGATTTATGCGATGATGAATGTCAGGACTTTCATTTTACACCCTTTTGATCAACTGAATGAGTCTAAACTTTAAATACATCATCTTTTAAATCATTTTTGTCACTTACACACTGTAAGTAAAAACTACAGGTTGACGAAGTTAACTCTTCATTTGAACAAACGCCATAGTTGCGGTGTTTATTTTACAACGGTCAGTTTTGGTCATCAATCACAGTTAAAACTGAAGTTCTACTTATTTTTGATTTGATTTAAATCAATCATAGGTTTATGACTCCACTGGTCTATTTTTTTTTTTTAAAGCCTATTCCTATTTGTGTGTCCTTTGTTTCTGAAGGATACCCTACGCATGCTTGCCAGCTTGTGGAAAAACAGAATTCCCGCTGCTCAAATTTGTTGGGTTTGACTGTTTTTCCTGTATGTTTTTCTTTGTTATTACTATTTTTTTTATTAGGAGTTGCTGGTTATGCTGGTGGAGCTCATGTTGCTGCAGCAACCCCGAGTGACTAATGACTAACTGAATAAGAGACCTTGAATCATGCAGGAACAAACGCTGGTTTCTATACTGTAATTTTTGTTTTTCCCAAATCCCCTTTGGATTTAAGGAAGATTGGCTTGATTTTGGGTTGCATTACATGCACACAGTTTTGTGGTGTTGCTTGTTGCATATTTGATTTTTATTTTTTTTACTTTACTTAATTGTAAAAGGAGATATTTAAAAAATATATTTTACCCATTTTTAAATGATCTGTTAGACCAGGTCTGACTTGCCTGAGCAGCACATACAGCCTTGGAGAAAACCTCCTGTAGCAAAAGCTCCACGACGTTTTCCTGAGTGAGTCTTCGACTGACTGTCTACTAAATGAGACATGACAAGACATGCATGAAGTGTGTCCAACTACTGTCGTCCACTGTCAATCCAAGTCAGTGTTCCATCAGAGCAGGGAGGTCATGTTTTGTCATTCTCGCAGTTGGATGCAAGCTCCATCGTGGGAAAAATAGGTGGGGGTCTTCTCATGAAATCTTCTAGAAAATTGTTGTTTTTTTTCCCTCCCTACAGTTGTAAGAAAGAAAAATTATTTACTGGGAGGAGTTGAACACAACTCATTACAAGACCGCAGCGGCATTTGGAGCTCTGTTCATTTAATGATTTGGATTTGATGGCCACATACACGATGACTGAGCCTTGCTGGTGCCTTCAGAATGACCTGTCTTCTTATCGTGTAGACTCTGTGGAAAATGTATATTATGTACATAATGTTTAAAAGTGCTGAAGTTTTTCCACAGTATGGACACCTTTCACTCAGTATTGTTGCACATGTTAAACAGAAGCTTCTGTTGGACACAAAGTGGAAAATTCTGTCAGGACACCTTCACTGTTGTCATAATGTCTTCGCTATCATTTCACCATGACCTGAGGTGCAATGGTTTCGGTTTCTTGTTGCTCACGCCTGAACGTACTGCCGTGCCCCGCCTAATAGTGCCTGAATGCGTTATTAAATTCCCAAGCGTGGCATGTAAAATGGTGGAAGCCTCCCTCCACCCACCCGCCTCCCAGCAGAATTTTCCAATCCCCTTCTCCAAATCTGCAAATTCCCGCAGCATCATCATCATAATGAAGTCTTGAGGTAAAAGCTGCTCCTCCTTCTGCTCCAATTTAGGTTTTTCATTCAAATCCCCCCTAAATTATGAGCGCTAAACCTTTTCCCCTCTGCTCTGCAATCCAGTCTCGTAGTCTTGGACTTGGGATGGGAGGGGCGGTGGTGGGGGTTGGGGTGAGGAAGGGTCGATAAGGAGGAGGGGATGCAGATGTTGGCATTCTCTCGGCAAGTTAAAGATCAGCCGACTGCAGGCCTAATTCATTCTCTCTGTGTGCCGCCTGCTCTTGGAGGCCGTCTCTCTGCTCTGGAAGAGCTCCACGCTATTTCCAAGGGAGCGCTACACGTTAATAATGATGCTATTGAGCATTACGGAGCCTAAAGATGTCTCCATCCAGTGGCTCTTGGCTTCGCCCTCAAAGGCAGACAGCTCACTTGGTAATAATTTCTCACTCCTGCTGTCAGAGACTCCTGGAAAATGTGTTTTCAATCCTCCGGCAACCTCCTGGTGGTCGTGCGGAGACTCTGAACCCAAACGGTTCAACTGAAAGATGAAAATGTCCTTGTTTCTAGCTGTGTCCCTCCGTCTGTCTGTCCCTCAACGGTTCCTCTGTTCCTCTGCTAAAGAGAGAGTTGGCTCTGACTCCAGTGGACAAATTGAAGAGCAGCGCCTGGAAAAGACCTGGCGAGACCCCAAACTGTTTGCCCACTTTGCCTTTTTTATTACGCCTGCTGCTGTTAGTGCATGGGTTGGTACCTTCAGTCTGTCGCAAGAAAAAAAAAAAAGAAAGAAAATGTGCCATGAATTATCCCCCGCCAACAGACATGAATGTTGTGCAGCGGCTGGTTACAGTCTATTGAGGAGCATTAATAAAAATCTGAGATAAATCCTTGGGTGGTGGTCAGCCGTCTAATCAGTATGTTTGGCTCGCTTCCTGGATGACATTGAAGCGTGTTGGCCCGTGCGTGACATGCGTCAGGAGGCCCATGTGCTTCATGTCAGATGTCTCACATCGTCATACGTTGCTGCTGTCCGTCCAGCCGCTGATATCCTCTGCAGCCTCGCTGCAGGCGCATCTCTCAAAAATTGTGTGTGTTTGTACTGGAGGCGGCTCAGAACTGAGGTCTGACTTCACCAACACCTGAGATTCTTATGTTTTTTGTTCTTTTTTGTTATCTTCTGATGATGACTGTCAGTGATGTCACACTTTGTCCTGCCTAAATTAACACACCTCATTATACATCATCAATATGACACCCCGGCTTGACAATCCATCGGAAATTACACTTTACACATTACATCACCTTATATATATATATGTGTGTATATATATATATATATATATATATATATATATATATGTATATATATATATATATATATATATATACATATATATATATATATATATATATACATATATATATATATACATATATATACATATATATATATATATATACATATATATATATATATACATGTAGGGGTGGGGCGATACGGGTAACCCACGATTCGATACTGTGACAATATTTGCCCCACGATATGATAACATCGCGATACACGATATGTTCAATATTCAATATATTGCAAGAAATTTTGCCGACGATATGTGACTGAAAAAGAAAAAAATACCCATAAAAAGGAAAATGCCTGTGATCTTGCATTTATTCCAAAACTTTGTATAATGTACAAACAAACGTGCATTGCCCAAGCAAACACATTAAAGTGCATGAACATTAATAACTTTCATGTAAACAAGGACAGTGCTTTCTGGTAATGTAAAGTCAGTAGCAACTTGTTTTATGTAAACTTGGGGACTTGGGATATACAAACCGACGGGAAGATGAAAGAGGGAAAATCGTTTCACTGCCCCGATTCTGAAAATCAATAAAAAAAAATAAAAAAAAAGATGCAGACAAAATAAATAAATAACCGCGTCCCCGAAATATACGGGACAAAGTGAAGTGCGTACCGTATCAGTTCATTACGGGACAGGTTTTTTAGTTGTCAAATATGGGACAATCATGTATTTTACGGGAGGGTTGGCAACCCTATCTAGACCACAGACAGAAATCAAATGAGGTTTTGTCATTTTCCCTAAAAAAACAGGACAAATTGTGTCCCGGGAGAGATTTTATTTTTCCTGGGACAGGTGGTGAAAAAAGAGAACAATTCGTGACGGGTGGCAACCTTAGCGTGATAGTGAACGAGGCGGCTCTGCAGATTCGTAGTGTTGCTGTTGTATTTTACCTTTGCAAAACAGTTGTTGCAGATTGCATATTCTTTATCCAGTTTTCACCTCTTCATCCGTCTCGTAAAAGCAAAAGTGGGTCCACACTTTAGAGTGGTAACTTGCGGGTGGGTCTTTGATTTGTTTTTCGTTATTCGTATTCGTATTTTCCGCCATTCTTGTATGTGTTCTTCCGTTGTTAACTCGTCTTATTCACCGGCCGCTGCTTACGCCTACTTGACTCTCATTTACGGGATTAGCGCCCCCACAAACAGGACAGGAGAGATTAATAGTTGACGGTGACAACGGGGTAAATCCATAATGTGTGTTGAAATAAAATATTGATATTTGCCGTCAGTGTATCGATTATTTATTGTGACAGAAAGCACAACAATATATTGCAATGTTGATTTTTTTTTTCCCCCACCCCTAATATATATATATATATGAATATATATATATGTATATGTAACTGTAAAACTGTAAAAGAGTTGTAGCATTAAATGAATAAAAGTGAGGTAAACAAGTCAGTTAAAAGCCTGACTAAAAAGATGAGTCCTCTTTTAAAAGCATCAACAGTCTTTGCGTCCCTGAGGCTCTCCGGCAGGCTGTTCCATACTTGGGGACCATAATAAGTGAATGCCGCCTCCCCGTGCATCTTTGTTCTCACTTTAGGTGTAAATAGAAGGCCCTCAAGGTCTGCGAGGGTTGATAAGGTGAAAGTAAATCTGATAAATAACTCTTTTATCACTTTATCACAAAGCAAAGACTGGACATTTGCCTCGGCCGTGAAGCTGACTCTTGCAGTCTGTTGGGAACTTTGTCATCATGTGATCTAGAACCAAACAGCCAAGGAGAAGCAACGGTATTGCAGGCTATACAAGACTCCTTCTGTATAAAATCACTAAAATGTTCAAAGGCAGGATACTCTCCAGATGCATCAAGTTCATTTACAACAATTCTGCTCCATTTACGCACTATCCAGTCTGGTAATCTTATTTTTTTTTTTAAATGTTAACTGTTTCTTTATTCTCTTCTACATCAAATTCATTGCCAAACCGTTTTACCCAAACAAAAATCATAACCATTTAAAATTCACTCTCGCACTTTGACAGAAAATAAACAAACCTGTAACATTTTGTTGCCCGACTGTCTTTTTTTTATATTTATTTATTTATTTTTATTCAACATTTTATTCTTTTCATTCAGCATCAGCAATATGGAACATATATATACATATACAGGCGTTACAATGCTTATTTTTCTATTTTGACCCTCCCCCCGACCCACAAGAACATGTTGGACACCAATCGACAAGGAACGTATGAATAAACGAGATAAATATGAAAAAATAAAAATAAATAAATAGAATTTAAAAAAAAAAGAGAAGGAAAGGCAAAAATAAATAAATAAAAATAGAGTAAGCAAACAATTGCCTGAGCTCGTCAAGACAGGCTGTGCACTCAAAGAGAAAATGTTAACATGGAATTCACTGATAAACATAAACATGGATTCAAGATGACAGCTAAATGGGTGTCAAGTGGGTACATTTTTGAGTTTCAGAGGATGTTTCAAAACCAGATCACAGACAGAGAAGAATTTTTCCTTGGATCCTCTGAGAGTGTATTTTATTTTTTCTAATCGAATGAATTGTTGGTTGGGATCCTGGTGTTGAAGAAAGTGGCGTACTTGAAAATATCGAAATAAACTGGACCGGGAGAGGCCAAATTTATGTGAAAGATCACCAAAGCTTGCAAAAGTTGAGTTTATGTCCATATCCTTGAAATTATGAATACCTTGTCTCTGCCAATGAACAAATACAGGGTCTAACCTAGCTGGGGGGAAAAGGTGATTGTCGTGTATGGGACTTTGATGGAGAAGGTTTTTAAACCCAAAGGTCTGTCTAAACTGTGCCCATGTTTTGAGAGTGTTAATGACTATAGGGTTATTAGTGCATTGTAGGAAAGAGAGGGGAAGACTGGAGGTGACAAGGGCTCTAAGAGAGGTGGAGATGCAAGATGCAGCCTCAAGCTGGCACCAGTCTACATCAGGAGTGTTGGAGCCAACACATGATTTTTTTGAACATTTGAGGCCCAATAATAATGGCAGAAATTTGGAAGAGCTGAACCACCTTGAATCTTAGGCCTCTGTAACAGTTCTAACCGTATTCTAGGTTTCTTCCCATCCCATATAAATGCAATTAAAGCTTTGTCAATAGATTTAAAAAAAAAAGATTTAGGAAGATAGAGTGGAATGCATTGAAACAAGTAGAGGAACTTGGGGAGCACATTCATCTTAATACAATTGACTTTCCCCGCTAAGGATAGATGAAGTGGTTTCCATTTCTTTAGGTCCAATTTAACTTTTTCAAATAGTAAACAGAAGTTTTCTTGGTAAAGACTTTGCATATCTCTGGTGATATTAATGCCTCGGTATTTAAAACCATTCCTAGCCAATTTGAACGGCAGAATACCATCCTTTATTTGAAGTGCCAAGTCATTGACAGGATAACACGAGACAGGATCAGACACATACAATAATAAATCATCTGCATAAAGAGATAATCTATGCTCCCTCCCCCTCCTATAGATTCCATCAATCGCTGGTGATATTTGGAGTGTTAAAGACAAGGGCTCTAATGCTAAGGCAAATAGCAATGGACTGATTGGGCAGCCCTGACGGGTGCCTCTTAATAACTGAAAGTATTTTGAGCGCTTACCATTAGTGGTTACAGAAGCTCTGGGCAAAGTATACAGGAGTTTAATCCATGGATGTTCGCAAATGAGTGGCGGCCTGGAATAAAACCATTCAGTCTGGTAACTTTTTTTAGAACTTATGATTTTCTTCACTATCATTTAAGATAGACAGACCTTTGACATGTGGCATGGCTTTTGCGCAGCTTTGTAAGAAGTCAGCAAAGTCTCTGAGTGCAAGGAAATCATTTGGACCAATCCCTGGCCACCTTCTGAACGATGAATGGATTGCCATATCTGTCCTTCAAAACAGACCAACCACTTTCGTAAGCATCTTTAGAACTCCGGTAAAAGAAGCCTTCTACGGCCTTGCGTGCATCTCGTGTCAGGTAACTTTTCAAATACAACATTTTTTCACTGGCAAAGATAGCTCATTCATCAATAAGCGTTGTGAATGACATCTTAAAACCTACAAACTTTAATGGATCATCGGCAAACAGACGATTCAAAGTGAGAGAACTTGCAATCGCTTCTGCTGAATTGGCTGTTGAGCTCTGGGAAAAGTCTTGCAGTGGAGGTGATGGGACGGCTGTGGGGCATTGTCTATTTGCAATTATAGCTCGCGCCATTCTGGCCGCAGAAACTGTCATATTCCGCATCTATATTGCCTTCCATTTGACTGTATACTCTGACACGAGCTGCAGCCGCATTAACATCCATTTGTGCTCTCTCCTCTTCTAATTCTATATCAACTTTGGCCTGCATTTGCTTTATTTGAGCCATCATTTGTGACTCGTGCAGTTTCTAGTCATTCCCAAACTTACAAAGTATAGTTCGAGCCACCAAAAACTGAAACAGTCATCACGATTTAAAGTCATTCGCACTCTCTCCTTTTCAACTTCAGCTTTGAAAGTCCCTTTATCTGGATCTACTTCCAGTCGTTTGCTTACAAGATCGCATATTTCTGTTGTGTGTGTGGAACAGGAGTCCATTTTCTATCTCTGGCTGTTTCCTTCCATGAATGACAAGACTTGAGAAAGGCCTTTAGTTGCTTTTTAGCTGTTTCATCCCGCAATTGTTTCCCCTTCTCTGTAAACTGCAGTTTGCACACAGATCTGCTTAGAGGGCCCTGTTGACTGTTTTCTTTCCCTTTGTCCAATGAGCTCTCCTTAAGATCTAAGGCCTCTGTGAACTCTCCTGATGGTGGCGCCTCATCCATTTTATGCTCAACTGAATTTACATTACATGGATTAAAAATTGTTTAATATAAAAATGCCATACAATGTCCATTCAATCTCACTGTCAATTTCCAAAGAATGTAATAACAAAAAAAAGAAAGAAATCTAAATATTTTTAACAGCTGGGAATGATTAGGTCAACTCTCAGAGAGAGAACTTAACTGTCTCTCCTATTTAAGTTTCAAATGAAACTTTTACCCCAAACTTTTCTTCATAAACATTTCATCAAAACATGACACAACCCGTTTAAACATGAAATGCAGCAAATCGATTTGTTTTAGAACAATCAGGTGAAGAGTTCTTTTCATTAGGAAATCGATTCCCGCTGTCTCACAGCACCTGTAACCTCTGTCCGATCCTCCCTGAATCTGCGTCGAGACAGGAGACAGGCTCGCAGACTCTGCCGAAAGCAGTGCGACGGCACAGCAGAAGCTCCAGGTGTAGCCTCGAGTTTCACTGTAGCAGCCCTTGGAGTGACGATTTGTGAGAGTCGACTGATGCGTAAGGTCCTTTATTAATCTCGGTAGTATTTACAGCACCGTGAAGCTATTTTAAACACATACATACAAACAACAGTTACGATAAATATTTCACAGTGCATCATAAACATCTCCAATATAGCAACAAACAATCCATACACAACGTGTGCCTCACTGCGCTCTCCAAGGAATGCATTGGTTGAAATCTATAACGAAAATCACGCGGCAACAAGTTCTGTTCATCACACATCTGACACCCCCCGCCCCACCGGGAAAAAAAAAAAGAAAAAAGAAAAATCCAAAATAGTTAATTATATTAAGTAATTATATTAAAATGGAAAAGATTGAAACATATATATGTATGCATGTATGTGTGTATGTGTGTATGTATGTATGTATGTATGTATGTATGTATGTATGTATGTGCCCCCCACTGTGTTTAGAGTTTGTTTGTTTTATGTGTAGCTTCACAGCAACACCTTTCTTTACCCCTTGACCCCCAGCGAAGCGACACCTTTCAGCAGTCAAACTCAGCATCAAAGAACCCTCCCCCCTCTGCTTGACTTCCCAGCGCGTTTGTCACCCTTGTGAAATGAGTGAGGCCTTCTCTCCTCTCGCTGGCTCTGGCTGTTTCGCTGGCTCATTGCAGTAGAACTGAGGTGGCACCTACGGTGGCCAGGAAGTGCAAAACACCACTGCAAAAGAGAAAACAACCGCAAATCAGAAAACACAACCGCGAATCAGAAAACACAACACATCAACCAAAACGGAAGTGATACCTTTGCCCAGGAAACTAAACATGATCTCCCGTCTATGCTGTAATTTGTATCCCCTGGTCGTTTGATTAGTTTAATCAACGACGCCACGCTACGGACAAATTAGACATTTATTGAGAATGTTTTTATTCCGCTGTCCCCTACGTGGTGTCGAAGATTATATTAGGCTATTCAGTTCACTGTTACAGTTGCAGGGGGGATACTTATTATATCAGACTGTTGGGGGATACAATTTATGGCAGCCCTTCCGTACAGTCTGATATATTAAGTACCCCCCTTGTAACTTCATGTAGCAGAGAAGAATCTTCTCCATATTCACCAGTGTGACTAGACATGACCTGGTCTAAGTACCTGTATGTTTTTGTGCAGTGAAAAACACAATAAATACAAAACAGTATATGATGAAATTTTTATGATTAATTTTGGAGAGGAAATTGAGAACCATTTACAACAATAATTTTGATGGTGATTTCACAGTGTAAATAGTCGTCTAGCCTACGTGATACAACATTGTCATATCATAGGAGGAAATACACACGACATTGCCAATGCAGTGCACTGAATAGCCTAATATAATCTTCGACACTGCGTAGAGGACAGCGGAATAAAAACATTCTTGATAACTGTCTAATGCAAGGGTCACCAAACTACGGCCCGCGGGCCACATCCGGCCCGCTGCGTGTCCCTGTCCGGCCCGCGTGAAGGCAGTCATAATCCCCCCGCCCCCCCGCCACGTAACTTTGCGACAATGATAGCACGCTCCCGCTCAACAAAGACATTAGCGCTATTTCCAACCAGCCCCCCCCCCCCGTCAATGAACCGGCCCGCCGACATGATGCCGTTCCGTCATGTGGCCCATTGCTAAAAAAGTTTGGAGACCACTGGTCTAATGTGTCCGTAGCGTAACGTCATTGGAAAAAACTAATATGCACTTCAACAACACGTCGGATTGAGCAGAATAAAAACATTCTTAATAAATGCCTAATTTGTCTGTAGCATGGCTTCGTTGATTAAACTAATAAACGACCAGGGGATACACATTCTATCGGGGGATAACCATAGGGGATAACTGCCTTGGCACGACACCGGCAGCATAGACGGGAGAGCATGTTTAGTTTCCGGGGCAAAGGTAGCACTTCAGTTTTGGTGGATGTGTTGTGTTTTCCGATTGGCGTTTTTTTGCGGTTCTTTTCCCTTTTGTGGTTGTTTCACACTTCCCGGCCACCGTAGGCACCTGCGCAGATAGGACTTTACCTGACAGGATTCTCGGTGGCAACGCAGCCGTGTCATCTCTCCACCCAGCACCACACAGGATTGCGACTGGCGGGTTGTTTGGAGATTAGCGCGCTGAGGTGGAACCACCGCAAAACATTGTTTTATTTGTCTCCATTTCACACAATAAGGCATTCATCTAAGAAGAAAAAAGAAAAGAAATTGCAAGAAAACAACTGTTTTGCCTTGCGGCTAACACGCAGCTCGCTCACTCTCCCCTCCGGCGAGCCTCAATTTTTCCATTAAGTCCGTCTGTCTCTTTCTGCAGGACACATTTCAGTCGACGGCAAACTCAACAGGACGTGTCTGCAAAACAAAATATGATGGCGAAAGCAAACAGTGTGTTTGGATTCAAATTATTCTGAATCGTTCCGAATTATTCTGAATTATTCCATCCCTCGGAGGTCCCAGAGCAACCTGCCAAGACGGTGAGGCTTCACGAGCCAAATCACTGTCTAGGTAGATAGATAGGTATAAAAACAACACAACACTGACGTAAAGTGCATGAGCACAGTATAGGAATAGACAGTCACAGACATGCGGGCAGGCAGACAGTCACACAGGGAGATTTGTGAAGTCAGCAGGTTCACTGAAACACACCTGAGCGTAGTTGATTGGAGGTGATCTTAGTTGAGCGTAGGTGATCGTAGATGGGTGTAGTTTACTTGTTGGAGCAGAAGCAGTAGGTCGCCGCCAGCTGATGTCATTAGTCAGCTTTTGTGGCCTCAACACCAACTCTGGTCTCTTTCTTTTCCATTTCTCGATTTTAAGTAGGACCTTCAAAATTGGCTGTGCGTCATGGAGCTGATACCTTAAGGACGTGTGAGGACCTGCTGCGGACTCACCTTAGCCATTTGAGAACCGCAGTGATCTGTTGGTTTCAGATGCAGCGACTGACAGTGAGCCTCCGCTAGTAGGAGAGGAAGGAGGGAAGCTTGTGGGAATGAGCCACGCTGAGAGCTCACTCAAGAAAGATGAAGGCAGAAAGAATCCTGTCATCCATTTTTTTTTTCCTTTTCAAACATACTTAAGATTTCTCCTCTGAAGCGACTCACTGCTGTGAGGTTTGAGGAACACAAAATACTTGTGGATTTTAAATGCATTTCCAGACGTCCTTCCCCTTCTCGGAATCAGCAGACGGTCAGCTGCGGTGAAATGAATCCCTTCGGCGTGCGAGTACAACTGCCCGGTTCATCCTGAGGCTAATAATGAACATCCAAAGAAAAAGAAAAGAAAAAGGGAAAAGAAAGAAACTATCCAGCCATGTGGTTCCAGTCGACCTGCATTTTTCATTTTGACAAACTAAGAGAAAATACAAGTTGAAGTGCAAATTCTGAGCTGGCTGGCGACTTTTTTCTTCACAAACTGCTGGTGAATCACACCGTGGTCTTCAAAACAACAGACATGAGAGTTAAAAATCAACTGGAAGTCAAACAGCAGGTCCTGCAGAGCAAACAGGCTCAATGGTTTGAAGAAAAAAATTTGAAGAACAAACTTTTTTTTTTTCACTCACTTAATCTTCTTTCTCACATGGACTTCTCGCACAATAACCCGTGAGCTTTTTGTCCCTCTGTTCACAGCCTCCTGCACACTTATTCGCTGACCTTTGTGACATCATGGAGGGATAGTTTCCTGACATGTGTGTTGGACTGTTTCTTTCAGACAGATATCTATGTAAAACCACTCTGACTAGCAAAGGCAATATTGTATTGTAAAAATAATTAAAAGCACAGATATAATCAAACCACAAACTTCTTATCAATTTTAAAAATGTCAATGAATCAGGTCAAATTGAACAAACATAAAACCAATTAAATATAATGTTTACGACTATACAATAAAAATGAAGAAAATTTTACCCCAGTCAAACATTTGCACGTTCACTGGTCAATTTTTTTTTTTTAGTATTTATTTTATACAAATGGTGAAATATTTATTCTTAACAGGCTGAAAATAAATCCATTCATGTGGAAATGGTCTCAATGATCGAATGTTGATACATTAGGTAAATGCAAATGTTACGTAACATGTGTGCGCCCTGACGCAGACGTCACGAAAGCGCAGAGCAGTGCGACAACAACAACAAACAGGGAAGAGAAAGATTAGTGAGTTTTAGGACTATAGTTGGACTATAGTTATTAGGTAGCTGTATTCTAATTGAGACACAGCCAAGGACTATTTATGCATTGGGGCAGAGGTACACAGATGAGAACAATCAAGGGCAGGGCTGACAACGAGACACAGGTGACAGACGTCAAGAAATAAACACAGGAAGTAAAGCTAAGGACACTGACAACAGAATAAAGAGATTTCAAAATTAAACAAGAAATAGACAGAACATGACAACAATGATCTGACAAAGACAAAGGGAGACCAAGACTATTTTTACACAAGGGCAGGGGAACACAGGCGAGAACCATGAAGGGCAGGGGAACATTGATGAAAACCATCAATGGTAGGACTGACAACGAGACACTGGCTGTGTCTCAATTCAGGGTCTGCATCCTTCGAAGGAAGCGTCTTCTGTCGGAAGGCGGGTCCTTCGAAGGACCCGGCCGAGAAGGACGAACCCAAACCCGCCACCCCGGTAACCACATGGGACAGTCTAGCCTTTGGCGTATTTCCTGGTTGCGACACCGCCGTTCCCTACTGCTGGTCAATCCCGGAAGTGACGTTTTTATAGCATCAAGCTAACCATTGGTTCGCCATCCAATGATGGCGTTGGATGTTCAAATAAGTAAAAACCCTCCGGTAAAAACGTCATGTTTTATGTGAAATTTCAATACTTAAATTTATACGGGGAGACACATTGGCGCAGTAGTTAAACGCTGCCGCCTCACAGGAAGAAGGTCGTCGGTTCGATTCCGGGCCTGGAACCTTTCTGTGTGGAGTTTGCATGTTCTCCCTGTGTTCTCCCAGAATCCAAAAACATGCACATGAGGTCAATTGAACACTTTATATTGTCCATAGGTGTGCATGTGAGTGTGAATGGTTGTTTGTCTCTATGTGGCCCTGCGATGAAGTGTTGACTTGTCCAGGGTGTCACCCTGCCTTCACCCTAAGACAACTCGGATAGGCTCCAGCAGACCCCCGTGACCCTGAGCTCGGGAAGAAGCGGGTATGGAAAATGAATGAATGAATGAATGAATAAATGTATATGTTGTGTCTTTGCCAGTACATGCCGCTAATTTCAGCTGACTTCCCAGGATCCCAGGATGCTTTGCAGCAGCACGCATTCCTTCGATTCGGCTAAAAGTAGGGTGCATTTCGAGGGCACATTTGGAGCGTCCTTCGGATTTTGGGGAATTGGGACAAGCCTTTGCGCAGTGCTATGACGCAACTTCCTTCAAATGCATGCTTCGAAGGATGCAGACCCTCAATTGGGAAAACAAGACCAGGAAGTAAAGCACTCGAAAACACAAGTAGACGAGACTATCAAAATAAAACCCAAACAACAAACAACAGAACATGACAGCATCAGATTCTATTGACCGAAGAAAATGTTGAGATGCTGTGGGACAAAGTGAGAGTTCCCCTCAACTTGTGCAGCAGCTCCCACTTGCAGGGCCAAGCTGCCAGGTGAAGCTGCACACCTGGCGGTGATGCGTTCGAGGCCTCCAGGAGAATGATTGACAGTGTGGCAGTGATGAGTGGTGCTACTGTGGAACAGTGTCGGCTAAAAGGCCCCATTTTGGGTTTTTGCATCATGTCATCGTCATGTGGGTGACAGTGATCCGGCTTGATCCAAGTACAATGTGTGTGTGTGTGTGTGTGTGTGTGTGTGTGTGTGTGTGTGTGTGTGTGTGTGTGTGTATGTGTGTGTGTGAGAGAGAGATCAGATAGGAGGTGCTGACGTCTTGTTGTTGTAGGCGGTGTGGGCCGTGGTCATCACCGCTCAGCAAAGGATCATCTCATACCCCCCAAACCCTCTATCCCCTCCGTCTCCTCCGTCCCATCCATCCCCTCCATTCCTTCCACCCCGTCCCCTCCGCCCCTCTGTCTCGTCCCCTACGTCCTGTCCATTCCATCCCATTCATCACCTCTGTCCCCTCTCATTCCCTCTGTCCCCTCTGTCCCATCCCATCCCATCCCCTCTGCCCTGTCAGTCCTCTCCGTCCCCTCCGTCCAATCCCCTCTGTCCCCTCCATCCCCTCCGTCCCATTGCATCCCGTCCCCTCTGTCCTGTCCGTCCTCTCCATCCCCTTTTTCTAATTTGTCCCGTCTCCTCTGTCTTCTCCATCCCATCCGTCCCCTTCATGCCCTCCATTCCGTCCCCTCCGTCCACCCACTGTCTGTCTGCTGACGTAGCCACCGGGTCGTCCCGGGCTGTGGCCCTCACGCCTCTGTGTGTGTGTTTGTCTCTGTGTTTTATCGGGGGATTTGTGTGTGTCTACGGAGCTGCTAGACGCAGGAGGAAACAGGATGCGAGAGGATCAACTGTGATCTCAGTGTGTCTTTGTCTCACACAATCCCACAATGTCCACAGCAGCAGCCGCCTGGACACGACATCAGCCAACAATCACACCGCTGCTGCTTGGGTCCCTGCAGGTCAGGAGGGCACAGGGAGTGTATAGGGGGGGTGATGTTTTTTTTTTTTTTTTAATGATGGAAAACAACATTTTGGAAGAATGAAATCAAAAGAAAAAAGAAATCAAAGACAGTTTTCCTTTGTAATTCCAGGGGAAACATGTTATCAGCGTGGCGGTCGACTGGCTGATTACAGTGATAATGATAATGATATATTTAGCGGTACCACGCCGAGCCGATACACCGCAAATATCTCAGTAAATATGTTTCCATTGAAGATGAAACACAGAGTCAAATAGGATCCAAATGAAGGAAAATCCTCAACACAGTCCTCAAATGAACTCTGCGATTATACGGTGTGTGTGTGTGTGTGTGTGTGTGTGTGTGTGTGTGTGTGTGTGTGTGTGTGTGTGTGTGCGTGTGTGTGTGTGAGCGTAATGCAGCGCTTGGTTCTCCAGACGGGAGCAGGTGAGGTCCTGATTGGGCCTCATTATTAGGATGAAAGGCTGGGAAGGATTTGTGCCTGTTTTAGCAAGTCATGGTATTCACTCTAAAAACTGTCTCCACCTCGGAAGGGGTGGGGTTGTGGTGGTGATGCATCAGAGATGCTGTCTGTCAGCCCAATTTTCTGTGCCTGGGAGGCAGCTTAGCCAGCTTCTCAGCGTCTAATGCTGGTAACGTGAAATACTTTCATGATTGTTTTAGATTCACCTTCCCAAAGTCCCTTATCAAGTCAGTCAAACATCGGGACCCACAGCGAGCAGGTCACCTCTCTGGCTCCACTGAGGAACGCCCAGCCCACTGCTGCTAAAAAAAATATTACACACTCTTCATGTGTCATTTTTCTGCTATCATGCCTATAGCAATGTTACATAAAGAGAGAAAACAGTAGGACAGAGCGAGTCAGTGAGTCAGTCTACTACCACCTCCACCTCCACCACTAGTGGAAGAGCTTGTGGCCACCAGCAGGTAACACTTCTCTCTCTGTCCACTGCCGACGGTGACTTGACATCCCTGTGCTGCTTCATGGACACCAGGCCTGAAAACTCCCATGTTCAGTTGTGTGTGTGTGTGTGTGTGTGTGTGTGTGTGTGTGTGTGTGTGTGTGTGTGTGTGTGCGAGTTGTGTTTGTGTTATTTTTGTGTCATTTTTCGAGATGTAATTCTTATACAACCCAATCGTCCTGTGTCCCCAGGGGTGTGAGTGCATCATGTCCAGGATGAGGAAGGAGAGGGTGAGGAGTGGGGTTGCGGAGATTGGGGGGGGCTTTAAAAAGCTTTCCCCTTCACTGCTCCATCAACAGGCTTCTCCTGTGTAGAGGTCATTCAGCAGCACTGTTAGGTTCTGTGTGTGTGTGTGTGTGTGTGTGTGTGTGGGTGGGTGGGTGGGTGGGTGGGTGAGTGCGTGCGTGCGTGCGTGCGTGCGTGCGTGCGTGCGTGTGTGTGTGTGTGTGTGTGTGTGTGTGTGTGCGTGTGTGTGTGTGTGTGTGTGTGCTCCTCTCACTCGGAAAGATTCTGACCAATGTTCTTACAGCCTTACAGCCCTCCCTCATCTGCTCTGCCCTCTCTTTCCCCTTATTGGCTGCTCTTACTGCTGTCTGTCCCGATGAGTCGCCACCGGCCGCTCGCTGTGGCTCCTGCTGGTTTTATTCGGCAGGAAGTTTCACTTTGGATTCTGCTCATGATCAGAAAGTTTGAGGTATAAGAACCAAACTGTGGCGACGATGTTGCTCACAGATCCAGAGACAGATGTTTGCACGGTGATGCTTCTTCAAACATGGTGATGGCTCCTCGAAGGAGTCCCGTCCCGGTGACGAGGGTCTTTTTTTCTCTGTCACTCCTGTTATTCTGCAGACGCTCCAAAGGCACGATGGCATCTCAGCTGTGTTCAAAGCTCTGCAGTCATTTTAATGTGAAGGTCAAGCATCACTAGCCCCTTTCCCACTAAAACTAGGGGGTTGACACTGTGGGCCAGATCCACAAAGCGATTGCGTGGCTTTTGCGCCAGAAAATCCATGTAAATAGTGCCAAAAACTGTGATTCCGATCCACGTAGAGGACACAAACGTGAAAATCGTCGGAAAATGCGCCAAGGCGCAGGTAGCGGCAAGGCTGCGGCAGACTCATTTGAATGTATTTAAATGAGTCATTACGCGCAAAAGGACACACCCCCTTCAATGCAAATATGCCTCATTCAAACAGCGGCAGATCCAGAAAGAGTTTGCGCTCGTGTCCGCACGCAGTTTGACAGACGCAAACACCGCCAGCCAAAACCAGGCGCAGCTTCTGTCTGTCAGAGTGTTTCTGGCTTCTGAGTGAAACTTTCCTCCCTGAAAAGCCTGAAATATATAAATGGCTCCCCGAAATCTTATAGATAGGCATAGACTGCAGTATATATGCCAATATTTTAAATATGCTATGAAAAATACAAATGGTACTCAGGTGTTGGTGATTGTCTTGATTATATAATGACTAAAGCGTCTTGGCTTTCTTTCCATTATGGCAGCAGTCTTGGTGAGACGGAGGAGGCATCGTAATGCCAGGCGTGCACAGGATCGTGTTTATTGCAGCAGAGTTTTGCTGTTTGGCACTGACTGCCAGTGAAATACTTTCCCATAATTTCTTTCTTTCACTGGGATTTTTATTTATTTATTTATTTTTATTTTTTTGCTGTAGTCTTGTTGCATGTCTACTTGCTTCAGCAGTGAGGGCAGCCGACTCACGATCTGAAAATTTTTGTTTTCTTTTCCGTGCATCCATGAACACAAACCAAACACAGGCACTCGCGAACAACCTTTGGCGCAAACTGCTCTCAGGTTGCCAGACCGCAACATTCGCACCTGTTTCAGGTGCCGCATTTTTGTCCCAGTGTTTGCATCTGTGGCGCAAAACGCGCCGCATTTTACCGCTGTGCGCCCTTCTTTGAGGTTCTGCCCCTGTGTGTCTTGAACGCGGGACAACTCTCAATCGATCGGCATTTAGCCCCTTTCCCTCACACTCCCTCACTCTCTCACTCCCTCGCTCTTTCACTCTCTCACCAGAACCAGACCTGGTCCTGACAGAGCGTCGACCTGCTCTGTCAGGACTCCACTCCGTCCTCTGCCCAGCCAGACACTTGCCACAAAACTCCATTAGACATCTGGTTTAATATTGCCCTCCTTTTCCTCCCCACTCCATCCCTTTACCCCCTCCTCCACCACCACCAATTCTTCTTCTCTTGGATGTTTCCAAGTTCATTGAGGTTTTTCTGGTCACTCCAATTTTCCACTGGCAGCCACTAAGACAACACCAGGGAGGTTTCTCCTGGAGGTTACTGCTGTTGCTGCTGTTACTACTGCTGCTGGTGCTTTTTCTCCCCCACATTTGTAGCGACCGCAAGGTTTCCGCAGGCAGAGCTGGATCTTCCTTCCTTTTTTTCTGTGGCTCTCAAATTGTTTTGTACAAAAATGTCACTCGATAAATTCAGCACTGTTGGGCTTTTTCTTTGTTTGTTTGTTTTTTTTATTCAGGGTTCCTGTTGTTTTAGTTTGTTCGGCACAAAGTCGCTTTTGACACTGAAAAGAAATTTGGGGGCAACAAAGCCCTGTCTTTCTTTGTGTCCTCTTCTTAAATGTGGAAAGCCTTTGATTCTTTCTGCTTTTTCATCGGAAGCAAGTTTATACTTTCTAAGTAAAATATGGATTTAACAGGCTGCTGAGTTGACTGATCTGTACAAAGGAAAGTAATGCATTTAACACTCCATGGCAGAGACTTGTGTAGATAGATAGCCAGATCGTCATCCTCATCCTCATCATCATCAGCTCCTCCATGAATGCGTTTTTACAGAGCTATACTGTCCCATTTTTGGAACGTGGTCGTTAACTTCTGCTCCTGAGCATTTTGACGAAACCTCCACTGACAGTGGATGGTGAATTTTGAATTTGTACATCCATGCTTGGGAAGGTCAAATGGCCACAGAGCCGGCGGGGGTACAGCTCCACTGCTGAACACCAGAGGCCAGCGGTTCAGGCAAACGTGTGTCTGCAGTATTAACTCAGCAGTGTCAGCGGCAGCGTAGGAAATGAACAGTGACTCTGAAAGAAAACATCTCCAAGAAGTGCAAGGGCAAAGAAAATAAATCCCTCTGGGAGACGTCACGGTGATCCTCTGAGTAAATAGGAGGAAATTGGATTAAAACTCTTTCAAATGGCCAATAAAGATGTTTATTTAGAGGTAATTAAGATACAGCAGCTGAATTCGTAAGAAAAATATGGTCGGATTTGTAAGTTGACAGACGTAAACAAGTGGAAAGTGCATTTGCGCTGGTTTATTGGAAATGGTCTTGCTGAGGCTCAGCAGGCAAAGTCTAAAAGCTTCGGCATATTTTTTAAATACAAACATCAAAATATGTCATTTGAAAAGAGCAATTACTCCCAATGACGTCTTCACACATTTGATAAATATTCTATTGCTGTGACCACTTTCCATATCTTGCCATTTTAGGATAAAAACTCAACAAACAGAGAGATGTCACCAATTTTTTCTTCATCACTTTTAGATGATGTGTGTGATTCTCAACGGTCCATAACCAAATTCAGCTCTTCTGCAACTGATCCAGTGGGCCTGTTTCCTTGAAAGCATTCAGGCAAAAGCAACGAGAATTCCAGCAAAAGTGCAACTGAGTATATTACACAACACACATTTACAGACTTGCAAAACTCTCGCCAGTGCTCCGCCTTGTTTCTGCCTCTCACCCATCCAGATTACTGCCAGTTGACGGGAGAGCCGGCTTGTAAAAGCCCTCCAGCCAGTTTCAGAGCCGAGGAGGCTTTTTAAACCATTAGACCAACGGACCACATTGGGCCATTTTGACAGAGGCAGCAATGCATCGTAGTTGTTTGAAATTTGACCAAGCTATTGGGACTGTTGTCATTTTTCAAAAAAAAACATTTTATTTTTATCTGGCTTTTGTTCTCCTGTTTTATCTTATTTTTATCAGTTCATTCAGTAGTTGGCTGCCTTTGCAATTGATTTCCAATTAATCATCTGGCATGTTTCTCATGGAATTTTTAATTGGTACATTGTGCTACAATCAACTAAAATTGAAAAGTTTAAAGCAATCTGTAGATGTTCCAGACTTTTAGAGTGAACCCAGTCTTATTTTAACCAGTCAGGTCAGGTCAGAGAACTTTACTTCAAATGGAAACGCTGAGAGTTCTGATGACAAAGTGCAGGCGAGAGTTGTAGATGTTGTACCAGTCAGAGTCTTCTCTGACCTGCAGACCTTCCGCTGCGCCTGGGCAGCAGCAGCCTGCTGGGCAGTGGCAGCAGCAGAAGGTGGTCTGCTGGAGTAGTTCAGCACTTTGGACAGCACCTTCACGGCTCCTTACGCTGGAATTCCGACACTGCTGTGCTCCTGCCGGCCGGCTCTCAATGACTCTGCAGTCGGAACTGTGACCACATTCCTGTAAAGGTGCATGCGACAGAGGTTGACAGAGGGGTTGGGGATTGGAGGGGCTAAACAGGATGATGGAGGAGACGTTCAGTGCTTTTGTGTCGTTTGTCAAGGGATGAGTTGAGGAACGACGACCAGAAGCCCTCACTTTTCAGAACCCAGCGAGATGGTAGCGAGTGTCCAGGTGTCTGAAGCCTTGGACAACATCAGCACACTTAACATCAACATATTATCATTATTATTATTATTATTATTATTATTATTATTATTATTATTATTATTATTATTATTATTATGATTATTATGATGATTATTATTATGATTAGTAGTAGTAGTAGTAGTAGTAGTTAGCAACCAGACAACCAGAAGAAGTGGCTGCAAACCCCGACTGAACACCTGTTTTGTTAGCTTCTTCAAACGCAGCCTCTTTGTCTGACGGCTGAAGACTGTTGAAATGTTTTTGGGATGTTTTTCTGCCCCTCTGGTCCATTTGTTCAAACAGAGGAGGCCTTTGGTGAACGTGGTCATCTCCCAGCTGCAAAGTCCCAGTTTTGATTTCCAAGGCAGCCCAGGACTCTCATATCCTCATCTCCAGTTTCCTTCCGTACTTCCAGCTCCCTGCAGTCCAACATAAACCCTCCAACTTTGATGAACTGGAGGCTTCGAGGCTCTCCGAGGGGGCACAGCGAGTCTTTGAGGTTGGCGGCTCAGTGGTGACACTGGCCATGCTGCTGTGACTCCGCCTACTTCCTGCTGGGCTCTGCAATAACGAAAAGTCTAATCTGCGAATGTTGCTGCTGGTTCTTGCCGTCTGTCCCAAAATCTGACTTGCATCATGTCGCTAAGCTGTGGAATGAAGCCAAATTAAACAACTCTGAGTTGTCAAAGACTTTTAAAGAAGAAGAAAGAATATTTTCTAAGGAAGCCGCCTGACAGCGTGTTTGGTATCTATGCCACTGTATGGCACTGGTGGGCCTTATTTATATTCTAATATACAGAGTCAGCCAAAAATAATGTATACATGCATCAGGAAAAGCAAAACTTGCTAAAATATTTCAATACCAAATGAAACCAGACATCACGAGATATCATAATTGGATCAAACTTGGAAAGAGGTATCCGTATGTGTAGTATGTAAAAATACAAGTTAAATATTTGTGCGTTACATATAGGTGTGTGTGTGTGTGTGTGTGTGTGAGAGAGAATCGTTCTAAGAGTCTAAAAACCAAATGACTTTTATTGTACTGCGCGTATACACTTTTATTAATGTATTTATGGTCAGTATGTTAAGATTTTACCAATATAAAAATCATAAATCAAGTCAAATTTTACACACTGAACCTTTAAACAACTCTGAGCTGCTATTTCAGAGGAACACCCCGCCTCCCGACGACTCACCTGGCTTTATTTCTCCCTCCGACACCAGGCGACGCTATAACTGAGCTCCCTCTCCCTCCCGGCAGGCAGTCGGGAAGCAGCGTTCACCTATGCCATCACGGCGGCGGGCGTGGCCCACGCCATCACAGCGGCCTGCAGCCAGGGCAACCTGAGCCAATGCGGCTGCGACCGGGAGAAGCAGGGATACTACAACCAGGAGGAGGGCTGGAAGTGGGGTGGCTGCTCCGCCGACATCAAGTACGGCATTGAGTTCTCGCGTCGCTTCGTGGATGCCCGTGAGATCAAGAAGACCCCGCGGCGCTTGATGAACCTGCACAACAACGAGGCGGGACGCAAGGTAACAAGGCACTCAAATGCACTACTTCAACAACTCAACATCAGGGGTCAAAAACTGATTCTGATCGACTCAAGATTCTAGATTGCAGAACTTTATTTGTTACAGGCTTGTGCTGGAGTGTCTGTGCTTACGCGAGACCAACAAAAAAAAATTCACAGTCACGACAGGAACAGCAAGAGCAGCAAAAACAATCTGAAATAATAACAATAATAATAATAATAATAATAATAATAATAATAATAATAATAATAATAATATTAACAAAATTGTGTTTTTTAAAATACAAAAATAGCACACCCTTCACAAGTGTGTAAAAGTACAAGAGCATTGGTGCATGTTACCAAAGTAAATATATTTCTGCTTTGCTGACCAGAGAGCCCAAATCTTTCTTTGGGATTTCTTTCTTGAAGCTCCTAAAGCAGCACGGCTTGATTCCTCGGTTTGTTTGACGTGTTTTTTCTTGGCCACTTCACACATGAAACTGTCTGAATGGAAAAGACAAGCGTTAAATCAGTCGAGTAGCCCTGCTGGATTGAAAACTGTTTTGTTCTTGTACATGATGATAGTAAAACTAGTCCTTTTGTTTTTTGTTTGTTTTTTGTTTGTTTTTTTTGTTTGGTTTTTTGTCTCCCTGCGACAGAATCCTCATCAGCTGTCAATAGAGTCAGTTATTCAATGGGAGCAGGCAGATGAAGAGGTGCTTCTAAATTGATCCCATCTTTTGTAATGACTTAAAATTGGCATTATTAAAAAAGAAAGAAAGGAAAAGAAAACTAGAAAACTGTAATCAAAAGCTCATTTCACGACTGAAGCGGATTAAGCAGCCGCTGAATCAGCAGGTGTGTTTCATCCTGCATGAGCCTACTGTTGGTGGGAACAGTGAAGTTCTCGAGCAGCAGCAGCAGCTTTGTTTCCTCTGGTGGATTTTCTCCCCGGTGGCTTCTGACATACACACCTCTCACGACACATCTCGGTCGTCCTGGTCCTCAGTCTGCTTCCAGGGTGGAATGAAAATCTGACCATGGCTTTGACAAGGTCACACAGAGAGTGTGGGTCTCTAAAAAAAAATAAATAAAAAAAATGGATGGAGTGAAGAAAAAAAACGTAACAAAAGTGTGAGCACACAGGTGGCGAGAGAGCAAGTGACTGATAGAAACAAGGCATCATGCCTGGAAGAAGCTGGAGTGGAAGAAGCTTGACTGGACATCTTATACAACCACTTCAAACACGTTGACGATTCCTGCTTTTGGTTGGAGGAGTCGCAGCTCTAACAGACCTGTTTGGCCTTTCTCTCTCTCTCTCTCTCTCCTCCCTCTCTCTCTCTCCTTTTCTCTTTCTTGATCTCTCTCTGTAGAAGAGAAAATAAAGACAGAACAATTTTGGTTTCTGAACCTTTTATAAGTTTCTTAAACAAAAGGTGGACACTAAAGTGGACACTAAGGTGGACAGCTAAAGGGCTCATGATGTGTAAAACTGCTTATTTTCCTTGCTCCACTCTTCGTGTGAGAGTGTGTGAGAAAACACACTTCAGCTCCTTGTGATATCACAAAGAAAACTGACGACTGAGGTATTTGATCCCCCCCTCCGAGACCACCTGATGGTCTCCTGGCCTTTTTCTCCTTCCAAACAAAAGACAACACCAATGACTACAGAATTATATTAATTAACAGAAATGAGGCAATAAAAAATAAAAATAAAATAAATAAAAGTAAAAATAAATATTGTCAGGAAACTGCAAACAGAGGGCTAAATGTACTACATTCATCTGAAGTTTCCTGGAGTGTTAGCAAGACGATGATGATGATGATGATGATGATGATGATGATGATGATGATGATGATTATTATTTTATTTTATTTCTCTATTATTATGACGATGGTCACTTTGACTTTACCTGGATGTGCCTTTACCCCCTCCTCCCCACACCCCCACCCTCCTCATTCAGGTCCTGGAGGAGAGGATGAAACTGGAGTGCAAGTGCCACGGCGTGTCGGGCTCCTGCACCACCAAGACCTGCTGGACCACACTGCCCAAGTTCCGTGAGATCGGCTACGTGCTTAAGGACAAGTACAACCAAGCGGTGCAGGTGGAGGTGGTGCGGGCCAGCCGGCTGCGCCAGCCCACCCATCTCAAGGTGAAGCAGATGCAAGGTTACCGCAAGCCCCTGGACACGGACCTGGTGTACATCGAGCGCTCACCCAACTACTGCGAGGAGGACGCAGCCACGGGCAGCGTGGGCACGCAGGGCCGCCTGTGCAACCGCACCTCGCCGCACGGTGACGGCTGCCACCTCATGTGCTGCGGCCGCGGCTACAACACACACCAGTACACCAGGGTGTGGCAGTGCAACTGCAAGTTCCAGTGGTGCTGCTTTGTCAAGTGCAACACCTGCAGCGAGCGGACGGAGGTGTTCACTTGCAAGTAGCCGCGAGGAGGTGGCGGAGGGGAAAGAAAAATGAAAGGAAAAAAACAAAAAGAGGGAGGGAACGAATCCCAGCGGCTCCTCTCAGCATCAATTTGCACAGCAGAATCTTATGTACGTTTTTTTCTTCTTTTTTTTTTTTCGGAAAGTAAATGCTAAGTATCTGTAGATGAATACCCCCGCCCCGACCCTCCCGGCCCCCGCCGAATCACTTGACCTTGGCCGTGACCGTCACGGTGAACGTGCTGATGGACTAATGGATCCGGGACAGACTCCTACGACTCGGGGAACCATTGGATGTGGGGAGCGACGGAGGGCGGAGGGCCAGCTGGGAGTCAGTCGCAGCGTCTCTACACATCTTTTCTACTTTATTCTCTTCACCCAACAAGAGAAAGATTTTGTCAAGATCTTAGTCTTCGGAGTCGTGCATTTTTGTTGTTTTTTTTTTTTTTATTACCACTAGTAAACAAAAGTCACTCTTGAGATGATGATGAACTGCTCCCCACCCCCCCAAAAAAAAAAAAAAAAAAATCTTACCCTCTCCCTGATTTGCTGGGTCGTCGATGCTGGAGGATGGCAGATATGAAGAACGTTTTATAAGCATGAGTGCGAAAAAAAAAACAAAAAGACTGTGTGAGTGGAGAGCTCTGGTGGAAGCCGCTGCTGCCAACTGGAAGGTGGTGGAATCTGTTTGTTTTCCAGTCACACTGGGACTGTCTGTTCTGAACACTGAAAAATAAATGGTTTATTTATGTTATAGTATCTTAAAACGAAGCACTAACGGGTAGAGATGTCTTTTTTTGTACTAAGTGTAAAGGAAAAAAAAACTTTATAGAAACTGACTGAAGATGTGTGTCTATTAGAAATGAATCCCAGATAAACTGCTCTTTCCTTAACGAGAAAGGTTTTCATTGCTACTGGTGTGTTGACGACAGCAACAAGGCAAAAAAAAAAATATTACGGTGTGTTTGGCATTCCGACGCCTCTGTTCTATTTTTACTGTAGCCTAGTTTCTTTGCAATCCTTTATTTCCCCCAAGCGTCAATGCATCAACACAGATGCTTCTGATAGTTTTGTTATTAGACAGCAACATGGTAAAAAAAAAAACAAAAAAAACAAAACAAAACATCAACAACAAAAAAAACAAACCTTTAGCTGCAGAGATCCCTTCTCACGTCTTTAAAACATGGAACTGATATATTGCTGGATGTGTTGTCAAGTGCTGCACTGATATTTTTTATTCAGATAAAACATATGAGAACTAAATAAACTCCAATTTGACTCAGTTTGGCAGTTCATTGCTGAAGAGCCGACCTGCACTCTGCCCTCTGCTGGCTGAAAGACGTCCAGTTGTGTTGACCATGGCCGACTGTTTTATTTTTGTTTGTTTGGGGTTTTTTTTGCATTGGAATGTTCCAGAAAGAACTCGCTGAAGTTTCATTCATTTCCCCGTCTCCTCACTCCAGTTTAGGTGAGGTTTTGACCACAAAACCTTTTTTTGGTGCTTCACAGCAAAGGACCTGATGAAGATAGGCATTCAAAAAAAAATAAAGGGGAAAAAACACCAAAATAGACAGCTTGTCCTGCATCATCCAAGACTTTGCAAGCCCAGAAATGTTTAGCAATTCAGAAAACTTTCCATGGGCATGAGGGTGAAGATAATGAGTGTTTTATTTTTTTCTTTATTTCTTTTTTATGTTGAGCGAACTGGTCCTTTAACACAAAGCCAACTCGCTTTGTCGGTTGATTTACAGCTATAGGAGGATTTTGGCTTCTAGCAAAGATTTGGCTTATTTTGCCACAATGCTTCATATTATTACAATTTGGATTTTATGTTTGGGGGGTTTGGATATTTGTTATAACATTGTACTTGCCAGGCTATTAACTGAGGTCTGGAAGGACAGTGACACACTGAGGCCTAATAGGGGAAAAAGTTACAAGAATTCAGATGATTATGAATCTGGGAATGGTTGTGTGCAGAGCCAGCAGTTTACTCTGATTATCTAAACCACGCTGGTATAAACAATAAAATGTCTTTATATATCTCGGTTGGAATGTACGTTGCTCTGAGCGTGGATCAGGAACGGTTGGTCAGAAGAGGAGGACATTGGAGACACTTGCAGAGAATGTTGTTTCCTTCCAATAATCCTAGCGAATCGTCACTAACAATTTTTTGAAGTGTTTCCAATAATTGTTACAATAAGTAGAGGAATTAGGCTAGCTTTTCACACTTAAACTACAACTGTTTCATGGCTGATGGTCTAAGCTAACTGGTATCTGATGGCCAGTTAAACTGCAGCCAAGATATCATGTATATGTATAAAATTCCCGTGTGTCAGTAAAAGAGCTCTCTCTCTTTTTTTTTTTTTTTTAGCTGTGTCACCATGACATACTGGTACAACACAACCTGAAGCTAGCTGTTCTGTTCCACGAAGCTTTGCTAACTGCCTTGGGCTTAGCTTCATCTGTCAGACAGAAATCAAGGACGCTAAAAAAAGACAAGTCATTTCATTTCATTCAACAGTGGGGGATTTTTTTCTGAGGCTTTGACTTCTTCTTGTGTTGTTGAAAATGTTCTTTTAGTGTCGTTCTTCTAATTCAGTTAAACACCATATTCTATATGCCATATTTCACTCATGGAAGATGCACAGACAGAGGACAACCAATGTGAGAGGGGAAAGAACTCCTGACCAAGTACAACCACCAGCTACTGTTTAAACAAGCCTAGATATTGTTATTAGAATCAACTATTACTACCTAATAATACCACCCAATAATTTCAATGATTGGTTCAATTATTAGCTGTCATGTAAACAAATTATGTATGTATATATGTGTGTGTGTATATATATACATATATATACAACCTAATATTTCTCACTTGAAAAGGATTGTGTCTTCCAAACCGTGAGCATGCAAAAACAGAAAGTTGGTGTGCCCTCAATTCGATGATCAGCACTGGGCTGTAAAGCACGCAAGAAAAGAAAAAACAAAAACAATCTCCGAACCCTGGAGTAAGGAATCCTCATTCTTCACTTTCTTGCTCAATGCATGTTGGTGCAAGATTGTTCTAGTTTGGAGCCAAGTCGCCCGTATTGATTGTTCCAACAAATACCCAAAGCTATTATTTTCATTATTCCTTTCTCCTTGAAGGAAAACACACACTTTAAATCTTGTCATTGTTGGTATCCCGACTGGAAGCCAAACTTTATGTAGAGGTCTGTTTTCCAAACATTACAACCATGCTTAATATAGTTACTGGCAAATGCATTAGGAGGGCATAAATCATTAAAAATCAGAAATAAATCTAGCTCTGTGCTGACTTTGACGTATTTTGTACACAGCACATTTTCATAATACGCTGTGGTCTTTGTCTTGATTGTGGCATGCATGGAGCAGACTTCAATTATCTCCCCGGCATGGAAAGAAGTGTCCTCTTTGTGTCTGTTCAAAAAGAGAAGAAGAAGTAACTAGAAATTTAAGAACGTTTTGTTTCTTTAAGGTTGAGTAAGTATGACCCCATAAAATAAATCTGATGTTAAGAGTTGCATAGGATTATTCACCAAGTTGGAACCTGGTCCAGTTGGAACATCTTCTGGGGATTTTTCTTTTTTCTTTTCTTTTTTTTGTTTTACATTTTAGAAAAAAAAACAAAAAAATCCAATTTTTCTTCTTATCACATTCCTGATTATTAAGTCCGTCCAAACTGCTACTGCAGCTACCTGCATGTCAACAAGGTTTGGACATGCTTGTATTCTGCTGTAGACCTTGAAGGCAGCATCGTGTTGAAAAACAGGACTATCAGGAAAACAAAAAGGATGATTTAGAATTCACAGTAAAAGAATACCAGAGACTGTAGCTGGTTTTTATTTTGGTACAGTTTTTTTTTTTTTCAAGTGAACCAAAGAGGGGAAGAGGAGCTTTATGCAAATGTGGACTGATATGAACAGGAAGTTGCTCAGTTTGTCTTTTTTTTTTTTTTCAGACACACACACAGTGTGCGCGTAGTTTTTGAGATGGGTGGAATCTCTTGATGAAAGAAGCAGCTAATTCAAAACATGCTGAAGAGTTTACTGTAGAAAACAGTGTTAATCTACTCTAAAAGTGCTTTTATGCACGATAACCTCTTTTTACTCTGTACATTGGCTTAACATATGTTTATAAAAATAACTAGGACAAGTATTTGTTTTCCTGGAAATTTGCAGAACTTTCGACTTTGACCATGATCACTTACAGTGTGAAAAAAAAAAAAACAGCTGTGTGAAAGAGAGCTGAGCCATTTCACTCATTAGCCAGACGCTCCCACTCGTCCTCCTGTATGTGAAAAGCATTGTGGGCGGGCAGCAGGGCAGAAGTAAGACGTGTTTTGTTAGTTGTCTGAAGCCCTGGGGACCGGAACTGCATAAGCTCCCATCACCATGGCAGTGGATTGAGAAAAATAAATCTGTGTGTTTCCGACAAACATTTTGTCATTAAAAATATGAGGTAGAAAAACAAAGTCTGCGGCCGCCGGCAGCCATTGTTTGAGTGTCAGGATCATTAAGCTCATTGGGAGAAACTCTCGCTTCTGGTCTAATTCACACAGCTGGAGAGGGATGGCCAGTGCAGGGATAACATGTGACCAATGACATTACTGGAACTGAAAGTGGCCGACGCATCAACTGTTTTTTTTATGCCAATACCGCCACCAGACCATTTTTCAGGGTTAAGATGTCGAAGAGAAGCACCAACGCTGTAGAATCAGTTTGAAAAAGGAAGTGTGTTGTGTTTCCACTAAAACAGGAATAAATTTTCAAACCTGAGCCGAGCAGGTTCAGGATCTGCTGTGTGATCTGAATTTTGTTGCACAAGTTTCTCTTTTTAGCTTTTTTACGGTATTGTTAAACATTTATCTTTATTTGTGCTCCACCGTTTGCCAAGAGCAGCGCAGCGTGAGCCAACCAAGTGAAACACCCGATGTTTACCACTCTTCCTCCAGTCCTTTGTCTGTTTGTTTCATTGCTGGCGAGGAACAAGAGAACCTTCGAGACCAGTAGCTCGGCCTTGCGCTGATAAGACACATGTTAAGTTGAGGGGTGAGAGGAGGGAGACAGTGGGCCGACAGGAAGAAGAAGCAGAAGAAGACGAAGAAAAACACACACACACACATTGTGAGAGGGGACACAGTTGGATCAAAGAGTCAGAGGTCCTCTGAACTATTTGAGATTAGCCAGAGTAGGAACACGGGCTTGTTGGGATTGTTACCTCTAAGACTCCACACTTCAATTACAGACTTCACCTCTGGGCTGGAGAAAAGGAGTATTTAAAAGTCCCATGGATGATGGATTGCACTGGGACAATCCCTTAAGTCCCACTTGTTATTCCAGGATGTGAAGGATTCCACTAAGGTGACACAAACACGTAGGAAACATCACTTAGCGGCGCTCCACACTGAAACCTGGGCTTGAAACAAAAAAAAAACCCTCACGTTTATAGCGAAGGCCACGCACAATAGGGTGAAAACAGCTCAGCAGTGGTTGAGAATGCAGAGTTGTTTCTTTTACCCCCCCAAAAAATTGAGATCACCGTGATTTTTTTATATATATATATATATATATTTTTTTTTTTAACGTTTTCCTTTGACTTTGTTTCACCACAACTCTTGTTGTGGTGAAAGAGCGTCATTTGGAAGCTTCTCATCATCTGTTGGATATTAGTGGTGAGGAACACATGGCCATTCAAAGGCAGGGCCTCGCGTGACATCATCCACCACAAGGCAGCGTGGGGCTCATCCAGCTCCCCGTGGGCCCAGGACTCTGAACGCCACCTGACTGCTGCCTCCACTGCCAGTTGGGGCTCTCTGATGCTGCTTCTGGAGGAATTGTTCATAGTTGTGGGCACTTCAAATCAGCAAATCAAAACAGGAAGTGAATTTACAATGAAAAATAATGGCACGTACAAGTACAGCACCCAGTAGAAAATCTTGTTTTTTGCAACGACAAACAGATTTCACGAGTGTCCAAAACTCATCTTCCACTTTTCCATGTTTCCACTTCTTTCCACCTGTGACACTTTTTCACTCATTCCACCCAGGTCATGTGACCAGCATTTTCTTCTAATTAGAGGGGATATACGTGATATTGTGTTACGGGTGTCGAAGGAAAATGCACCATAATAATGCAGCTCCCTGCCCGGGCCTTTTGTTTATTGAGCACTGAACCTTCGCTAAGAGGACACAACACACACCACCGTTATGTTGTTTTCTATCATTGTTGTTTTTAGGCCGATTTAACCTTCCTGTCGTGTTCAGGTCAAATCTGACCGATTTACAACTTAAAACACTCCGAGATATTGTGTTTTTTTTTTTTATATATGGAAGTTAAACAGATTGCCTCAAGGCCTTATGATATCCTCCACACTATGCACTTGAACATATAAAATTGATGATGACCTCTTTCATTGAATTTTGAGTGTTTTAATTAAAAGTGACCGCCATAGGAAATGAATGGGTATCCAGACTATATTCATCCATCAGACAGAAAACATCCCCATACACACCACCCCAACTCACTCACTCACTCACTTCAGACTGAACATTGTCTTTTGTGGGTACACATCTCTTTCCCGCGCTTATGTGCCGATCCTCCCACGTGAACCAACTTCCTGATGAAACAATGTATCATATCTTATCATTCATTCATCGTCCATCTTCCGTACCCGCTTCTTAACGAGCTCAGGGTCATGGGGGTCCGCTGAAGCCTATCCCAGCTGTTATGTGAACCCATACACCTGCAAGCGAATGACAGCCCGCTGGCCTGTGGCACTGTTCCACAACATCCTTGGTGTGTCTGCTTTCAATGCATATGTGGTGTGGACAGCCATCGACCCAACCTGGAATCAGGGGAAAGGTACACATTCATTTCCTATGGCAGTCACCATTGACCGGGAACACTACAGGTGTAACAAGGTTGATTAAAACGCTGAAAATTCAATGAAAGAGGTCATCATCAATTTTATATGTTCAAGTGCATTGTGTGGAGGATATCATCAGGCCTTGAGGCAATCAGATGTAAAACACAATATTTATGAGTGTTTTAAGTTGTAAATTGGTCAGATTTGACCCGAACACGACCGGAAGGTTAAATAGAGTTGTTTGATCATGACGCCTATTTGGCCACGATACAGAAGCAATTCCACTCTCATCTCGCTCTGTGTTGCTGTTTTGTTTGCTGTTCAACAATATATATGTATATACATATGTGTGTGTGTGTGTGTGTGTGTGTGTGTGTGTGTGTGAGAGAGAGAGAGAGAGAATGTCTATAAATATATCATATAATATATGAAAGCAGGAGGGATTAGTCTATGAGGAGCAGTGACGCCCAATTTGGTGAACACACCTGTTTATGTTGGACTGGGGCTGAAAGCTGCTGGTAAAATATGAGTGAGGTTAATTCTCGTGCGGTGACGCCCTCAGGCCTCACAGCTCCAGTCGGGACGGCATCAGCAGTCTGAGACCACGGGCTGCGTCCAACCACGGCCACCAGCCGCTGCTAAACTGCTCTCATCACTCACGCAAACACAAAGGACCGTCCAGAGATCATTGCGTGCCAATCTGCACTTCTTCTGCTTCTTCTTTTTCTTCAGATCTGTGCATCTGTCGGGGTGTGTGTGCGTGTATGTGTGTGTGTGTGTGTACAGGATAGTACTTCTTGGGGTGAAGTGGGTTCCCGTGTGGAGATATTTAGTCGAGTGAGTTCGAGGACGGCCCACACGTGCTCCTGAGCTCCTCAGTGTCCAGCGGTTGTCTCGGCTGCGGCTTCTCCTTGAGGCTATTTTCCCCCTCATGTTTTGTTTTGGCGTAGTTCTAAAAGTGGGAACTCTGCACCTTGTAGAAGAGTCCCGTTAACCTTGTAAAAGAGTAGCGCAAATTTCAACTCACTGTTGCTCATCACCCTCCAACAGCAAGTGTTATTGGGTTTTTGGTTCAAGTTTTCCAAAGTTCTGTGCTATTAGTAAATAACAGTCAACTACAGTGATTAGCATTGGGCAGTTTCAGCAAAACTGTTTTTGTTCACATTATAGAAAACCAGGAAAATGACAATAGCTAGGCTTTTTTTCAATGGATATCATTTTTTTTGTAATTGGCTTTTGCTAAAGTTTAGCTAAACATAACACTGCTGTGTCAAAACTCAGACAGTGCACCATTGGAAGCCTGGATGTGCAGCACTGCAGCTCAACACTGCAGCTCAACGAGTGGAGTTGGGTAGACAGGCAGCCTCTGAAAAGCTTCCTAATGGCTCTGATGAGATGAGCTCAATCCAGAGGATTTAGGAAACATTCCATCTGATGTGCCAAGTGAGAAGCAGAATGCAAGTTTTCTTTACTAATTGAAAAAAAAATACAACAACAACCAACAACTCATCTTTAAAGCAAATATAGAGCCAAGGCGTACGTAGCTAAAGTGAGTAGAATGAGGTCAGTCCAAACCATCGAGCATCAGACCAGCTCACTGTGCTCTAATCTGAATGATCTGCTCTCATTAAGAAAAAAAAACATCAATATGCTGCACAGCTGGAACCACAGAACTTGACACTCCACAGCTGCTGTTTGGAACAAACTGGCATTCAGAGTGTTACGGTTAACTTGAAGAGGATCTGCTCAACCAAGGAGCCTCAGAATATCACATAATACTGCGCACATACTGTGTGTATTTCTACTTTCCGTGCAGTGCTACTCCAAAATCTATGATTTTTTTTTTTTTTTTTTTTTTTTTTTTAGACGGAATTGCACTAGTCGCAGGCCTCACTCGTCCTACATGTTGTTTCCACTGCTGCTGTTTTGCGGGCGCAGGCTGGCGTCCAGGATCTGATCCAGTAGATCCTGTGGAAGCCAGCAGCCTTCGTCAGCGCAGCATCCTTCCCTCCGACTGGCCTGTGGAAAGAGGAACGAAGTGGAGGTAAAGAGGCGAGGCGGGGGTAGGGGGTGAGGGGCAACTCATCCGTGACATGGGTCGAATTTGGCAACGACAGCTTCAAAAAATAAAAAAGTATTATTATAGTGTTATTTCAGAATGTTTTTGCTGCTCGTGCCTGTTTTGTGTATGTTGTTTTTGCTGTTTGCACGATTCTCTCGTAGGCATCATCGCTGCTGTCACTTCACTGCACATTGCACAGGAGCATGTGACAAATAAAGTTCTTGCATCTTGAATCTCTATGGAAGCCCAGCTTTGTGTCGACAGCTCTCACAGAAAAACAGATGATGTGGTGGTGATGATGGTGTTCAGGAGGATCTCGTCCTGTATCTTCTCCACCTCAGACTCAGTCAGCACTGACAGGAGAGCAAAGGGGCTGGCTAAGCTCGGGCACTGGATATTTCTGTCTCCATCTGTGTCACTGGCTGAAAGCAGGCTAACGTACATGCCTTTGAATATGTAGGGCATTGGACACCACCTCCAGTGCGGTTTGGGAGAAGTTAAAGGCTGGTTGGGACTTTAATCCTCCAGCCCTCCTTCTCCTCTTCCCTCTTTCCCCCCTCTTTTTCTTGTCTTTCAGTCCCATTTCCCCCCACAGGCCCATCAGCACCCTCTGGCTCCACAAAAAAAAGAGAGAAAAAAAAGCCTCACAGCCCCTGCATATGGAAGCCCATGTCCTGATGGATGCACCCAGGTCACACTGATGATCTGAACAAGTCCTCTGCTCCAACATTTGGGCTTTGATCAACATACTTAACCCTTCCTTCCAAGGAACACCCCCTCTCAGTCCTCTCACCCCCCCTCACCCCTCAGTGGATGGGAGTGTGGGGGTATTACATTACACAGTGCTGGGGAGTGGCCAGGGTGACATCTCTTTGGTCACACATGTCTTTGTTTAAGGCGAAGCTCTTGCGCTGACGGTCCCTTTACAGTCTTTTCTTCTCCTCTTCTCTCTCTCTCTCCCTCTCTTTCTCCCTGAGTTTACCAAAATGAAGGGGCAATCCGGAATTTATAATATAACAAAATAAATACCAAAATATGCCTTATTATTCTGCTGTCTCTGCAAGACTTTAAAACATTTCCATTACCATTCCCACCCATTTTGGAATCATCATACTGTTTAATATTATTTATGGTTTCTTGTATTATTGGTTGTCGTGAAATGTCCTTTTAGGTCATGCACTGCCACTTTTCAGATGGTGAAGATGTTTGGATTTTCTTGTGATAAACAAAATAAATACACCCTCTTTGGTTTATCTGTCTCTTATTCTTAGTGCCGATCAGGCACTGTTGAGCAGTACAGTGGACAGACGCACCCTAAATAAACTCATCCCATGGACTTTAGACCATCTTCTCTTATTCCGCACATTCACTGAAGCCTTTTGCGTTTAGTAAAGGCCACCAAGCCCGCTCAAATGCATTTAACAAATATTTATATGATTTCAAACAATAATCTTGGATTTGTGTCTGTATATGTGTGTGTATGTTTCTTTAGAAGAACATTCAAAGAGCTTTTTTTCCATCTGCAGCCTCGCCGATGTTTTCGTTCACAGTGTGAAGTGTGAACTTGTTGTGGAGGACCACACTGGCAGTAACACAGCACGATGTTTTTGGGATGCGTTAACCTGTGTGAAACCACAGACCAATTCAACGGGGGCAGGTTTTAGTTAAAGCGTGAAATAGTGCAATTACAGTCAATTATAGTTACTCAGCCAGGATAACACTTGGTGGAGATCATAGAGGCAGCTCGGAGATGCCATAGGTGCTATAAATCTCATTAAAGGAAGAAATAATAACGTCATCAATCTGATCTGACTTTGCACATCACTTGTGCTTGACACATTAAATGAATTCTTTCTAATTTGCAGTGAGAGTTTGAAAAGGCAAGTTTGTTCAGAAAACACACTGGAATGAGCACTATCAGATTCATATCCAGTTAGTAAAAGCATGTCTTCCCAAGTTGTGTTTTCACAACTGGGGAGGGGGGAAAAATGTTATTTCACGTTTTGAAATATTAGCAAAATAAATGTTTCACTTTGTATTTGTTCAGTGATGGTTTTAATTAGCGAGTCAGGATGTATAAAATGAAGGGTGGTTTGAAAGAATTGCTACCCAGCATGTTAATCTTAGGATCGCCTTACAAATATTTGGATGTTCTATCAATTAGCGGGCGTTGACGCAGGGCTCGCGGAAAAATTATTATGTTTCTATATTCTGAGAATCCCGCTTTCTGCATGTGGGACCCTGTGCGCTCCGCTGTCCAAAGAAAACCTTCAGCCCTACATTTCTCACTTTCATTGAGCTCGAGTTGCAATAAATGGCAATCCACAAATACATAAAAAGGTTAGAACTCAATGAGAGGTGGTGCTATTCAGCTGGACTGGGTGCAGCAGCAGTCAAAGACATTTTGAACCTCCTTCCAGTTTGCTGGCCGCCGAAATGTGACTGCCGACTCGTGACTGCCGACTCGCTAGGCGGCGGTGAAATTGAGTTGGGTCAAGCAGACTTTCCTGCCAGGCAGACCGTCTGCCTGGCACTCGCAGGCCTGTTTCCCATGAGCGCGGGTCGATCAGACGGCAGTGGCTGGCAGGGGGTGGCTGAGTCCAGACACTAGTGACACGCTGTGGGCAGAGCGCTGACCCAGCGGCCCAGTCCAGACACTGGTGCTGAGCCTCGGGCTGAGTGCGGACCCTGCGGTTGTTGAGGGCAATCAGAGCGTAATGGCGAGAGGGAGAGTTTGCTCCCTCTCGCTAGCATCAACAGTCGGTTGAGCTCCACCTCAGAATCATCCCCCCTCTTCACTCTTTGTCTTCACTCGCACATGCTAGACATTTGTCTTCAGATCTGCGAGAGGAAGACGTTGCAAAACGCGGCTCCGAGCCCGAGTGTTTTTTTTTCCCCCTCTTGCGGAAGATGAGTGATGACCAGCGCCATGGCAACCTACTGGTGTTTATAGCTCGACGCCGACATCTCAATAGCTCCTGTTGTTGTGCTGATGTGTGGGGATAATAAATGTTAAATGTATGTGGGTGAGTTATTAGGAAGTCTCTTAATTACAGGGGTGGGACAAGGTATAAATCTTGCAGATTAGAGGCTGGATGTAAAAGCAAAACAATCCTGTGAGCTCGACACTCTGAGCCTAGGAGGCCCTGCGGTGGAAGGATGGCACGCAAGATTAATACTGCTGCCAAGGCCAGTCTGCGCAAAGCACTAACTAAAGGTTTTTTAAAAATGAAGGTGCTTCATAAGTCAGGACAAACAAACAAACCAAAAAACAAAACAAGGGAGGAACGTCATGTTCTGATGGTTGTTACATACTTCAGCCCATTTGGTTTGTGTAAATCAGGGTGACTTATCCAAAACCAGACAGTGCTCAGGCTTAGTGACGAGATCTTTAAGGGTTTGAAAAACGCTCTTACTTCCTATTATCGTTTTTGGATGGTTTAATAAATCTGGATGGGAACTGAGGTTTTAGAGCAGAACAGGATTTGAACAGAAAAAAACATTAAAGAATAAATAAAGAAGAAAAGGATCTTTCTTTGAGTCAAATGTATGTCAGGCAAAAACACGCAGCTCTTTACAGAACACACAGGCAACATGCATGCAGGTTTCTAATCAAAGAATCTAATAATAATGGTCCTAATGATGATGATGTGTGCATGTAATATGGAGAAAGAAGTTCTGTCAATTCTGTCAACGGGAAGCACTGAGATAACCAGAGAAGGACAAGTTTAGGCTCACAAAACTCCTTGAGAAAAACACAAGCAAACACAAGCAAAACACAGTAAACCAGTGAGTGAAGTGGAAGGATGAGAGATGTGAGGGGAAGGAGGAGCTTTATAGTGCAGTTGGGTGAGTTGACTGATGGTAGGTGTGAAGGCTGAGAGGATTGATTTGGTGATAATGAGCAGGTGTGGAGGAGTCGGAGCCTCACCCACTGACACTTAATCATGGACAGACAAAATCACACACTTGTTGTCAGTGCACCAATATAAATAATATAAATGTCATTTCTTATTCTGTGACTATGTAATAATAATTATTATTATTATTATTAATATTAATAATAATAATAATAATAATAATAATAATAATAATAATAATAATAATAATAATAATAATAATAGACATTGGTATCCTTTACTCTGTCATGTTCAGTTTTATTTTGAAATCTGTTCAGTCCGTTGTCAGCGTCTTGAGTTTTCCTTCTTGTGATTATTTCTTGATTTCTGTTACATGTCTCATTTTCAGCCCTGCCCTTAATTGTTCTCACCTGTGCTCTCCTGCCCCAGTGTATAAATAGTCCTTGGCTGTGTCTCAATTTGGGGTCTGCATCCTTCGAAGTAAGTGTCCTCCGAAGGTCCCGGCCGAGAAGGACGAACCAAAACTCCCCTCCCTGGTAACCACATGGGACGGTCTAGCCTTTGGCGTATTTCCTTGTTGCGTCACCGCCGTTCCCTACTGCTGGCCAACCCCGGAAGTGACGTTTTTATAGCATTAAGCTAACCATTGGTTCGCCATCCAATGATAGAGTTGGAAGTTCAAATAAGTAAAAACCCTACATTAAAAACTGAATATTTTATGTGAAATTTCAATCGTTGAATTTATACGTTGTGTCTTTGCCAGTACATGCATCACCTGACTTCCCAGGATGCTTAGCAGCAGCACGCAAAGAATCCTGGGATACAGAAGGACGCAAAGGATAGTCACGGAGTATCCTTCGAATCGGCTAAAAGTAGGGCGCATTTCAAGGGCGCCAACAGCATTTAACAAAATCAGTTCTAGCAGGAAGCGAAAGCATCCTTGAGCTCTTCTGCAGTGGGGTTGTAAATAGAGAGCCACTTCATGCACCTCAGCTGGATTTCCAGAAGAACAAAAGGATCTCCAAAAACGGCATAACATGGTGCCATGGTTCAAACAAAGAAACCCACAGGAGGTTTTCAGAGTGATTGCCTGCAGTAATGGGAAGGTCGGAGCATTCACACCCAACCAACGGGCCGCCAGCCTTTTTTCTCCAGAGTAAACGGCAGCCACTTTCACTGGTTCCCTCCCCAACCCTGAAAGACGCCCACATCGATCCCCACCTCCCTGTCATTTTCATTTTCCTTTGCCATAATGCCAGAGCAGCTGTTTCTGGGTGGCGTGGCGTCATTATCTGGGCTAATTTACAGCCTCCAGCCTGTCAAGGCTCTGGTTGTCAGGGCTGTTGTGGCAGCTCGTTCTCATTTGGCTTCAAATATGTTGCATGTAGGATGTTTGATGGTTTGGCTGTTGACAAGTTCTGGTGAAACTAATTGGTTGCATGCAGGAGTGGCTGGGGTGAAGTGGGGTTGGGGGGTTGGGGGTTGAGAGAAAGAGCACGAGGCTGCGAGGAGAGCACAGGCACGACAGAATTTTTCAAAAGTGATGTTATTTTTCTTCAACACTGGCGTTTCCACATAGCCGGGATGGTTTTCTTTAACCATAATAGAAGGGTTCCTGGCCCAGAGTGTTTGAAAGAGATATTTCCTAATTATGACTGGGGAGCATGATCTGTGATCACATATCAAATGAAACCAAGCAAAGAACGAGATGCCTCTGACACTCGCTGACACCAGTCGGGACTCGAAGAAGTCGAGGTATCGTCAGTGGCTGAGCTGACTGACTGATGGTCTTCTGGGCCAATCAGAGTCAACAGGTGCAAAACCACCGCCACCCCCACCTGGAAAGATCCTCTGCAACTCGGCCATTATTGCTCTGTGCCCACATGAGAAGCCTTGTGGCTTCTAGCGAGAGGAAAGCGGTTGAACAAAATCACATAAAAGAGTGATATGACGTTCCAACAGGGTTAAAAAAAAAAAAAAACTACAGGGGAGCCTTGTGTGGTCAAAGTGGTGAAATGAGGCCTCGGCGTTGGCATCTGCCTTGCGATACTCCACCACGTGATGCTTCCACTGTCATCTGTGCACAAGTAAGTTAAGATGGTGAGCCTACCTACTTACATTTCTTTTTCTGTGAAAATAAGTGTGTGTGGCGTTAAAATCAGGTTTGTTTAATGAAAGCATTTTGAACCAGCAACAAATGCTTATCAAATATAAAAGGATCTAAAAAAAAACTCCAATCTTCAAATTAGCTCTAGCTTGTAACGCAGGCAAGAGTTTTTCATTCCATTGTGTTGATTTTGCCTCAACCTTCCCCACCCACCCCTTAGCGGGAGCTGACAACTTGGACAAAAAAAAAAATCCCCCCCCCACACGCACACACACACACACAACCACCACCACCACCACCCTCCGGCATCATTGTCCTGGAGAACGCCATGGCTAATGGTGGACCAGCCGGGACTCACCACAGCCACTCTGATGGATCCATTTGCTAATGATTGAGCGAGTTCCTCCTGACACTTAGTGGCCGCTCGGGTCAAATGAACATTCAGAGGAATTCCAACCTCCAACATTCCAACAGTGGTGCTCTTCCAGGTTCACATGGCGGCGGGCTGCCAGGGAAGAATGGTGGTGGTGGGGTGTTGAACAATGTGATCCGGAATCCGAAGGGTTGAAGACACCACCCCACCCGCCTGCTTGCTCACAGCTCCCGCAGATATGAGTTAAACATGCGGAATGTTAATCTGTCAATGTGTGGTCACGGTGCGTTTTTGTGATTTGGATCACAAGGCTCTGTGGTCCAGAACCTCTCCGGCCGTCAGCCGCCATTAGAGCTAACCGCCGCTGACACCCTGATGGCCATGAGAGACATCTCCCCACACCCCCGCCTGCCAACAAAGCCACATGTCACACGCCGCCATCTTGTTTTCTCTCAAGCAACAGAGAATGTAGTTCATCCCTTCAGACTCCTCTGTGAGGCCGTTCTGCAAACTCAGACTCTGGCGAGGCTGTTGACCATCTTCTGGACAACTTAAAACATCTTAGCATGCGCAACTGTGTAGAACCAAGCCATCCTTTATCCAATCTCCTCCTCCCCCCATGGACCTCTGGCTCCTGCAACATCTCCCCAATATACAATAGACTTCTAATATTTACTCAAGCAGCAGCAGCAGCAGGCATTGTGTTTTTTCAAAGAATTCTTTGCAACAAAGTGCATGACTCTCCTCTTCCTCACCTCTCCTCTCTCCTCCTCTCCTTTCCTCATCTCCTCTTCTCTCTCCACTTTGTCATTTGAAAGGAGTGAAAAATGTATTTTTTTCTGTCCATCTAAATCTCAATATGCAGACTAGATTCATGCCATGTTGGAAAAACATTTGCACCACAGCTCTGGTTTGTGGTTGACTATTGTACAGGGAGTGGTATTTCACTTATGAAGTGATTCCGTTACAGCTGTCCCCTCAACCACAACCCCACCCCCCTCCCCCTCTCACTCCCTCTCTCCCATTCAACCACACATGCACGCACAAAGAGCTATTTAAACACACTTTCTCCATAAACACACACAAATCAGTTCCAACGGGTGCTCCAGCCGACTCCGATGTGGACCCAGACCCACAGCGCCCTTAAAAAACAGGTTATTTTGGAAATGACATGATATGCCAAGCAGCACATCTGCAGCCAGGGGCTGCCAAGCTGCCGCCTGCAATATGATCCCACGCTGGTCTGCTTGATTCCAATGAATGACATCCTTACGCTCCTATCTGGTGAATAATGCATTTCACCCGCGTCCTTCCTATAGGAGAGCCCTGTGGCTTCATGCAGGGGGAAACAAATCTTGAACGGATTATTGTATTTACTTTAGTTGGCGACGGGTCCCGAGTTGTACGGGAGGTAGTTGTGGCTTTCGCGGTCACGTGTTTATTGTTTATGCTTTGTATTTATCCTGTAATTAATGCTGTGCTGATGAGTGCTGTCACAGACACGGCGGAGCAACGGGCGGCTTTCTCACGCGACGTTCCGATGGTTTTCCCCTCCTCCGAAGGAGAGCAGGAAGCTTCCTCTGGACCTGTGAGTGCGAGCCAGGGCAGGAAGAGAGACGCTCTACAATAACACCCACCCCAGCAAACATTGTCAGTCTGCCTGTCCTGCCTTCTCTCCGCCGCTTCACGTCCTCACTCCTCTTGTTTTTCAGTGCCGTCACCTCAGAGTGGGGGGTGGGGGTGGCGGGGGTGTCAGCCGAGGGTCGTGGCCGACCTACTCCAGAGAGCACATCAATCGTGACCCGGCCCAACTCTGCGTCTGCTGTGATGATTGTTCTCAACACGACGATGTGTGACCAATTCTGCCATAGTGCCGCTTGTCGCCCGGGAAAAGTGGAACGGACAAATTTCACAACCCTGGAAGACAAATGAAAGACGTTGAACCGGGGGGGAGACTTTTCATTGGCCGAGGAGTTCGCGGCCAGGAGAAGAGGAAGAAGAATTGCTTTATTTATCCCACATTGTGGAAATTAGAATAGTTACTGTGATGTATGCGTATAAATATATATATATTGATACGCATGCTTAAAGGGGACCTATTATACTCATTTTCGGGCTTTTGTATTTGATATCTGGCCCCTCCAGAGCAGCAACGCACGATTTTCCGCGCTGAAAGCTTTTTAGATTTGCGTATCTCGCGGCTCGTTTCCTCGTATTCACTGCGTCCCGCTAAAAACGCTCTGTTTCACTTCACTCCACCCCAGCCTTGCTGGTGTACGCCCCCGCTGGGGGTCACACTCTTCGTCGCTACTGAGCCTCACTTCCTCAGTTTGCCGGTGCGGGAGTGAAGAGTAAACGGCAAACTTTACGAAACAGGCACAATTTAAACACTTACCGCCGTGAAGGCTTCACCCTTTAGCAGCTGTTTAGCGGCTAATCCAGCTTCTTATGGACCCAGCGCGGGCTGAGTTACGGCCGAAAGGCGGACGTCCAAACGCATGAACGTCATTATTTAACGATATCGAGATCGTTTGACGATCGGGTTCAACATTGTAACAGTTTTTAAAGCTCAGAAAAGTGGAAAAGCATCATAGGTCCCCTTTAAAAAGAGTGCATTAAATTAAAAAAAAATATTCAATTAAAACATAAATAAGGAAAAAATACAAATAGTAATTATTTACACAGAACAAACTCAATTAAAAAATATGAAGATGAAAAGGTTTGTGGCAGGCACTTCAATCAATTAAGAGTTTCATAAGTCCTTTCAAAAAACCACCCACACTGAACCTCAGGCAGAGGGTAACACCATGCACGTCACAAACCCTGAATATTCATGTTAAGCAGGAAAAAAAACAGAATAGACAGAGGCTGATACAGACTTCCAAAGCAGCAGCACCTAGGGATGTTTCCACTTTCTACTCCAGCCTGCAAGGGTCTGTACTTGACAGACTGACCTGCTGTGCATCAAAGACCCTGGTGGCAGCGACAGGAAGCAACAACTTGGATGTGATAAATGACAAAAGTCTGACTCTTCAGTTGTCTACAGCTGGTCTGTCTGGGCTCTATACACAGCACTATTAATCATTCCTTGCAGTTGGGTTTGCTGGCAAGATTTTTTTTGTGTGTGTGTGTGTGTGTGTGTGTGTGTGTGTGTGTGTGTGCATATCTGTTATTTTATTATAAAAATGTTAAAAGACCCTTGTGGCCTGGTAACTCAGGCATGAGGAGCTGTTTTTCTGGAGACGTTGACTCACCCTGAAAATTACTCTTCTCTATTTTGGTTTTAAGCGCTTAACATGTCACGGCTGCTCTCCCCTATAGAGGAAAACACTGTTATCCTTCCTCTCGGCCGAGGCTCAGGGTTTCCCCGCCGGCCGTTCTCAACCTGCCGTATCAGCAGTGCCATCCTGGCACCTTATAATCTGTAATGCTCAGCTGCATTTTCACTGCGTGCTGCTGTTCCACCGCAGGGTTCCCCACGTTGCCCGGCGCTGCGGTGGCTTCGGAAGCCGCACAAGTTTGTTTTTGTCTGGTGGGCTGCGAAACCATGGCTCAGCACCTGAGGACAGGAGCGGCCCGGCCGCGAGACTTACTGGTGTGGGGGAGAGGACACAGGGTGAGTCGTGGTATTGGGGAGGGGGCTCAGCTCTTAAACGCAGCCGTATTGCCACGTCGGTTGTTATATTTAATGCATGGTACAGAGCATGGATTTAAATGTTCAATTTTGAGATTTATTTTCCAACAAGCACTGATTGAATTCTGCAACATTTTCTTTATCATCTGAACGAGTTTCAAATGAAGATGATGTAACAAGTACAGACTTATTGACATTTATGAAGCTATAACGCTGTGAGTTTGTGGCATCGATGCTATCATGGGAAACAAGCGCCATTTGAACAAATTGGAAGTGAAAAAATGGTCTGGATTTCAAGGCTGCAGGCAACCGCTCACTGTTTCAGACCTGCACACACTGTTGGTTTTGCTTTAAGTGAGGTCTGCGCCGAGAAAAAGCAGTTCAACCTCATAAAATCAGGTATACGATCCATTATTGTTCAGTTAAGACAAAAAGCATGACAGGTAACAATTTACTTCACGAAGTTCAGAAAACCAGCAAAGTGTTGAATTCCCAAAGCATCACTACAACTCACCACTATGTCTGTTGTGTTAAGACTGTCGACAAATTAGGTAAAATCAGAATTTCCCAAGGAGCAATGAGTGTTTAACTGCAACAGTAAACCAGGTTAGAGCCGCCCATGACTTTATTTAAATGACAAAAATGTGAAGTAGTCTTGGAGGACAATCGACATGTTGACACGAAAATAAAAATGTCTTTATTTTCATGAGCAGGAAAGTTCGTCTTTCATCACTTCTTCCACAGCGCCTAAGGCTGCTTCCGTCCCTGTGGTGTGGCCAGCACCCATCCAGCCACACAGGAAGTATCTTCCACTGCTCCCCCTTTTTCTCTCCTCCTCCTCCTCCCCCTCCTTAACCTCCTTTTTTTCTCTTTCTCGGACTCCTCCTCGCTCGCCCATGGTGGAAACTATTAACAGGGCAGCTTTCCATGCGGCAGTGTGGCGAGGTTATCATTCACACAGCCTTCCCTCTTCCTTTCCTACTCACTCCGTCTCTCCCTCCCTCCCTCCCTCCCTCCCTTCTTCCCTCCTTCCCTCCGTCTTCTCTCTCTCACGCTCATTCCTCCCGCCAGAACGGTTGTCCACAGCAAGCAAGCCCAATATAGCGGGGGTGACTGCGCTGCACTTTTAAGCGTCCACGGCCGCAGGGTAACGATTTTTCCTGATACACGCAGCGCGGTGAAAAATGCGTAAAAGCTGACCTTTATTCATGGGCATCGGTGTGTCACAGACTTTGGGGAGGAAAATGTGATGGTTGGGGCTGACTGCAAAACAGCTTTGCAACAGCGCGTCTCGCTGCATGCGAGAGAGACGTGCAACTCTTTAACCCATTAATATCTGAGGCTTCAAAGCACCGAGGAGTTGCTTCAGGTCTGACTGGACACTGAACAACTGAGTCAGGAAACCCAGCCCGTTTAACCACCCACCTGTTTCATTACATTTAAAAAAAAAAAAATAGTGTAGACCCGAAAAAAAAATGCAATATATGATATTAATCCATGGCTTCATATTGGAGTGTTAAACTGCCTCCCTGCACATACCCAGTTCACAGTGCAAACACTGTCAGACTGGGTATAATTCTAACATTACCACTTGTTGAACAATGTAAAATGACAGCACAAGTACATAATAATAACAACAATAACAATAATATTGTAGATCATTTTTTCCAAGCATATGAAGTTATTGAATGCATGTAGGGGTGGGTGTGGGACGTTCCAAAAAGAAATAAATTAACCTGACACACCAGCTTGAGTCGTCACGTCATTAACAAATTAAACTCAACAGTTGATGAACAGGAAAATCGGAAGCGTCACCTGGCAAGAAGTCTGTTGAATGCTAAAATTAAACCTTGTATTTCTACAAAACAAACAAACAAACAAAAACCCATCTCGAAAACAAAATTTTGGGAAGGTTTTCAGAATTCATGTGTGGACATTATCGACCAGCAAAAAGGTTTTCCACTGAGCTACAGTTACAGCATCAGTGTTTTCTCCTCCCGCCAGCAACCTGGAATTCTCTCTCTCCCCAACTATGATGAATCTGCTGCTGGACTGGAGCCGATTGAGTCTGTGCTCTCGATTCTAATCTCTTAGCCGCCTTATCATCTCCCCCACCCCCTCCCTGCCTGGGCTGCTGAAAAGCTGTCACTGATGAGAGCACAGTCGGGGAAGGAGGGTGAAAGATGCTAAGGCCTTGTGGCGCTCCAATGAAAGGAGACACACAAACACACACATGGACACACACACACCTGTGCAAAAACACCAACAATGTGCTGCATGGCTGCCAGCTCAGTGAGCCCCCTCTTTCCTGGCTCACAGAGAGCCCGACCTACACAAGATCTCCCCCATTCACCATTGTGCCCTGGTGGAGTGCTGGCAGGATGCTGCCAGGATGCTAAGGTAGAATGGTTTTGTAGGTCTGCTTTTCCGGTGCCCTAAAAAAACAAAAATAAAAAAAGAATCCATCCGATTGTTTTGCTCGAGTCACTTTCAGAAAAAAAAATGTGCAAAAACACCCACTTCTGTGTATCAGCCGTGTGTGATGTCACAAAGGGGAACTGATACCTCCCCCCAAGGTTAGTGACAACTCTCCAAGCCAGCTTGAGTCCAACCACTGAGACTTTATCCTTGCAGGCTGCAGCTGCTTTGTTTTGGACCCCTTTGAAATAAGTAGTAGGTCGTGCAAAGCATCTATTTTGGCAGGAAGGAAAAATGTATAGATATTTTTGTCTGAGGCTGTAAACAGGGGGCTCATATGCTGTTGTTTACTGGAGATTTGAAGTTTTTACGTCATTAACCAGAGATGATGACGAGAGAGGTTTAACTCACAATTCAGGAGACGCAACACAAAGTGATGATTCTTCAACCGATGGAAAAAAAAACACTTGTGAAACTTTTTTGTGCCGCAACGACGACTGATGCTATTTCTGAAACAAACCACACTCGATTTCAGAAAACAGCGACCTTCATTTTAACATCACAAACTGTCGGCCTGTCGGTCTAGAGCAACAACTCTACATAAAACATGTCAGTGGCAGTTACATCAGGGCAGGGCAGCAGCTTTCAGATGGGGTGGCGGGGGAGGGGGTTTGTGGTAGGTGGTGGTGGGGGGGTGTCCTCCGCTTTGGCTGTGACCACTCCTTTGTGTTCGCTGAGGGGGTCCAGCCATTCAGTCCTGCGAGGCAGATAATAGCCTGGCCGTCCCTGCACCCCAACTCCCCCACCCCCTCTTCACCTCCCTAACTCCCACCGCTCCATCCTCCCATAAAATTCCCACTTTAATTGCGTTCAGCAGGGGAAGAGGAGGAAAAACTTAAAGAAGAGGGCAAAGAAAGAGCTGTATAGCAGGGAAGGCGGCATTCATCCGGGGCCTCTGCATCGCAAACAACCCACTGCTTCAGCGCCATTTGGAGGGAGAAAGAGGCTTGGCGGTCAATAGTGCTGGAGGAGCGGCCCGCCGCTCTCTAATTCAGCTGCCCCTGGCTTCCCTAATAGCCGAAGGAGGACACAATTAAACCTCGCTCACTGCTAACGTGAGTCCCCTTAGAGTCTCCATTGCCATTGGTGGGAGACAGGGCCACTGTTGTGTCCCGGGGATTAAAGCAGGCAGGGGGAATCAAAAGCCATTTGACAATACAGTAATCAGCATGTTTTCCCTCTGAAAGGCCCTCCATTCCCCCATTTAGAAAACATAGAGCATTGCCTCCTTTCTGCTCTCCACAAAACCCCATTCAGTCACTCGCTTTATTATATGGATTAATCCTATGTGTTGTTAGGAGCCCTGGGGTGCTATGAATGGGAGGGCTGGGGAGAGAGGGGGTAGCATGAAGAAGTCTCCACTGGGGATGAGGTTGATGAGGGCAGGGAAACACAGGACCTGGCCAGAGAGGAAACATTCCCAAGCCTCCACTTGTTGGGTGCCTTTACACCACTATTAGCAAAAACCAGACTGATCACCTTCACTTCCAATCAAACTCTCTGATATCCAAAATTTGTTAGTGCTTCTATCGATTGTTTGAACAGGAGGTTTCTTTTTATTCTTGGGTCATGGATATAGGTAGTTTGTCATTGATGCTGCTAAACGGCAAAATGATGAGGTAAAACCGCTGAGTACTGACGTTCCCAGTGGGGCCTCCACGAGTTCTTCAGGTCTTCAGATCTTATGGTAGCAAACCAAAAATCAGAAGTGGATTTAGTTAAACAATGGCCAAGTTCAACGAAGTACATTTGGACTTACTCTTGTTATTAATTATGATGCGCATATTAAATAGTTTAATAACAGAAATCCTTATTTATCCTGTGTTACTTATGTTCACTCACCAGTCACCTTATCAGGTTAACATAACTGTCTAATCAGCCAATCTCAAGGCAGCAACTCCACTTGGTGAAGATACCTCCTGGTTCTAAATATATGACATTGACAATTACACTTTAAACAGAGTGCAGAAACATGTACAGCCAAGAAAAATAATAAAAGCACAATTTTATTCAACTCTGTTTACTCACCTAGTGAGATGGTGGGACCAGTGTAGGAGTCCAGTCTCAGTATGCTGAGCAATCTGAAAATTAGTACAGTAGCTTTAAAGGTCTAAAACACGAGGGTTCGTAAATGTTCAGTGTTCATGTTCCCCATTTGTTTTCCACAGTGCTGACAAAACTATGAGACTCTTTCTTCTGATCCCTGTTCAACGTGTGATTAAAACCAGCTCCACGATATCAAAATGATTTACCTAAAGAAGGGGAGCAGATGCACAATAAGGTAATATGCATGTTTTAAATCATTTTAAAACATGCATATTTGTTGGTGAAGTGACGGGTTTGGCCTGTAGACACAATGAGGGCAAATTTATTTGCCTGAACTGAAACCAAAGGAGCAAAGATGTAAAGTTTATGGTCCAACATGACAAAGAAAATCAGTGCAGACTGTGAAACAAGAGACATCTGGAGGAAGACGGCAATGCAAACGGATGGGCCGCAGCAGTGAAGCAACAATAGCTAATTTATTTTCTGCTTAACAGTGTTATCAACGGATCCATAAGACGGCATGATGTTCCAGTGTGTCTGAACCTGATGTGGTGTGAGAGGAAGAGCCATGAATCACAGCGGGGACAGGAAGTCTTCAGTGCAGCATCCCTCCACATTCATGATCAAAAGCACACACATCTGATACCAATCAGCCCACGTCATCTCCGGCCACTAACTTCCTTCATCTGAAATAGAAAAAAGAAAAATGATCCTGTTTTATGTCATTATCACATTTTTGAACATGATGCGAAATCATAAAATGCAGACATTTACATTTTGTTCTGGGCAGGAAGTTTGTGGGTAGCGGCGACCGTGATGACGTGTCTGCCACTCAAGAGTTTAATGCTAGGTTTTGTTATAAATATAATATAATATAAACATGAAAAATATAAAAATATATAAAATAAAAGTATGTTAAATTGTCATTAAAAAGTTATAACAGTATGAGGGATTTAGCCTTAAAAACATAAACACAACATTGAAGCAGTTTTTTCTATCAACACATAATTATAGAGAAATTCTTACATTTTTACAAAAAGAGCGCCTGTTTAAAGCATTGTGATGACATCAGTCTCACCGACCCCCCCTCCCCCCACCCCCATGTTCTGCTAACTGTCTCCTGCATCTTAACACGTCACCTGCAGAAAAGTGAATCCATTCCACGTTCAGGGTAAAATGGCCCTAAAGCAAACTCTGATCAATTTGTGGAAGCTCCCACACATTCCAGACCTGCAACCCCCGCCCCCCATCGCCCGGAGCAATAACCAAAGTCGCAGCCTGGGTGCGGAGGGATGGAACGGACGTTAGGCTGAAGTGCTTTCAGTCAGCAAGAGAGATGCCGCTGCCCTCACGGGTTCTGTGCACAGCACTCGGCACATCCTGACAAATTGCTGCTGAAGAGACATCGCAAATCTTTTTCTCTCAGGAAGTACGTTGATGAGGAGGAGGGAGGGTAGGAAGACGGGCAGGATGGACGAAGGAAGAGGAGGAAGAAGATCCTCAGTGAGTCTGGCCACTTTCCGCAGAGACCACCACACATATTAAGCATGCAACGTGCGTGTGCATGCATGTGTGTGTGCTCTTGTCTCCCAGGTAACCACTCAGCCTGCCTGGCCTCAGGTGTAGCAGACCAGAAAGTGGCGGCTGAGTGTTCTTCTCCTCTGTGGCCCCGGAGGAAGATGGTCACAAAGTGTATTTTCAACATGGAGATCAGACATTCAGTGTGACACAATGGCTTCAGGGGCTGTTGTTTTGTTTTTGTTTTTTTTGTTTATTTTACGTAGCAAGGTCTGCAATTTATACTTCACTTTGTACACGTGAAATGAGTGCATGCAGCCGCCAAAAAATAGAATAAAACTTGTTACCTGACAACCTGCATTGGAAAGATTGAGAAAAAAAAACTGTTTATTATGACTATGGTAGATAAAAGAGAAATGTCGAAAAGCAGGTTTTATTGTGCGTAAAAGTAGAGAACAACGTAGTATGTTTTCATATTGGCTGCTTTTTTCATGCATCACAATGACGACGACAAACTAGCATGCATATTTAAGCAGTTGCTGATTTGAAGTCAGTCTTCATGAGCCTCCTCCATCTTCGCAAAGAGGAGGAAAATATTTGAAAGGAAGCAAAGTTGGCGTTGAGGTGGAAGCCCGTGGTGAAAGCTGAGGCTCCCCCTCAACCAGCGCAGTCGGCCCAGTGACTGAGAAGTGCGTGATTTATATTCTGCTGCTGAACTTGTGAGCCTGCTTCGTCTGGTCTTCACTCACTTGATGGCCTGCTCACTCACTCACTACGTTTACATGACACTCGAGAAAACCGAATTATTGCCTTAGTCCAACTATGACTGAAAAACTGAAGTGCATGTAAATGGGTTAGTCCAAGTTGGAGAATTTTGCGACTTTAGAATCACCAGTAATAGCTTGTGTATGTTTGTGAATTTCTGGTGAATCCACTGACGGTGGCGCAAGCACATCTGCAGCTGTACGGTTGATGAGAAAACCCGGTAAATTGAAGACCAGTACGGACATAACAATAGTGTTGTCCAGTTGTTTCGAGATTGTGCGATGAAAGAGGTAGGAGGACACATTGGCGTCAATAATTCTATTTTCTCAGTTGCATGTATACTGGGACAAGGACTGAAGTCCGATGAACAAGAAAAAAAAAAACAAAAACACAAAGATGTGAACGTAATCACTCACTCGCTCTCCTCCAGACCCAAAAAAGACGTCCTCCCACTCTGCTGCCGCAGCTCAAGGGCCGAACCGGAGCCAGAGATTAGACACCTGGCAGGGCGATGCTTACCATTATTATTCCCCTTCCCAAACATATCGCCTCCCCTCTTTTCTTTTTCAGCAGCCCGCAGGTGAAATGAAAAATAGCCCTTCGATCTTAATCCCAACACACTCATCCTGCCCTCCCAGGATGCCCCGCTGTTTGCTTCCAGTGCTGTCATGGTGACCGCAACAAAAAAACATACGGGGGCAGCTCCACAAAGCGATTGCCCTGCTTTTACGTCACAAAATCTGTGCAAATAGCACCAAAAACAGTGCGTCCTATCCACAAAACGGATGTAAAGCCGAAAATGTGCCGAGTCGCAGGCAGGGCTGCGTCGGACTCATTTGAATCAGTGGCAGAACAAGTCAGGGGTTGGGGCTACACGACCAGGCTCCACCCCTTAAAATAGGGTTTTCAAAAAGCATCCGGTTCACATTGTTTGAACTGCTTTGTTACCAATTCAGCTGAATGAATCTTTAAATTGTATTAAAATCTTTTAATTGGACATATTTTACATAACAATCAATAAAGTGCAGGACAGATGACTTTATCAAAGGAATTAAATAAATACAGCAAATACAAATCAGCAAGTACAGCAAGTACAACTCATGATAGTGATGCTGCTCATGTCACTACACATGACTTCATGTCAATTTTCAAAGTCCTTCATGTATTCTGTTTCTTCATAAAAGAAAAACCCTTGAAATCTGGGTGTGCAAATAATTTAAATTTAACTGTAAAACATTCCTCCTTCTCATCTTCTCATCTTCCATCAACATCCCTCTTCCATGAACAGTCATCTGTTCAACACTGTTTTCTTTTTCTTATGTGGGAACAGTAGATCTAGGTTAACAGCTCTCCTTTTTCACTGTGTAACTTCCTTTTCCAGGTGTATTTCTTCTCACTTCCTGTAGCACTGCATAGCTGTTTGTCATTCAAAAGATTGAAGTAAAACTCTCAACAAGACTGCTCAAAATTTACGTTTGCTGCTGAAAAGAACCAGCGGATCCTGATTCATAGCCCACTTTATACAAACTGCGCAGCCAGGACGCAGTTGTTGTGAATGGGTTGCACAACGGCATTGCTTGCAGCGACGTAAATTAAGGTTTTGAAGGCAAACTCTCTGGAAACAAACGTGAGTTTGCGTCGAAAATAACGTTCCGTTCAAGACAACTAAGTAATACGGGACTAACCCCGTCCCATATCGATTCAAAACGGGACGCACCATTGCCTCGTCAAATACGGTTGGCAACTCTAACCATGATGCGGTTAACGTTGTTGGCAGTGTTCCGGGGGTCGAGGTCGGGAATGAATCGCTGCAAACACTGTCAGGATCATCTTTTACAGGAAGAGGATGAGGGCGAACATAACAGGAGTCAAGCTTGGGCAACTGGTTTTTCCTTGCTCCCCTTTTTCTTTTTCTTTGCGTTTTGTCGCTGCACTTTTGTGTTGATAACTGCTCCCGCTCATTTTTATGTCATTCTCTGTTCTGTTGAGAGGCAATTAATAATGATGTTAATATCGTCCGTATGTGCATATCTATGGTCTGACGTTTTTACCTGGTATGCCGTAAATGGGGGAAAAGTTAGGAAGCCTGATAGGGACCCCAAATGAGTGAGTGACTGTCCACCCCCAACAGCACAGCGCATGTGTCACATTAGGGGAGGGACGGTTTAGCTGCCATGAACGTCAGTTGCGCAAGGCAGCAGGCCCGGGACCCAATAGGGCCCCGGGCCTGGGGACAACTGCCCCTTCAGCCCCTCCTGACGCTCCACCAGTGGGTGTGCACTTTATAACATTTTAAGATCCATCACGCGGTCAGGTTACTAGATTGCAATTTGCATTTCTGGGTGTTTTCGTGCCTGCAATTCATTCATTCATTCATCTTCCATACCCGCTTATTCCCGAGCTCAGGGTGACGGGGGTCTGCTGGAGCCTATCCCAGCTGTCATAGGGCGAAGGCAGGGTGACACCCTGGACAAGTCACCAGTTCACATCATCGCCATTTTTCGAAGATGTCGGCGAAAATACACAATGCTTTCTGGGTAGCCCTTACTCCCAGGGGTGGTGCCGGATAATCTCAATATTGAGGGTGATACAGCCCTTAAACTTGTCCCTCAATTTGACGTTCTGAGAATCGGGACAGCGCTTGCACTTCGCGAGAGCGCGCATTTTTGAGATTGAGGGTTGAGATTGAGGGTTAAGGGAGGAATTGGAATTCACCCCAAAACTAACTCCAGACTTTGATGCACTGGCAAAAAAGGGAGACCAACAACACTGTTCCCACTGAACAGTACAGTTTCTCTACTGTATGTTCTGTTATGAAAAAAAAAAAAATGCATATGGAAAGTTTGAAAGTGCATCTTTTAATTATGTGCGCATTTATGCACAGCAGTGGAACAAAAATGAGTGGAGCAGAAATTATTGAGATTGAGTATTTCGTTGGGTAATATATATGTTTTGAATGTTGAAAGTGATCATCTTTTTTCAATACATGTTGAGTCCTTTAACTTTACGCCTTCAATTGAAATCTATTAAAAACAGATGCAATCACCAGGTTTGACAGATCACAGTGTGTGTGCTATTTTAATCTATTTACATTTCTCCTCCCACTATTGTGCCAAATAGTGTGTAAATGTCGCATCTTGAATATTCATTGAGACAAATGTACTTCCTGGATTAGGGCTATTTTGCACATTTAAAAGACAAAGTCCTTAGTGCATACTGTTAGTAAATCGGGTATTACATTTAACTGTGTGTGTTTACTGTGCTATGAGGTTTGCACAGCACGCAACGCTTTAGTATATCTGAAACAAACACTCATCCAAATGCTCCTGGCCCGGCCCCTCTGTCAAAGTTTTAAACCCATTGTGGCCCGCAAGTCAAAAAGTTTGCCCACCCCTGATTTAGAGTGTGCAGTTGACCTCACGTGCATGTTTTTGGACTGTGGGAGGAAGCCGGAGAACCCACGCAGACACAGGGAGAACATGCAAACTTAACACAGAAAGGTCCCAGCCCCGGAATCGAACCCACGACCTCCTGGCTGTGAGGCGGCAGCACTAACAACTGCGCCACCGTGTCGCCCTGCCTGCAATTCATTAGCAAACAATCCTTAGTGGATACAGAGTAAAGGTGGCGGAGTAAAGTCACAGCAAAAAACATCACAATTTACCGCTGCGCTCCATTCTTTGTGGATCTGGCCCAATGTGTCAAAGCTCCATGATGAGGTCGACTGGGAGTCGTTGAGGTCAAAGGTCGATGACATTTTGGTCATTTAGTTGTTCTGGCTCTCCCAGTACGCCGACCCAGATGAGGAACAAGTTAGAGCTGTGACATCAGCTTTTCCAAACATTATCAGTTTCGGAGTTTACACAAGGGCAGGGCAGCGTTTTCAAACGTATCCACCCGAGGGAGCGTTGGGGGTTGTGGGGTTGGTGGGAGGTGGGATCTGCTCACCAACTCCAGACTTCTTGTGAGGCGCATTTTACGATTCCGGGTGAATTCATGTGTTTGTGACGTTTGAGACGGTTGTGGCAGCAGCGGCGGTGGTGGCCGAGGCTGTTGGCTCAACATCACCCTGGATCTTGTTTTCAACATACAACTCACACACAAAGCAAATGTTATGCTCTTGGCAAAGAAGCAAACCAACAAAAGAAAAAAAGAAAAACGGAGCTATATTTCAGCAGGGGAAGGGGACAGGAAGACAAAAGACAAACCCTGCCACCTGTTCTTCATTTGGCCTGGATGATGATCAAAGCTAATCAGCGACATGTGATCTGGATGTTCAGTCTGTGTTCTGTTAAAACGGACCTGGTGCTGCTCTCAGAACCTGTGGCCAATTAGTGCCAAGAGATCCAAAACCGCAGCGCCAGTTCGCTGTTGACCCTTGAACTGGAGCACACCCACCGGGCTGGATGCTGGTGTCCCCCGGCCCGGCCCGGGTGTACTTGTGGTGGATGTTCATTTATCTTCCTGCGGTTCTGTGCGAGGATCATGGAGGACTGGCCAGGGAGAGGGAGGGTTGGTGGAACGCTGCTGTTTGTGTTTGGTCTCCCTCCTTCCGACCCCCCCATACCCAAACCCTCCCTCCCTCCCACCGAGGGCCCTCGCCAGGCTGAGCTCATGGACCTGATGCAGCCTCGCCTTCACTCGCTGACAACGATCGTGTTTTTCAAAAACAAAATTTTATGGTTTCAGTCTGAGGTCGTGTTAGTGGGAAGAAGAAGAAGAAGAAGAAGAAGAAGAAAAAGAAAAGGCGGAGAAGATGTATCTATTCGTGCATTCGCTGTCACTGCAAAGGAGCCCAGAAAGGAGATTGATTATGGATGCAACACTTTGATTAGTTACTGATGCTCAAGATGATTTTCACCCCATCACTGCTCTGAATCAAAATACTTTGGTGGCTTGGCGCACGCACACACTTGCATAAATCATATCATGACGACACACACAGTCCTGACCCAGCCAGGCTTTGCAAGCTAACGTGCTAATGTTTAGCATTCCATGCTGACACTTCCCCTTCTCATTCTTCTTCATCCTCCTTTTCTTCTTCTTCTTCCTCTTCTTCTTTTTAGCCGTAATAGACTCACTGTGTTTTTTTGTTGTTTTTTTTTACCAATGTTTTTAGTTCTTTTAATTAAAATTTTACAATCTCCAATTTTATTTATGGCACGGGCTACAAAAACAAAAAAAAAAAAAAAAAAGAATGTGACAACTTTTAAATTTTATTGTTGGTGAAGCAAAAATGGCAATTTACATTTCAAAGAAAAACAAAATTGAAGGGTTTTTAAACGCAGATGCAACGATGGTGTGGCGCCGCAACCTTCGTTGCAGAATCCACCTGGAATTTTTTTTTTTTTTAAACAATGAATGACCTCGAAAGCTTCTCCGCAATCTAGTGCCACAATAACATTTTGTGTTATTTTAAACAATTAATTATTTTTTTCTGATGCACTGAAAGACTGAATTTTTTTTTTACTCTGTGGCTTGTGCTTGATTTTTTTGTGTGCTGTTTATTATTATTTATCTATTTATATATTTATTTAAATATTTTTTAATATTTTTTGGGGGCTCTTTGGCTTGTTTTTGATTTTATTTGTTTATTGTTCATTATTAATTAATTAATTTATTTATTTATTTATCTTTCCATTTTTTTCATATTTTTATCAGTAAATGTATGTATATATATATATACATGTATATATATATATATATATGTATATATATATATATATATATATATATATATATATATATATATATATATATATATATATACATGTATATATATATATATATATATATATATATATATATATATATATATATATATATATATATATATATACATGTATATATAGCTGCAAAAGTGGCCATGTGGAACCGACATGGGCATCTTTTGCAGCCGTAATCTCCGCCACCTTTCCATCGTATCCAGAAAGGATTTTTGCGCTAATGATATGCAGGCGCAAAAACGCCCTGAAATGAGGCACCTGAGGGGTCAGAAGCGCAAATTGCGCTCCAGTAACTTGACCGCATGATAGATCGTCAGACCAGAAGTCTGACGGAATACTTTATTTATGTTGTTGTCAAATAACATGCACATTGGCTTTCTCCTGAACTCAAGCAAAAAAAGAGACAGCCGTACACGTCTCTCCGAACATCCCCACAGCCCTGTGCACAGTACACACACCGGTCTCTGTCATCCTCTTAAAAGGGGAAGTTCAGATTCAGTTTTTGTCTAATTTAGCATTGACTAAAGAAAAGATCATAGCGATTGGAGATTTAAATACCCATGTTCATATTGAGTGTGACAGTCTGAGTTCCCAATTTAAATCAATTTTGGACTCCTTAGGGTTCCTCCAAGTTGTGAATGTCCCCACTCATAAGCATAATCATACTTTAGATCTTGTTCTCACCTTTGGCCTTAGTAAAGAGCAGTTAACAATCTTTCCCCAAAATGACCTTTTAACTGACCACTTTTTGATCACTTTCAGTTTTATTTTGGGTGATTATATTCCCCAAGCAAAGTCTGTAATGAGTAGAAACATTTCGGACTCTGTTGTTGCTAAATTTAAAGAGAGGCTTCCTGTTTTGTTAGATGCTGTTGTACCTTTAGACATGCTTTCGGCCTCTCCCCCTACCCACTTGACTGATTTTGATCTTGATTCCTTGACAGATCGTTTTTCTGGTATTTTAAAATCAACATTGGATGATCTTGCCCCTTATAAAGTAAGGATGAAAAAGCAGGATAGATCAGCCCCTTGGTTTAACTCCTCTACTTGCAAATTAAAACAAAATTTGCAAAGGCTCGAGAGAATTTGGTGTTCGTCAAAAACAGCTTCATCCTTCACAACTTGGCAGGAATGTTTTAGGTCCTATAAAAAGGCCCTGCGTATGAGTAGAACTTCCTACTATTCTGCTCTTATTGATTCCAACGAAAATAACCCAAAATTTATCTTTAGTACAGTTGCTAAGCTGACAAGGAGCCATAATTGTGTTGAGCCTTGTGTCCCTATTGGTCTGTCAAGCAATGACTTCATGATTTTTTTCCAGCAAAAAGTAGAAGATATTAGAACTGAGATTAAGAATTCTTTGTCTTCCACTGATCGCATAGCAGATCTTTTTCAACATAGCAACCCCAGTATTTACCTTGAGAGTTTTCAGCAAATTGGACTCTCTGAACTTGATTCTCTTGTCTCCTCTGCTAAGTCGACCACTAGTCTGTTGGACCCAATTCCAACCAGGCTTCTCAAGGAGGTTTCCTCATTGCTTCATTGTGTCATTCTTAGAATTATTAATCATTCTCTATCAACAGGTTTTGTCCCTCATGCTTTCAAGGTGGCTGTAATCAAGCCTCTGATTAAAAAAAAAAACAATTTGGACTCGAGTGCCCTTTCAAATTATAGGCCAATCTCGAACCTTCCGTTTCTCTCTAAGATTTTAGAAAAAGTTGTTGGCATTTCAGTCAAGTTTCAGAGTTGGTCACAGCACTGAAACTGCACTGCTTAAGGTGAGTAATGATCTCTTGTGCGCATCTGACAGAGGTCTTCTCTCTATTCTGGTCCTCCTAGATCTCAGTGCAGCATTTGATACAGTTGACCACAGCATTCTTCTTAGGAGATTAGAAGATGCTATTGGCATCAAGGATCGGGCCTTAAACTGGTTTAGATCTTACTTGTCTGACCGTTTTCAGTTTGTTCATGTTCATAATCATTCATCAGAACGTAGGAGGGTTAGTCATGGTGTCCCTCAAGGGTCTGTACTTGGGCCACTTCTTTTTAACATCTACATGTCACCTCTTGGTGACATCATTAAAAAACATAACATCAGTTTCCATTCTTATGCAGATGACACACAGTTGTACTTGTCATTTAAGGCAAATGAGGCTCATCAGTTGGCTAAATTGGAATCTTGTCTTAGTGACGTCAAAACTTGGATGACACAGAATTTTCTGTTGCTTAATACCAATAAATCTGAGGTCATTATATTTGGCTTGCGAGAGCCTTCAATGGACAATGTGACCTATTTGGTTCTACACCCATTTCTACTGTAAGGAACCTTGGAGTCACTTTCGATCAGGACCTGACCTTTAATTCTCATATTCAGAATGTGGGGCTTTCTTCCACTTAAGAAACCAAAAACCCAGTTGGTTCTCTCAGATTGTATAAAGCGCTTTGAGACGCCTTTGGTTGTGATTTAGCGCTGTACAAATAAAGTTTTATTACTATTTATATTTTAATGCCATAGCCGAGTATGCACCAGGCAAATCATTAGCTGTGGCTGAGGCTCTTTCCAGAGGCCCTGAACAGTGTTTTGGGGATAGGGCTTCCCAGAATGATGTAGCTGCTCACATCGAGGCTGTAGTTAGTCAGTTGCCAGCCACCCCCCCAGAGAGTCAGGGAGATTAAACAGCACACAGAAAATGATGAGGAGCTCCAGACAGTGTTAGGTTTCATCAGGAATGGGTTGCCCGAGTACGTAGAGAAGGTGCCAGCCACAATCAGACACTTTTATCAGTTGCGGGGGGAACTATCTGAGTTACACGGCTTGGTAGTTAGGGGAAGTCGCATAGTTATTCCCACAGTGATGAGAGAGCTCATCTTAGAGAGGATTCATGATGGACATCAAGGTCTAGCTAAATGCAGAGACAGAGCTAACCAACCTGTATGATGGCCCAAAATGTCAGGGGATATTGTGACAAAAGTGCAACAATGTGAGTTCTGCAGAGAAAACAAAAGTGCACAGAGAAAAGCACACTCACCTGTTGGTGGGGGACGGTGGCCACATCTGTTCAGAAGAAGACATGAATAATGGACAGCCCCAGGCTATAGAGTCAGTAGCCGATCCTACACAAGTGACTGGGACTATTACTCGCTCTGGCAGGGTGAGCAAGCCAGTATGCAGGCTGGATCTGTAAAAGATGGCTGTGTAATGGAAAATTTTTGAGTTGTTGTCTTTATTATTTTTAATTTATATGAGAAAACTTTCAGTTATTTCTAATTTTGATTTAAACAACAAACGTTTGAGTTATTTTTATTTATTTTTTTTCGAAGTGAAACGTATGTTAAAGTTGTCTTATCAAAGAAGAGATGGAACCTTCACGGTGATAACTTGATAATACTGAGAAGCTACTGAGTGTAAGGTATTGGAGTTAATTATCTTTGAGGGGGGATGTAATGAATAAGTTACTGGACAGTGGTCCTGTCACTTTAAGAGTCAGTATATTTGTATGACGTAGGAAGAGGTAGATTATTATGGGATGCTTATGTGCCCACGGAGTCGACTAATTCTATTTGATATAAGTCTTAGAAACATTACAGAAGTATAACATGTTCGCCCCATACTAACAGCAACACAAACATTAATAGACAGTGGAACACATACGAAACTGAGCACACGTCAGGAATGTTACAATATGAATACGAGTGTGGTTGATTGTACCTGCAAGAACAAACCCAAACCTTTGAATAATTTTAATTAGTCTGATTTCAAAAAGAGAAACTCTGGTGCTTTTGAGCGCTCCTGTGCGCATTGCTCGTAATGTGTGGTCATAAGGCTGTGTGGGCATTGCGACCGCTGTCATGATCGCAAGGCAGTCAAGGCGCGTCAATATTCTACTCATTCATTCATTCATTTTCTAAACCCGCTTCTTCCTGAGATCAGGGTCACGGGGATCTGCTGGAGCCTATCCCAGCTGTCTTAGGGCGAAGGCATGGTGACACCCTGGACAAGTCGCCAGTTCATCGCAGGGCCACATAGAAACAAACAACCATTCACACTCACATGCACACCTACGGACAATTTAGAATGTTCAATTGACCTCACGTGCATGTTTTTGGACTGTGGGAGGAAGCCGGGGAACCCAGAGAGAACCCACGCAGACACTGTGCCACCGTGTCGCCCGTGCGTCAATATATTTATAGAATGTTTTTTTAAATTGTGTTGTATATTTTACAGTTACTGCCACCTGAGTGCAAATTGTAGCTGTTTAGTGGCTGATCTGATCGAGTAAGCGCAGGTTTCAAGTGTAAGTGAACTTGTAACTTATCAATGTTTGTTTTGTTAAATACAAATTTTTAATTTACATATGATAAGGTGTGAGTGTGTGTATGATATTTTTCTATATACACACACACACACACACACACACACCTTATCATCAGCTCTTCAGGGAGGAGAGAGTCGCTCTGACGCCAGAAACAGTTTGACAGATGAAACTGTGCCTAGTTTTGGCTGGCGGTGTTTATGTCTGTCAAATTATGTGTGGATGTGAGAGGAAACTCTTTGTGGATCCGGTGCTGTTTCGAATGAAGCCTATTTGCATAGAAGGGGTTGTCGTTTTGCGCGAAATGACAAATTTAAATATATTCAAATGAGTCTGGTGCAGCCCTGCCACTACCTGCTCCTTGGTGCATTTTGTTTTTGGTGATATTTGCACAGATTTTCTGGCGTAAAAGCCGGGCAATCGCTTTGTGGATCTGGCCCTAAAGTAACTCCAACCAGAAGTAAATGTTGTCATTTATGCACATGTAACCAACTTTAGAGTTTGAAGTGTATTACAGTTAATAAAACTTGGACCAGATCAATCAGAGGTCACCAGATTCGTAAGGAGCCATTACAATGAGCTACAATAAGGAGACAGACACAAAGACACTTATAAATTGAAACATACAAAGCATAAATACCCAGCTTGTAAGAAAATAATAAAGGGAAAAAATAGTGTGCACACTAAAAGGAAAAATTGTTCATGGGCCCCTGGAATAAAAGTAGCTTATAGGTTGTAAGAGGGTTGCCTGAGCTCAGGAACCCTTACGGTATGTGTGTGCGTGTGTGTGTGTGTGTGTGTGTGTGTGTGTGTGTGTGTGTGTGTGTGTGTGTGGGTGGGTGTACGTGAAGATCGTCGAGATCGATCTTCAACCATCTTCAACCATCTCCTCGCCATCTTCAACAACGGGAATTGTTGTCCCAATCTTCAGTCCGTTCTGGGCTCTCACAAAAACCTGACCTACAAACAAGGTCACACAATCTTCACTAAACACCCTTCGCTTTCAGATGCATCATAAAAAAGAAAATCAAAAGTCAAAGAATAATTACCATTACACCTTAACTCTTTCATTCAAAATCGGTTAGTTGTACAACATTAGACGCTCAATCATCGTAGCTTCATGCAAAATGGTGCAACGAGAACTGTATGTAGTTAACATAGATGTTCAAAAACGTGCTTACATTCTCTTACACTATAGGCCTATTCGTGCAAGAGAAATGCGCTAACAATTATCTCCAGTTAAACTCAATTTGGAAAACGGTTCAGTCGGAACGTATTCCATGACATGCTTCGCTACAAACCATATACATACAACATAAATGAATAAATAAAGTATACAAAATTGAGGAAACCACGCTGCTGTTTACTCTGATTTGTCTCAGCACCAGCACTAGATGAAACCAACACCAGGGCAGTTAGCAGGCATTACGCTCACCGTTGCTCGTTGGATTTGAGGCGGAAGATGCGTGCAGTGCTCCGGGTGGAAGGTGATTTCGCTAGCCGCCACAGCGAGTAATTAACCGATGTAGCTTCACTCGACTCTTCCGTCCCCCACTGAACAGTTGATCCGCTTCATTTTTTCCACCTCCTCGTGTCCGATTGTTACTGTCTCTCCTCTCGCTTCGACCAGGAGAGAAAAACCGGAAGAGCAGTGCGGCAGTGCTTCTTATCCGCACCAACAAAGGATGCTCCAAATCCGCCCTTCAAATGCGTCCTCGTTTTAACCGATTCAAGGAATGCACTGCTACTATCTTTCGAGGCCTCCCGTATGACAGGATGTTTTGCGTGCTGCTGCTAAGCATCCTGGGATCCTGGGAAGTCAGATGAAATGGCGGCATCTACTGGCAAAGACACGACATATAATAATAACAATAATAATAATAATAATACATTTTATTTGCATTTATTAGCGCTTTTCAAGAGACTCAATGATGCTTTACATAAAAATAGAAATTGTAAAAACAATTACATTCAGATACAAATACAGGACAATTACGTTGAGATACGAATACAGGACAATTACACGAAACAATGATACTAATAGAGGACAATTACATGACTTTGGACATAACACTACAAAGGACATTACATGACAGAGGAAAATAATCACACATTTAAAGCAGTTCTATAAAGGTGCATTTTGAGATGGGTTTTGAAGATTTGAAGGTCTGTGCAGTCATGGATGTGTTTGGGGAGAGAGTTCCAGAAGGTGGGAGCGGTGATTGAGAAGGCTCTGTCTCCACAGGTCCGTGCTTGGTTCTGAGTGGTGGGGACAGAAGGTTGGCATCAGAGGAGCGGAGGCTGCGGGAAGGAATGTGGCGGTGGAGCATGTTGGTGAGGTAGCAGGGGGCCTGGTTGTGAAGGGCTTTGTGGGTAAGGAGGAGGATTTTGAAATGGATGCGCTGATGGACGGGGAGCTAGTGGAGCTTCTGGAGGACTGGGGTGGTGTGGTCACGGGAGTGGGTGTGGGTGAGAAGGCGAGCGGCAGAGTTCTATATGTATTGGAGTTTATTGAGGACTTTGGAAGATGAACCATAGAGGATGCTGTTACGGTAGTCAAGTGAGAGTGAAATTGTGAACACTTTTGGTGAGGGATTTGGGATGGACGATGAGCATGTCTGATTTGTCACAGTTGAGCTGGAGGAAGTTTAAGTGCATCCATGATTTAATTTTTATTTCAGTGAGGCAGTTTGTCAGGGTGGAGTGAGTTACAGAAGTGATGGATTTGGTAGAGATGTACAGCTGGACATCATCAGCATAGCAGTGAAAGTGGAGACCATGGCGGCAGATGATGTTACCAAGGGAGAACATGTAGAGGATGAAGAGTAGTGTGCCCAGCACCGAATCCTGGGGGATGCCTTGTGACAGAGGATCAGTGGAGGAGGTGCAGTTGTTGATGCTGATGAATTGTTGTCTGTTTGTGAGATATGACCTAAAACAGGAGAGGGCGGTGCCAGTGATGTTGAGGGAAGATTCCAGGCAGGAGAGGAGAATGGTGTGGCTGATGGTCTCAAAAGCTGCTGTGAGGTTGAGGATGAGGAGAATTCTGAGGTGGCCAGAGTCTGACGAGAGGAGGAGGTTGTTGGTGACTTTGAGCAGTGCTGTTTCTTTACTGAGATGTGAGCGAAAGCTGGACTGAAATGATTCAAACAGGTCATTGGAGGTGAGGTAGGTATTAAACTGAGTGGCGACATCACGTTTCAGTATTTTAGACAGAAAGGGGAGTTGCTCGTGATGTCAGGGTTGAGTCCAGGTTTTTTGCCGGTAGCGTGGTAAGGGGGGTTGAGGAGGTAGTCAAGCTAGTGTAGATGGTGTTGATCTTGTTTTGAAAAACTGATAGAAAGGCGTTACACTTGTTGACTGTAAAGGAGTTGGAGATGTTGTTGCTGGGTTTGAGGAGTTTATTTATTGTGGAGAAGAGAACCTTGGGGTTAGAAGAGCCAGAATATATAAGGTTGGAATAGTAGATGGACCGAGCTGTGTTGAGGGCATCTTTGTATTGGTAGGCATGATCAGCATAGGCTTGGTGATGGACAGTCAAACCAGTTTTCTTGCAGAGTCTTTCCAATTGGCGTTTGCAGGATTTAATTTTGTGTTGTTCAGGGGTGTAGCAGGGTGCCGAGTGTGTCAAAGTGACTGTTTTAGTTATGATGGGAGCCAGCTGATCAAGACAGGAGGAGAGTGTGTGGTTGTAGTAATTCACAAGGTCTGAAAGATTGTCAGGTGACGGGGGAGGGAAGGTGAACATTTTGGTGGCAAGAGAAGCTAAGAGAGCAGAGGGGGAAATTGATTTGATGTTCCTAAAGGTTATTTTGCATGTATCTTTGGGAGTGGGAATGGGGATGTCAATTTTGATAATGATAGCTAGATGGTCTGAGATGTTGAGGTTGATGCTGGAGAGCTGGTTTATTGTAAGGCCAGTGGAGCAAAGGAGATCCAGGGTATGCCCGTGGGTGTGAGTGGGGAAGTCGATGTGCCAAAGTTGTGGCAATGCAGCAGATCCAGGAACTCAATAGCGGCTTTACAGTTTGTGTCGTTGACATGGAAATTAAAATCACCAAGGAGGATAACAGAAGGTGAGATGGAACATAGCTGAGTCAGGAAATCAGAGATAATCTGAGAGAAAGGACGGTTTTGGCTTGGAATGGTGGGGCGGGGTAAATGACCGCAGTGACGAGTGGGACCAGAAAGTTTGAAGGCAGAATGTTCGAAGGAAGGAGCGTCAGGAATGGAGATGGAGGTTGTTTTAATGTCCTTTCTGTATACAGTTGCAACACCTCCTCAGTGTATGTGAAGTTGGGGGGAGTGGTCTGGTTTAATGAGAAGTAGTCCAGGGGTTTGTCCCAGGTTTCAGTGAGACAGAGGAAATCCTGATTATTGTCCGTTATAAATTCATTGAGAATTCGGCTTTTATTCTTGAGCAGCGGGTGTTGAGCAGAGCCAGTTTCAGATGCTGTAGCCTTGTGATTGGCTTTGAGGACCAGGAAAGTGGAAGGAGATTGGACAGGTTCACGCGCAGTTTGTTGTGATGACCTAGTGAGGAAATTGTAGAGCGGAGAGATGGAGATGAAGGTGTTTGAAGAGATGGAATTTGGCGACGAGAAGTGGTAGGAAAATATGCAACCATGGCAACTGTGTGTGTTAAAGTCTGAGGTGGAGTAGAGAGACGGCATGGTCCGAGTGGAGAGCGGTAGCAGGAGTCTAACATTAGCTAGCACCGAGGTGTCAAGTGTCCAGGAGGAGAGGAGCCCAGGAGTATCCACTGGATTATCCACAACAGGTAAGTATGTTGAAGTTGTAGTGGTGGTGGCTGGGGAAAGAAAACAGCGGTGGCCAGTAAAGGAGTTGTGGGACAGGGAAATGCTAGCTGCTGTTGTCGTTGTTAGCCGGATAAAAACTGTCCCGGTGGTGTAGAGTGAAACTTACTCGCGAGGGCTCCACGAAAGGACCCCACAGCGGAGAGTAGACACAGACACTTGGGTGTAAGGTAGACAGAGACCGTGTGTGGCAGATCGAGACTTACCGGCACAGGCCCATTCACTAGGCCTGCTGCATCGGAAAGACGTCTTGTAAGTTGATGTGATGGCTTTGTGCCCTCCTCGATCAATCCCTCGATTCCCAGCGTGTTTGGTTCGTGTTGTTGTGTGATCCTGCAGTAAGCGGCGAGTCCCGCTTCCCATCTCGGCTAACACTGCCTCGTCCCTCGCTGTTTCCGCCTCCGCCGCTGCTGCTGATTTAAATTTAAGTATTCAAATTTCAGATAAAATATTACGTTTTTACCAAAGGGTTTTTACTAATTTTAAAATTCAACGCCATATATGTGAAATCAAAACTCCAAAATTCAGTTAAAATACATGACTGTTAATGCTGAGTAATGGTTAACTGGCAGTTGGCAGTAGGGAAGTAGGGTGGTGACACAACCAGGAAATACGCCGAAGACTAGACTGTCCAATTTGGTTACCGGGGAGGCGGGTCCTTCATTGACTGGGTCCATTATAAGGAACTGGCCAACAGAGCAGGACCCAGCCAATGAAGGATGACCCTGAATTGAGACACAGCCCAGGTGTGTTTTTTTGTCTTCTTCTTCTTCTTCTTCTTCTTCTTCTTCTTCTTCTTCTTCTTCTGCTATCAGGGAGTAAACTCACAGTTCACACAAGGCCTTCCAGAGGTACTATACATTATTTTCAGTCGTTTCCAGTGTCTCCATGTAAGGGGAACTTCCCGTTAGTCCGACCTCCCATTAGTTCGACAAATTTCCCATTGGTTTGATATCCCATTAGTCTGACCAAATCGACCAATAGGAGGTCAGACCAATAGGACTCTCCGTTAGTTAGAACTGTCATCGCTGCTTTCTGACTCTCTCTCTCTCTCTCTCTCTCTCTCTCTCTCTCTCTCCCTCTCTCTCTCTCTATCTATCTATCTCTCTCTCTCTCTTGCTCTCTCTGTCTCTCTGCCTGTCAACGAGAGACACATGGGAGAAGACATGCAGTTTATTGTGTTTGAAAAGTTTCATTTGATATGAGCATCAGGGTCTAATTATGGACAGTTTGGTCACTATAATGAGCCTGCAGCCCTGCGCAAAAGTGCGTAATGACAGCTTCTTGCTGGTGAAACACAATTACCTGCACCTCTTCTTTCACGTGTGTCTTATTGACAAGTGAAGCCCATATGAAGAATTAGATAAATAAACATACGATATGGGCCTTTTCCATGCTCAGCACCCTCAGTGAGCGGACAGAGAGAAACACAACATAAACAGCTGAGAAGTTGGACACTCATTTCTTGCAACTTCTCTGAGATCTGATGATCTGCTTTTCCATTCAGGAACATATCATTAATAATAGAGATTTATGGCTCCAGTGAGCGGAGACGGGTGCGGGTGGAGGGGCACTGTAAAGCTGAAAGGACTAATGCTCCAGTTCCAGTTGTAGTCCAGTTCGAACTAATGAGGGCATCCCATTAGTTTGAACTCTCATTACTCCGACCGTCTGAAAACTGGCTTCACATCCCAGCGCCGAGAAACCGCTCTAAGTTGATTATCACATATTCACTGGGCCAAATGACTCCTCACACACACACACACACACACACACACACACACACACACACACACACACACACACACACACACAGATTCCAGTACCTCCACGGACCCTACACTTCATATCTCATGAAGCCACTAAGTTTCTCTCAACTGTCCAAAACCTTTTAGATGCTGCTATCTGTCAGGCCGTCCCAGCGTCCCAGTGCTGCTTGAGAGTTTTTCATCACGACAGGTGGACACGGGTCAGAGGGTTTTGGAGGGTCTGAGGGGTCTGGGTGGTCCCATGCTTTCATGTCTTACAACTTTCAGAAGATCCGCATTCCCCCCTAGAAAGTCGTCGGAGGCGGGTGGTGGAGGGGGGGTTAGCTGCCAACAGACAGTAAACATCAATGATTCTCTTTTTCTCCAGTCATGAGCTTGAAAACGGTAATTAATATTATACATTAAGAGGGAAAAAGAAACACAAATTTAGTTTTGTCATCGCAATCATCAAAGCTGAGACTTGGGGGGTCCGCCCTCTCTGAACCTGTGGCTACATGCGATCAGATGTCTAAATCCATCAACCCCAGCTTGTCAGGAGGCAGGTTGACACTCAGTGGAAGCTAGAGATGCACCGATCCACTTTTTTCACTTCCGATACCGATACCGATATCTGAAGTTTAGTATCGGCCGATACCGATCCGATACAGATACAGAAAAACAGCATTGAATCACCTAACAAATTATGTCTTGTTGTTCAAAAAAAAAAAAAAAAATGTCTTTTTGTGCAAGGCAATGTCAGACTTTCCTCATTTTCTAAAAACAAATAAAATGATCCAGATTTACTGAAAAACTTATTTAATACTGTGTACAAGTACAGTAATTCAAAACAAACAAATAGCTTCACTAGCTTTGTCAAAGTCAAACATGAAAAAAAAAATATATATATAATAAATATCTCCCTGTTCAGTCAGTGCAATTAGGAGTATAACACAAAATGTAAAATGAAAGAAGCTGAAACTGAGAAAAAAAGAAAACTATAACTTACCTATCTTGGTCAAAAAACATGAAAAAGGAACAAACCCTCTTTAAAATGGTTCAGTCAGTTCAATTAGGAATTCAAAGTGCAATGTAAAATAAATAGTAAAGGAGCTGAAATTGAGAAAAAAAAAACAATAGCTTCATTAGCTTGAATGGCAGATATTCAAAGTAAACAGCAATCAGCTATAATGTAGTGCAATTGTGCAAACAGAACTTTAACACCCATTACAAAACCAGCTGAATAACAGAATAGCTTCAATAGCTTGGTAAAAAATAAAATAAAAAATAAAATCAGCGGTAACATGTTTTTTTTCCCCACATGCAACGGCATCACTCACAGCGTGCTGTGAGAGAAGTCCCTTGTTGACTACCAGCTGCATTGTATGTGCGACGCAGCCCACACTATGCACTCCCATGTTGTCCATCGCCTTTCTCATGTTGCTGGCATTGTCCCTCAGAATCACATGGACTTTGCTCAACGGAATTTGCCACTTGTCAAACATATCCTTCGGGCTAGCGGCAATTGCCTCGCTCGTGTGTGATCCACGAAAGTTCGCTGCATTTAACATTGCACTGCGTGGAACGAAACTCTCATCCTAAGCTAAACGCTTTGACATACTTTATGTCCTCCAGTGTGTGTATCGGAACATTAACGGTGCAGATATTGCACGTAGCCGTGGAGTTTGATGGCTGAGGTAATGTAAAGTAGTTCCAGACGGTGGATCCTTTCGCTCGCTCCACTTTGAAAACCGTGTCAACTGTGTCAACCGCACGGCCGCTGCTCTGTCACAGACGTCACTCGCATCGCACAGCATAGAAATACACAGAACGGAACTGCTCCTATGGATCGGGCCATTGGATCGGCTCATTGTCACCGATACCCGATCTAGAATTTTATTCAATATCGGATCCGATACCGATCCCTGTATCGGATCGGTGCATCCCTAGTGGAAGCCATGGCAGAGAAGGTGTGCCTCCTCCCTCTGCTCCTCCACCTGCACCTCCTCCTCCTCTTCCAGCTGACGGGTGTTTGTGGCTCACGGTGGCTGAGAGGAGCAACTTGTTATTGTATGACCTTAATCCCCCCCCAAAGAATTATTGGGAATATCAATGAAGTAGAAAGTAAGTAAGTATTGTACAGCTGAGGTTACATGAAATGAGCTGAGCTTGTTGTTCACTTGCGTGAAGTTAATTTGAATGACGTGAGATGAGATGGTTCACTTCTTGATTTTACAAGAGACATTTCTGAATTTCAATGTTGAGTTGGAATAGCTGAGGTTCTCCTGAGCTTGACTGACTGAGTGATTGATTCACTGACTGACTGACTGACCGACTGGCTGATTCACTGGCTAATGGCTGACTGCCTGGCTGGCAGACTGACTGTTTGCAGAAACGTGATGAAGATGAGATGTGTTGTGCTCCGTCACTCACTCCACCCTGTATAAAAACTGGATACATTTTTAAGAGCACCAACTGCAGCTGATGACAGTTGGACTCTGTTGCCTTATGCTGATGTGCTGATGGTGGTCCCACTATTGGCATTAGCCAACTTGGCCTCACAGACCAGAGCCGGCAGCCCGTCACCTTCGTCTTGTCAACTTCAGAACTTGTGTGGAAGAGGAAGCCTGCATTGAGGATGGCTTTCACAATCTCTGAGGTTCAGCATTTCCTGGCCCACTTTGATTTTTTTCCCCAAATGGTAGTGGACTATACTGCTATCTCTACGGGATATATATATATATATATTTTTAATCAGTCAACCCAAGTCTGTATCCAGCAGATTTTGGGCTCCCTCTGACTGCCAGCTGCTTCGTCTGTCTGTCTGTCCTTCTGTCAGTCTGTCTGTTTGTCCTACTATTTGTCTGTCTACCTGTCTGTCCAGCCCAGTGTGGGTGAATCATGCTGCTCCAGTGTGCCGCTGGATGCAAAACAGAACACTTGTTTCCTGCTGAGTCAAAGCCGCAGATCTCATTAAGTCATTACGCAGTAATTACCCTGCGTGCTAGTCAGACAGATGGAGCATCAGGAGTGCGGCTCACTCAGCCGCTGGTCACTGGTTCCACACTTGATCAGTGTTTTGGTGGGGCTTTGAGCATACTTTGACACTTGGACATGTTACGTGCGCTCACAAATACAGTTAGGTGTTTGGGGATTTGTTTTGTTCTGTTTTGTTTTGTTTTGTTTTATTTTACACTCGGAGGTTGGGTTACAAATTCCCCACATGGTCAGTGTGTGACTGCATTTGCAGATTGGGAGTCCAATGCGGGTTCTGGCAGCTCCACTTGTTGGCCGTCCAGAAGAAGAACACGGTGTCTGTGACAGCGTCTTAGCAACAGCAACGCCCGTAAATCAGCAGGTGAGAGAATTTAAACAAAGGACAGACCAAAGACAGGCAGACAGACTGACAGGATCTGTGCAGGAACAAACAGAGAGAAGACACCTAAACATGGAGCAACTATAATCAGATGCAAAGTAGTTTTCAAGTGCTGATTTACAATCCAGTGGCAACAATTCCTCTGGAAATGTGAGTTTTTGTCTCACTTGAGCAGCACATAGACTATGATGTATGAAAAACGGATTAAATCTGTGCCATGACTCATGAATTACATCAGGTTCCAAGCCAGTTTCTAAAGAGATTTGAAATCAATCCAAAACATATTCAAAGGATGAATTATCACAGTGATTCGCTGTGGCAGAAGTACAGAAATCAACACTAAATTTCCCCCAACCCCCCTCCGCCCCCTGCCTGAGCAAGCAGCAGGATGAAAGCAGCCGCGGTGAATCCGGTTGGCATGCGAGGCCCAGATGGAAGGAGATGTTTGGGGCTTCTATTCTGTTGTTGGGAAACAGCTGCTGCTCCGTCGCCGGGAAGCTGTTCGGCGTTGTGATGTGGTTCCGGCGATGAGCCACGGCCTCAGGGGTCGTTTGTCACCAGCCTTCATGTGGTGAGTCTGAACGAGGGTTGATGGCAACGACGCTGCGCGGCCTGGAGATTAACCAGCGACGGTCAGCCGAGGAGAGGGAAGGGAGGGGGGGAGGAGGCGATGGCAGGTAGGGCAGGTGCTGCTCTGCTAAAATCAAAGCCCTAATTGGCCTGGGGGGGGGGGTTGTAATGTGGACAGGCTGAGTGGGCGGCTGATGATTTGGAAATTATTCTATTTTGCTTGCAAACAAAAAACTTTTGAACTCCTTCAAATTAACGTCTTTTAATCTGCCCTTTAACATAAAAGTCCTTCAGTTGTTTTGTGCTCTTTAAATTTAGACAACATGTCTGTGAATGAGGTGACATCAAATGTTTTGTTTTCTGCTGTTTACGGCCTCAATTGAAACGCACATGAGACAAAAACTTGAAAAGCGCACTACATTTCACCATATCTTTTTCATTATCTTTTTGTGGGTTGTTTTTTTTTACAATTTTATTATTATTTTTCTCCACTATGGTCCATTTAAGAGTGCTACATTCTATCATGATTGTTATTGTTCTGTATGTATCTTATTATTGTGTATGTGTCTATGATTCTCATGTCTGGCAGTTAGGCACCCGGTTGGTGTTATTACTAGTAGTACTAGTAGTACTATGAAGTATTAGTAGGATCCAAATCGTGTGGGCAATAACACTCTCCCTGCTTTAACACAATCGTAGTAACACCGGCATCAAAGAACAACCACAGATTATAGACCACTTCTTCAGTAATGACTACTGGCTAGGCCTGAGGCAGAATCTAGCAATTTCCTCTACAATGCGCAAAGTAAATGCACAACCTCCGTAAAGGCCACTTCCACTTCCAGCACATAGCCCAGCGTGCCGTCCCTGCTGGGAAAACAAAGGCTTGTGATCCTTCAGATAACAGATTAGCTGTTAACCCAACCAGTGTGTGTGTGTGTGTGTGTGCGTGTGTGTGTGTGTGTGTGTGTTTGCTTCCGACACAAACCCAGTGGGAGTAGGGTCGCTGCCCCCTGGGCCATGACTAACAGGCTTTTAACTTCTTCCTAGCAGAGTTCAGGGACCTGAATGCATCATCATCATGGAAATCCGCCCCTGAACCGCAGGAGCCGGTGTTGAGAGGTGAACCTACCGCACGGCCCCATTTGCACAAACATCTAGTTTATAGAGTTTGCCAGTGAGTAGAAGATGCTGCTTGTAAAACTCAGAATGTTAACACATCCCAGGCGGCTGGTGCGAGCCAGCGGTGCCGCTTGATGGCATGTCACAAGAACATTCTGAGGGGGCAACAACACCAGCGAGCGAAGGGGCCGATGAACCAGCAACCTGAATATTTGGAAATGCAAATGTTTCAGCCATTCATCTGGGGGGAATGTAAAAACATTCAAAGTAACAAGACATTGTGCTTCAAAACTGAGATCAAACAGAGATTGGGCATCTTCCCCCAGCTAGAGACGAGCAGAAGTCAACTTAAAGTTTGGCATGCATAATAGTAGAAATAGTTGTGGATATGAATAGTTGTTCATTCAACTCACACTGCACGAGTGAGTTGAATGAACATTTGAAAAGCCAGCACATTGCCTTGCACATTGTTTCGTGGAACCTGCACCTCCACCAGCAACAAGTAGATGTGACTGACTCGGCAGAAATTGATCTTGTTTGCAAAAATCCAGCTGAGTGTTGTGTTGCCATTATATTTTCAGACACCCTGTTGGTCACCTGGTGCGGGTGCAGTGACTCATTTCATGTCAGCTCATCTCAAAATGTTTTTGTTTTTTTTTTGTTCTCCATTGTAAAACACTGTTGCATGACACCTGCGAGACGGATGCAGCGTCGACGTTCCCCCGACTTTCAAAAATGAGTGGAGTGAGTTCACCCCTGGTTGACTGGTCCACTACCAGAGGTCCACCACCAGAGGTTACGCAGGTGTTGGAGTAAATATTTGGAAAGAAATCATAATATCTCCCCAATACGTATTCTGTCTTTCTGGTGTTCATTTTCAAAGATTTCAAAGTAAAGTAAATAATTATTGATTAAATCTCACGCCATTTAAAATAACTTTCCTCTAAGGTAATGGTTGAAAAACCACACACACACACACATGCAGGTACACACACGTACGAAAGTGAGCAACAGAGTAGGCTGGCTACGGGGTGGAGGATGGGGTTTTGGGTGTCACTAACAAACAGGGAAAGAGCGACAGAAAAGAGGCAGAGAGGATTTGTTGTGAAGTCAAGATGGGCGACGTAAAATTGATATTGGAAGTGGAGAAGTAGTGGGAGTTGTCTGCATGGGAGTAAACAGCAGCTGAGCAGAAGCGCCTGTCGACCGTCGCAGAGCCGTGAGCGTCTGGTGTGAACCAGAGGGCTGCGCTTCCGCGTCCAGTGTGAACCCGGCCTAATCCAGCCCGCCGAAGATTGACAGAATTGCCCAAATCATATCATGATTCTGACAACATATCTTTGAACTTGTACTGTAATGCCTGGCACCCCACTAGGTGGCTCATTCGCCTTATTTCTAAGCACCACTGTCACCGGAGCCGATCGCTGCCACTCTAATGTCACATCTCAGCAGTGTCTCTCCGCACCGCAGCGCTGTCAATCCTCATCCCTAATTTACACCAAAAGCATCTGCAGCACGTCCATGGTGCGTGCGCCGTGCCGCGTGGAAACTGCTCTGTACCGTCTCCAAGCCCCCAGAGTCCAAGATGGCGACCCATTCATTTCAATGAAGTTGCTCACTCAGTGCATACCCCGAAAACGTTTTTGACTTCCGCATTAATGGGACAATAGAGCATGTGGAGTAGTGTCACTTTCCATCGTGCCTCTGCAACTCACATGATCTTTTGCCAATCAGAACAATCGTGGAGAAGGTCACTCACAGACACATCAGGACGCCAATCAGAACTAGCTGAGACGCAGCCCATGGGATTTTTTTGCTGCCGTACCTCAAGTGGCCACTGGAAAAAAATCAGCTCACCGCCATACAGCAGGGGGGCAGATACCCCAAGGAGGAGGGACGCCACCCGGAGCGGACAGGCAGCAGAACCCATCCCTGGACGAGGACCCCCAGGGCGAGCGAGTACCAGAACCATGCCCAGGACCAGAGCCCAGCCCCTTCACCCACCAGGAGGAGCGGTACCCGAGGCAGGCCTGGGCTCCCAGAGGCCCCCTCCTACGGGCCCAGTGTGGCGCATCAACCGACCCCCCCCCACCCCCACCCACCCCCCCCCCCCCCCCGCACGCCAAAGGAAAGCCTCCCCCCATCCCCCCACCCCTGAGGCCACAGCCGCGCCCCCACCCTCGATGCAAGTAGAGCTGACACCCCAAGTCCCCCCGGTTCACCTAGTGCCGTGTGAGGAAAATAAATAACAAAGTTAATGAATAAATAAATATAGTTGAAGAGGAAAAGAAAAAACTTTCAGATTTAAAGTGAAATCTGCTGTATCATTTGACAGCTGAATTGAAGTGTTGAAGTGTTGTTGAAGTTGAAGTGTTGAAGCTGATGCGTCACGTTGACTATTCACAGTAAAACACAGCACATAGAAAAACAAAATCCAGCACATTGTGTCGTATGATGAAAATCAACTCAATCCACCACGTTTCCCAATCATTGACTTCCTGCCTGAACGATTCGACGACGCGACACATGAAAAACACAGTGGATCCGATCTGATTTTTCATCATAATATACAATGTGCTGGATTTTGTTTTTCAATGTGCTGCTTTTTTACTGTGAAACATCAACACACATCATCTTCAACACTGGCTGTGACTGTTCGGCTGTCAAACAATAAAGCAAATTTCACTTTAAATCTGAAACTATGATGAACAAAATGTATGTACACTTTGAATACCTGCATTTTGCATGCTACCAGCAGTTCTCATTGTTATTTCTTTTTTACACAGAGCGATTTTTAATATGTTGGAAAATTTTTAGAAAAAACAGTTTTGAGAGAAACTAGGCTGGAGCTATAATAAGACAGTAGATGCATGTTTGCAGAAATAAAAACAAGAATAAGAGCTGACAAATCAGCTGGTAGCAGCGAGACGTGCTAGAATGTCGTAATCAAGCAGTCATTTACGATAAACACAGTAACGCTTTTCTCGTTTATGTTCGATATGTATGCACTGGGTGCTGGCCTGGCCCGTCTGTCAATTTTTAAAAGTCAATGCGGCCCCTGAGCCAAAAAGTTTGCCCTCAACTGTGTTAGAGAGTCGGGACAACTTGCTGTGTTACATTGGTAACAATAACCGTGTGTTTGTTTAATCCTAAATGTGTCGGTGCTTCACAAAAGCAGCAAAACAGAAAGAATTCAGGATGAAGCAAAGAACTGGTGGGTGCAGTGAGCATTGGTCTACTTGATAGAGCTGATACTGCTGAAGTGGAAACTGGACTCTCCAGCAGAGCTTCTGCTACTGTAAGTCTGTCTGTGTGTTGTGGCTGTGGTTCAGTGACACAACTTTTAAAGTTGGAAGGCAGGATGGAAAGTCTGAGAGCCACCACAAGCGGCACTGACACCTAGTGTTAGACCCATACGGACGTCACGTCGCAAGCTGCTCGGGGATTTTTTTTTTTTTAATCTTTAAGAAGGAACACAAGATGGTGCTTGCCGCTAATACTTCCGAGTACAGAGAGACTTACAGAGGCATGAAAAACACAAACAGAAGGGCAGCAGTTCCGTGTATGTTTGTGTTTCCCACACCGACTTGTCCAAACAAACAGGAGTGCTGCCCCAACCAAAATACAACTTAGAGAGGACGCGAGCAATGAGGATACAATTGAACGCGACAATATTCCAAAAAAAAAAAAAAAAAGAAAATCCACAAAGAAAAACACACACACTGAATCATGGTGGTCGTGGTGGTGGTGGGGGGGCCGGGGGGGGTGCTCACTCACATGCTTTGACTGGTTCCTTGCTTCTGAGTTCGGCTTTGATGCTGGAATAAAAAGACGGTGGAGCGATTCTGCTACCTGCAATTTAAGAGTATCTCAAAATAAGATCCTTCGTAATGATGGAACACTCTGAGAGTCAGCCATGTTTCCTCAGGACCAGCTGGATGTGAGATCCTCTGTTCTGTTCTCTGCAGGGTCTCACTGATTCACCACCAGTTGGTGGTGAATCAGGTCGTCCGTAGCCCCGACGACCTTCTGGATCGGCACTGCTCCAGTTCTTTTTTAACCCAGTCTTTTAAATTGGGTTCCCCCTTTTTTTTTTCTCGACACAAACAGTTTTAGATCGTTTTTATAAATAAACTTTTTAACATCAATCCCTGTGTGCTGACTCAGCAGAAGAACGTTCCCCAGTAACCCTCCCGGTCGTGACACTAACAACAACTGACCGGTTGTCTTCTGTACATACAGATATGTGACATTTCTCCCTGTAGCCATCAGGCTGTACAACTTGCACTCATTCATCCTCGCAACCACTTTACATTTTCACAAAGGTGCAATAACAGACAGTGTAGATAACTGTAAATAGTCCAACTCTTCATAAGAAGTAAATTTCTTGTTTTTTTTCCTTTCTTACTCTGCCAATATTTGATTTTATTTTTTATTTATTTGTTTATTTTTGCACTATACCTTTGCAATTTTACCCAATGTGGAATTAATAAAGGTGTTCCATTCTATTCTATTTTCTATTCTGGTCTTTTCTATTTCCCTCCTCCTGCTGAATGTTTACCCTGGTGTGCATGGTGGTGTTGCAATACCTGCTGTAAACTTTCACGTCCCTACGAAGTGTCTTGGCAGCCGCCACATCCACGCTGAGAAGCATCCCGTCTCCAGCCCTCAACAGTGTGTGTCGCGTCTGGGACGGAGGACACGAGGAATAACAAAAAAAAAAAAAAAAAGGCAATTTTTTGAACATAGCTAATGTCTGGCAGGACAGATGGCCTTCACATAACAGGAGTATTTTAGCCTCACAGTGGCAAGACGGGCGGAATCAGCTGGTTTAGTCTGGAGGACGAATAAAGACACAGACGGAGAGAGACAGAGAGAGAGAGAGAGAGAGAGAGAGATTTGAGGCCCCATCGAATCTTGCCTGCACCCGACTGTCAGCTCGGAGGAAGATGACAAACACAGCAGAGTGAGGAAGCGTGTGTGTGTGTGCGCGTGTGTGTGAGTAGGGCTACGATTCCTGCCTGTTACATCATCTGAGGCAGAATTATCTGTCTGTGGTCTCGGGGTGGCATTCGTCTGGAGCGGCCGTGTGACTCACACTTTCTGTTTACCTCGACATGAACTCGTCCCTGAAGCTCCTCAGGGTTTTTTTTCCCCCTCCGTCCATCAGCCTCACTCCTCCTCTGCCAGCCACATGGGGAACCGGTAGCAGGGAGGTGGCTTCCACCCAGGCGGGTTGGCACACCATGGCAGGAATGTGCTGTGCCGACACCTCGCTCGACTGTGACACCTTTCCTGTGGTGCAGACGCTCCGAGCTCCCTCAGAGGAGGAAATAGAGTTGCCCTAGGGCTCTTCCTCTTTGGTCAAGCACCATTGAAAGTACCAGTTTGGTGGGGTTTTTTTTGGCCTGTGGAAGCTGCCAGAGTTGCAGATATTTGACACAAATAAAGAATGAAAAGATATTTGGGAGACGGTTGAGCACCAAAAAGTGTCAGAGGGAAAGTTTAGGGAACCTTTGTGTGTCAGTTCAATGTGACGTTACCTGCGGTGGCCGACTCGGACGCACCTGTTTCCCCAAGGACTGTTCAAATAAACCAAGACCGGGTCTAAAGTAGGGGTGGATAGTCCGGTTCTGGGAAATAAAATGTGTAATCAAGAGGAGAGCTTCCACACACCGGTTATTATCTTGTCAGGGCTCGACAATTGTCAGCAGAGCTTCTTCTTCTAAGACTTGCGATGTCCAATTTTTGAGGATGTCGGGAAAACAATTAGTTTAAGTTTAAACAATTAGGGCAATCTGTAGAGTACTGCAAGGCTTAATTGTTTTTCCTAGTATGAAGGATATAAACTGACATGACCAAGCCAGAAATTTGTCTGCGGCTATTATCCCCACCAAAACCGAGTGGCTATTTCATCACACAGAGACTATTTTGACTAACCTGACAAGCCAGATTGGAACATTTAACATTTCCAAATTCACTTGGAAGTTTAAGAGAGAGCCTGTGGACATTAATATGGTTTCCATTTTAATGTGAATGTGAAAAAAAAATCTAAATGTTTGTTTCCAGCAAGTTGAAGTAGATATACTGCACTCGATTTGCCAGTCGATTCTGCTAAAAACAACCTTCCTTAACATGGCTGTAAGAAAATGCAAAGGAAGTCAGTGTTCCCGAATGGTAACAAATTAAGTAGTTGTCCTGGCAAAATACAATTTTGCACTATGCGCTAGGGTTAGTTGTAACATTCATTCTTCTCTGGCATAAGTCACAGCTCACCTCAAGCAAAAATTAAAATGAATGTTTTTGCTTTTTGTGAGTCATATTATTTCTCTTCAGATTTTTGCCATGTCCTCCACTCCTCCTACATGTAATACCCCACATACACAAGAAGGGACGGAAACCCAGCCACCGTTTTTAAAGAAGCGTCCCATTCCAAAAAAATATGGCGGGTGATGGGATGAACCTTTTGTCTATGTATCAAATTCAACAGTAGTCACTTTGTTCAGGCCACTGGTGGAGAAATACATTTAGTACAGTTCTTTTTTTCTAGGTAAAGTCAATCTTTGAGAGTTTGTTGCTAGAAAATTCTATAAGCTGCATTAGCTTTTTACTTTCATTACAACTAAACCACAGGAGTCACCTCTCTTTCCTCCCCAAAGGAAGTTAATTGGACCAATCATCAGGTATGATGCAGAACTAGAGTGGATTTCACTGGATTTTTGAATCAGAGTTGAACCATCCAACAACATTCTTCAAAGTACTTCTTCAAAGTTCCAGTCCACTCTAATCTTTTCCTTTTGGTTAATGTATACATATTCAGTCAGAAAACATATGTTCTTTTCACATATTATAGAAGAAGAAGAAGACCTTTCTTGATTCCATGGTGGGGACATTTGCATAATTACAGCAGCAAAAAAAAAAAAAAGCTACAGTGCAAAAAGATCAAGAATTATATTAACTAAGGATATAGACAAAAATAAAATATTCGTAGGTATAAACGGAAAAATAAAGAGCAAGATATATACATACTTATCAAACAATAAATGTCTCACAGGCCAAATGAATGTCTTTCTCTTTTTCTCACTGCTGATTTAAACAAAATCCAAATGTTTTCTTTCAGGTTACTAAATGTCTGAGAGTTTATGCCTGTTCAGAACCGAATAACCACATTGTAGCCTCGCCTTAACTGACTGATTCTGATTTGAGTAAATACAGATCAAATATAGCCTGTTGTGTAACCTCAAAACTTCCTGGAGTTGCTACTGGATAAATGGCAACAGGTTCTAACAATAAAACAGTCCAGCAAGTAAAACCTGTAGAGCCACAAAGCCCTTCGTGTTTGGGTCGAGTGATGCTTGAGCTACACTAATCAAATTAGCTGAAAAAAAAAGAATAATAATGACTTAAAATTATCCATTCTTCTTAAAGTTCTACGCAATGTTTAGCTAATGACAAATCAACAATTTGGAAAATGATGTACTATGTAAAGAAAGGATAAATGAAAAGTTTATTTTTTGTTCAGAATATGGATGAGAAAATAAGAGAATAAAAAACAGCTGCGCAAAAACCACACACCTTGCTACAGCCTCTCTGACTGGTAGTGACCCCCCACCGCCACACCCCCACACCCCCACATCCAACCACTCACCTCCCATGAGCAAGTACAACATTAACCAATGATGACAACATTTTCAACTGGTCAGGAAGCTCCATGAGTGGGACACAAACTCAGATTAGTGGCTCATCCCCGGTGAAAAGAGCCCCCGGCACTTTGCCCCAGCTTCCAAATCCAAACCAGCAGCGCTTTTGTGGGAATGACACTGCTTGGGCATCTGCTGCGTACACCCTTACACCTTACCTCAGCCAAGGCCTCCCAGCATCCTCCTTTGCATCACTTTTGCCCTCAGACTATCTGCTTTTCCAGCGGCATTAAATAATCTCCTTGAACACGTCGTTGGAGGACTGTGTGTTGAATATGATCATTGGTGTTTGGATTATTTCCAGGAACACCCACTGACTGTGGTTAAGGTTGACCGAAGTCGTGTGTTCTGTAACTAGAATCAGTGCAACCGTGCAACCTTCCCTACCTACGACTATCTGTCTTGGCACACAGGGAAGGAACAACAGTCCCTGCATCTCTCTTTCCAGGTCTAAACTATGGAAACCACTGAGCAGCTAACGAGACAATGATAGAGCCAATCAAGAGAGCCGGGCTTTGCATTTATTACAAGGAGCGCAACAAAAGGACTTGGACTCCTGCTGCCGGGACGAGGCCACATTTTCAGTCTAGTGAGTCCAATCATGAATGCAAATAAGAGCAATGAAAGCAAATGAGAGGGAGAGAGGTGCTGCGATCCTTTCGGTAAACCTCTGGGAAATGGCACTTGGCACATTTCAGGGACTCCACTTATCACTCAAAAAAAGAGTGAAACAAACTTGTTGCTGCGACAATGACACACTTCCAGCGGGCGGGGCGGAGGGAGGGAGAGAGCACAATTAAAACCAAAGGGGACAAGAACGCAATGTGATCAGGTACAGCAATTTGTTCGATGCACTTTCCAGCAAACCAGATACACTCATTACAGCTAGCAATAGCCTAGCAGTGTGACCCAACGCTGGAGGCTGTGGAGAGAGCGCCATGCTGTGTAGAAGAAATCCTTATCACTTTATAAGGCTCTGATCATATCTAAGTTGTGAGATAAAACCTCCTCTATAGTGTGGGAGTAAGTGTGTCAGTGCATGTAACGGGGCTTTTATCAGGTAAGCCCTGTTTCTTACATTCCTCCTTAGAGCAGATATTTCTCCACGAATATTATGGAAGCAATACTATGAAGCAATGAGAAGTGTACGTTCCAATGATACTGAGAAAAGTGTTCCGATGCACAACCAATCATCCAGATGCAGAACAGCCCTGGCAAGCTCAAAAACTGACCATCCCATCAAAATTATGCCAGCACAGAGTATGGTATTTTTTTTTAAGGTGTGTTTTCCTAAATTTGTTCAAGAGATATGATACACGTTTAAGTGGCTGCGCCGTAAATCAATAGTTTGTGGAAGTATACAACAGCTCCTGCCGCAGAGCTGAGCCACTCACGACAAGGCTATCTGGAACACGCAGAGTATGCCAGTTCACAATGAAACATAAGCAAATACTCATTGAATGAGCTGGTTTACAGGAAAAGCCAGAGCCTGGTGGAGATAGCTACTAATCTGAGCGTGAAGCAGAAACCCAAACAGAGGGCAACCGCAGGACAGGCCACCCGATTACGGCAGCCAAATGCATGAGACACCTTCGGGTGATACCAAACCGCAGGGTGCGCAGAAATCCTTTGAGCTGGAGCAATAAAGCAGCGCAGCTGTAACCCACCGCTGAAATAACTGACCACACAGAGTATGTCAATAGCGCATGGCCGTCCCACCGCCACAGTGAGGAGCGGAGGAGCTCAGTGCATCACATTCACAGGATGTTGGTAAGATTGACTGCCACAGAATTGGGGGAAACGATTAGGAAAATCTATTATTATTAATGGTGCTTTTTCTTACTGGGTTAAGTGTTCGGGAAGCCAGGGACATTTTGCAAGAATCTACCATGAGGGGGGAAAAAATGCCATGACTTTGTTTTTTAAACGTGGTTTTCCAAGAGTAAGTAAAAACAGAGCTGTGTTTGAATGGAAGTTTCTGTGTTTCTAGGTAGTGGTAATTTCAATTAATATGTCAGTAGGTTTCAATCCCCTGAGTCTGTTCAAAGAGTTAAAATGCTTAGTGCACCTCAAATTGGACCTGAAATGTTCCTTTTCTTGGCCAAAAACGATGAAGACATTACAGATTCAAGTTTCCACTGGCCTCAAGTCTGCTACCTCATGTGTAATGTAAAGAAACGGTGCAATCCATCACTGTTAGTAGAGCATTGGTTGGTGTTATTTTACAGAAGGGAAATTATTTAAATCAAGCACATTTCTCTAGTCCAAGATTGACCAATTGGTTAATTGTTTAACTAATATTATTGTCTAATAACAATATTAAGAAGAAGAAGAAGAAGAAGAAAAAGTAATTCAGAATGGCATCTGTATATACATATGTATATATATATATATATATATATATATATATATATATATATATATATATATATATATATGTATATATATATATATATGTATATATATATATATATATATATATATATATACGTATATATATATACATATATATTTGGTTGTTGTTTTTTTCATGTCTGCTATTGATGCATTTAACTGTTTATGCATTTAAAAATGGGCACCATAAAAATGAAAAAAACGAAACGAATGACACACAAGTCCCACATGCCAAGTATTACAATGTTGTAATGTCGCATGCAAAGTCACTTTAAAAAAAAAACGCCTGAAGTGCCAAATATATTCCATGTGATTGAAAAAAACATCATTTTATAGGCCGTAAAAGGTCAGTCATGCATTTCTTCCTTAGAAAGTACAACAATGTCCTTCAACTCCCTTCACACAGAAATGGACAATTGCTCAGTGGACAAAAAAAGTCCTCCTACTGAGGTGTAATTCATATTGACAGCAAAACAATGACAGTGTGGTAGGTTCACAAACAAGTTTTAAAAAAATGGCTGTAGGCTTTTTTTTCATATTGTTTGTCCTCATGCTGTGTTCTTCGCCATCAGTGGCACATCACGCTACACGGCCTTGTGTTATGGCTTTCCTAGTGGGAAAAACCAAGTATAGTTCACAAACACAAATTACACACAAATATGCACAGCCCCAATAACTTTCCAGGAGTGCTTTGCATGGGGGAAGTAATTTATTTCTATCTGTGAATAAAATACCGAACCTAAAAAAAAATGGATCCGAAGCTTCTCCTGCCCACTGGCAAGACAGTAGGCGCCAGATAGATAAAATAATACAGTAAACAGGATACATGGGCGTAAGAATGCCAGACGCGTTTTGCACTTCCCGCTCCAGCCTGTCCTCGGCACAGCAGCATCTATTTCTGGGAAAGGCTGTGAAAACAGACAGCAAGTATGCAGCTGAGAGAAAAATCGGCTACTGCTTGTCCACCAATGAAACGATAATCTTTCAAATTGTTTCATAAACCAGAACAACATTATACTGTCCAGCCGAGTGGACACTAAATATCAAGTAGGTGCGGCCATTTGCCAGTGTTTGTTTCATGCCATCACCGCTGGTTTGCGACACTCTGATCATGTGAGTGAAAATAAAGGATGAACAAAAGCCTCAGCTTTTTAGCATTTTGCTTTTTCTTTGTCTGAGCAGAGAAAAGGCCAAAAGGTAGGACTTTCAAGGGAATCCTGGTCATCACCTCAGCAGACTTGCAATGAACAGCAGGACCGTTAGAAACGAGTAGGGGACAGAAAAAGGGAATTAAGAATGTCACTGCATTCTTAATCCCACAGAAGCCATGGCTTTGGAAATTTTTTCCTGACTGGCTACAGACAGCTTGCTACAAAGGACAGACTCTATAAAGGAGTGGGCTTGAGAGAAAAGGTCAGACAGAGAAAGTCCACGGGGTTACCGGCGACTTCTGAAGTTTGCTAAAGAAAATATGCATCCTTTTGAGTCTCAGGGAGATTAGACATTTTCTTCAAGTGACAAAACACCTTATTAGCCCCGGCCTAACCTCTGAGGATTGACCTCTGACTTTGCGACCCCCGCTACGCCTTCCTCCTGCGGGGAACCCGGCAGTGTGAGCCTTTTCACTGTGACTACCGGTCGTGCACCGGGATTATCTGGGTCGAAGGCAGAAAAGAACACGTACTGATAAAAGTTACAAAAGGGGGGTAGTAATAGAGAGAAGAGTTTAATTAGAGACACAGCACCTCTCGTCATCCACTCCGGCCGCATTCAGTAAAAGACCAAGAGTGGAAGGGATGGGCGCAAGGAGAGATAAGAACTTTTTAACAAGGGGTCAGAGATGCTATTGCTGGGAACATGGGCTTCTATCAAAATCATGTTAAAATCCGCAGATTAGCCCACTCCACTGTTTTCAAGAAGTGCACTCCCACCGCCTCAGCATGGAGGTGGCCGATTTGGGAACTTTGCTCGAGGTCCAAGCCACTGAACTGGATTGCAAAGCATCCATCTGTCTGTCTCTCTGTGGTGCGTGTTCACTTGAAACTGCGTGCACAGGTCGGTATGCGACTGTATCAGTGTGTGAATGGTGGGATGACACGTTGAGGACGGGGTTGTCAGGAAAAGTTGGGGCTCAAGTACCAAGCTCAGACCAAAAAATTCCAGTGATCACTCATGACTCTCTGGCCACCGAAAGGCAACACAGACGGACGGCAGACTGCTTTCCCGCTGTGACCTCTCCAACGATAATATATACTTTGGAAAGCATCAGCCCTTATGGTTTCATTAGGGCTTTGTTGAATAGTTGCACGGCCTGCAGAGCTGTTCTCCATTTAGACACAATTCGGTCAAAATGTGAAACTCGTACCCTTACGCAAACAATAATTGTTTTTTTCACCCCCTTTGACACGACTATAGCCACTTCTAGTTCAAGGGGGTAAGGCCATTGCAGGACGTTACAACACTTTTTAAATTACGACTAACTTAGACAACACAGAGAAATTTAAGAATTGTAAAATGCAATTAAAAAGAAAATGGCTCAAAGCTTGGTCCAAAACAAAGAGAGGAAACACACAAGTGAAATGGGTGAAGAGTCAAAGACAAAAGGCAAATGGTTGACAGTTGCTATCAGCAGAAATACTGTTGGAGTTTTACAGGCCCTTTGGTGCTGCTCTGGCACAGTGCTGGTGCTGAGAGACAGACTGGAATGAGGAGAGAGACAGGGAGTCTTTGTGTGTTGGTGGAGGGAGACGAAACGTTGGCATATTTTTGAAGCTGGTTTCAAGTAGATTAAGGGAGATTTGTGCCAACAGAATGTAATCTGTATGGAAAGCAACCAAATATGCATTTCTACATATTAAGTTAGTAATTTGTCCATTCCCAGTTTTAAGGAGACAGCTATGTTAAAAATCAGTTCGACAACATGACAATCTACACATTTGTTTATGTTACAGTTTTGGGAGGATTATTAGATTTTTTGTTTTTAACCATCATGAAACAGTGAATTGTGAAGCCCGAAGTTTTTATCTCCACCAAATGGGATGTTGCTGCTAACCAATGGGACTATGCCACATCAAGTTAAAAACAGACCTTTTGATTTGTTTTTGTTTTTTTTCTGCTGTTTTTTATCATTCACAAATAAAATGCACATCTCTGGGTTCAACAGCTCATATTTTTGAGAAACTCTAGAGCTTGTTATGAATGGCATATTATCTGAGGGTTTCATTTAAGCCTGATCCTGAAAAGGATTGAACTAATTCATGGCTTTGCTTCCCACTGCTTGTTTGGCACAACTCAGAGTTGCCAACTCAGTGAGATGGGGTACTTGCCGCTTTAACCATTTCTTTATCCTCGGCCTTTGTGAAATAACTAATTCCTCGAGTCGTACGTTTGCCTTCTTGTCTGTAACAGCCACTGGTGAAATCTCACCTGTGAAAAATGCAAATCCTTCAGTTAAATAAAAAAAACATATTATTGTTATATTACTCTTAAGGTTCAAGATATATGTCTGTGTTCATCAAAAGTAAATCACCGTCAAAAACCAAAAAATCAGTTTGACAACATGACAATCTACACTATGCTAAGCCCATCAACATGGATTCAGTTCACAAGAGGTAGATTGGACAAGGTATCTTTACAAACAACCTTGAAGCAAATAGGGCAAATAATTCTACAGTGGAGCAAATGCCAACTCTAAACCTGGACTGAGCATTATCCCACATACACATACAGGTACAATTATGTGAATGCATCGCCTGGGAAAACAGTTCCACTATCCCCAGTATGAAGGAGAACAATAGTCTCACCTTCACTGCCTCCTTTGCCCCACACCACCTGAGTGTGTTATGATGTCCTGAATGACTTTTGTCCTTCCAAAACAAGTCCTATACCCCCCAACTTTTCCCACCTGGTCAACGGGGATCTTTTCCGAACTGCAAAGAACAAGCCAAGGCTCAAAAAGGAGAGAAGTTTCACCTAAAAGGTCAAAGCCGGACCAAATGACAACTTCCAGCAGAAGGGCCTACTTGCCTGTGTGAAGACACGGACCAGGAAGGAAGATAAATCATCCTCAGTCATGGTTGACTGTCAATAATCACTCAAGGTCTAAGGCCTTGTTCAGCCTGCCAGCCAAAATGTGATTCTTAGTTCTTTTGTAGTCTGAACAGTCAGAAACCACATGAAATCCGATTTTTGCAAGACGGTTTGAAACCACATTCGGAAGGTAGCTTCAAATTGCGTTTGTACAGATGTGTCTTAGTCTGAACAGCTCCAAACACACCGATCGGTTTTGACTGTCCGTGACGTCACTCTATGCAACACAAGACGCAAGACCAATGCGCCAGACCATAGAGCGCCATTCAAGGTGTGGAGCTGTAATGTAATGGAACAGACAGAAGAAGTAGAAAATACCAGTCCCTGGACAGAGAAAAAACTAATTGCCTCATCAATCTGTGGGGAGATAGCTCCATTCAAGTGAAGCTCGAGGGCATGTATCACAACGATCGCAACAAGTGCTGCTATCGCAATTATACGACGTCACACACTACACGTGCTGGACGACGCCTCCGCTCCGACGTTGTTGCTACAGCAACCTGTCAGATCGGCCAACAACGTGGCCCAGTCTGAACAGAGCCAGATCCCATTTGGTCACTTGCTGAAAACAGAGTGGACAGTAACCCTAAAAATCGGATTTGGAATTTGATTGGAAACAGATTTGCCTGCAGCCTAACACGCACTTCATGCTTGTCTGTCTCTAGTTTTTGATGCAGAGACTTGTTCATTCTTTAAATCAGCGGTCCCCAACCTTTTTTTCCACCATGGCCCGGTTTAATGTGAGACAATATTTTCACGGACTGGCATGAAAACTGTGGTATTTTCTAAATATAATAATAAACTGAATCCACTTTGTACACATTTGGAAATTTATTTGCAGTCTCCTCTTAACATGGCGACAACAACATAACATACGTAACACACACATTTTTCTTTCTCAATACTACAAAGGCTGCTGGTCTTTTAATGCAGGGTGCTTGGTCTCTGAGTGGCGAAGTACTTTTGAAGGCTTCATTGCCTCATTAGAGAGCCAGTCGCCGCATGTAAGCAGAGTGGGCTTGTTGTGTAGGAATCTTTTGTCGAGATAAAGTTAGTGGTAGTACTCCTGGTATGGTCTGTTAAATGTATTGTTAAATGCTGATATCAAATGGCCCACGGACCGGTACCGGTCTGCGGCCCGGGGGTTGGGGACCTCTGCTTTAAGTCACAAACAACTTTGGAGTAGAAAGGTTTGGCTACCTTGTAATTGACATGTTACCACCCTGGTAGCAAGGGAAGCATTTTTGCATGAACACCCCTAAAAGGGAGGACTTCAGAGAGAGGAAGAAAAAGCATTGGGGGAATTTAATTTTTTCTGTATTTCATGTCCTATAGGCAGCTGTCAAACTGGGCTTCTTGAGTTTCCTCTTTAGTTTCTTCTTTTTTCTTGAGTTTGGATTTCTTCTTAGTTGTGTGCACTTGTTTAGACTTTATTTTGGATCTGCAACATAACATATCATATGTTCACCCCCTTTTAAAAAGAGGTCGAGAAATGTTTTTAAAGGTAAAAGAAAAATTGTGACCATGTGAAAAGGTTTGAGGAGATTGGTTTTGTGAATTGTGCTTGTTTGAATGATAAACAAAAGAGTCAACCCACTGTGGATTCACGGTAAGTATTTTCCACCAAGGCTCACACTGAGAACACATTCTTTACAGGGAGACTTCACTAACTTGTGCATTCCAGTGATTTGGGTTAAACAGAAAAGACCACAATACAAAGAACTGGTCAGGTTGACTAAACAATCATGGGCTGTTGTTTGGGTTTTGTCATGTTGTCATACATGCCAAGTTACTCATTTGTGATGTCTGCAGCAGTGTCTGTGTATTGTCTCAATGTAAATTCAGGATGGTACATGTTTGGAAAACTCCAGCCATTTAATTGCCTGCAATTTGTTGTTCTCCGTGTAGTAAATATACCATGAAATCGATCCTGCTCCCGGTGTATAGTGTTTGTTTAATGTTTTCGCTCATTCAGTGGGTTAGCAAGTAACTTTCACGCGCAGTCTCTGAATATTGCCAAGTCCTGTTTTTGATTCTAAAAATGTTAGTGGCACACTACAGAAAGCAAATATTTGAATCCAAACTCAAAAATACGGTTTTCCATCTCACTAAGAGGACCACACACACATGCATAACTTAACACTGAGATGCATGCCAACACATATGTAAAACATTAAATTAAATTTAAAAAAGAAATACAAAAAAATTAAAAAATCCTGCCTGCAAATTTTTATCTGATTCTCTTATTTCCCTAGAGTACACTGAAACACACTTACAGGGCAGAAATCTGCTTTCCCTTTCTTTTAGCCACATCCTGAACTTCCTTCCTGACGGGTAAAGATTTACACTGTGGTTGTCCTTCAGGTAAGAGCTCTGCAAAAAAGCCTTGCAGTTTGGAACCCGTGACTTTTTTTTTCTCTTGAGAAAAATGGGTGCAGTGGAAAGAAAGAAATTGGAGTATGAAATTATATTCGTAGCTTGACAGAAATTTTAAACTGGCATCTGCTGCAAAGTAACTCATACCTCATACAGACACACACACAGACAAAAAAAAAGTGGACCGTAATAATCATATGGGCAAAGTAAAACAAAGGGGAACTACTTACAGCAGAAGATTAGCATAATATTCCTGCACGCCATCTTTGGCTGTCGTCATAATGGGAGGGTTGAAGAGGGCAGCCAAGGCCGGGGCAAAGGAGAAAACAGCGAGGGGTAATCCAAACACTGCACATGATCTCGCTTCGGCCTCTATCATTGTGGCTTTAGTCAGCTGTGCAAGGGAAATTTGCAAAGTGAAAAATTATGGTGCACAGCCTTGGTTGGTACAAATGCCCAAAGAATTTCTGGCAGTGTGTTTAACTGACATCTGAGCCAAAGTCAAAGTAATAAGAGAAATGATGAAATAATGGAGGGTGCGCTTTAACTGCACTGTCACTGCTCCAGTTGCACGGGGGGGGTAGAGGGGGGGGATTAAAACAAGTGTTAAGTAATCGATAACTTTAATGCTTTTATTTTTTTTATTTTTGTAATGCTGACCATCAATTTAGGACTAGTCAATTAGAATTGATTAAGAATAGAATGATCAATATGAAGATATTATTGAACAGCAGCATGACTGTCATCATCTAACAGGAATTAGGTTTATTTTATTATTTTTTCAACCATTAGCTGTCACACAAATGATGATGATGATGATGATGATGATGATGATGATGATGATGATGATGAAAATCAAAGTGGATGGCTGGACTCCAGAGTCGGGCTCTGCTCAAGGTTTTTTACCACTGGGGAACTTTTCCTTAGCCACTCTGTCTTCATGCTTCCTCGCAAGGGATCCTGCAGCTTCTCTTTAATTGTGCAAAGTGCTTTGAGATGCCTTTGGATGTGATTTAGCGCTAAACTAAAAGTTTGTTGATGGATTGATTGATTGATTAAAAGGTAGAGATTTTCTTTTTTGCATTCAGTGGCTCATACTGTACAAACAAGATACTGTGCATACTTGAAATCATAAACTGATCATTACGTTGAATTCAGTCCGACTTTGATCCTGTGTAACTAATCGTTCATTTGCATCCTCAAACCAACTGGCTGCCAAAAAAAACGCCAACCAAACAGGGGCCATGATCAGCCTCCTGCCCATCAGACACAGAGTCAGCTAACACATCATGTTTTTCTGGATTTTCTGTCTCCCGCAAAGGTATATTTATACACCATAATAGCACAAATGTTTAAAAAGCAGTGTGAAAGATGTAATGTGGTGGAAAGAGGATTGGTCTTTTGTGTGATATGGTCAGATTCATACAGGAAGGAATTGCTTGCTTCCCCTTTCAAACATAATGTCTCGGCCTGGTTTCTGGCAACATATTCTGTCAGATGTCATTACAAACAGCAAACCCTCTGAGATCGAAACACTCAAGATAAAACTGTTACACGTCTTTGGGAGTGCCTCTGATTTGCAACGTAATGCTCCACATCAAATGTCTTGGATTCCACGTTTCTGAAAATTAACCACAGTGGTCTCTCTTGGGCACTCACTGTATATACTTCATCACATTTTGTTTACACAACAGTATTTTCCAAACAGTTATTGTAGAAGTAGAAGAGAATTTCCAATGCTGCCTTGTTCAGGGCAGGTTTCCAAGAAGTCATGGCGACCTGCTGGAATAAGTACACAAAAAAGGTTTAGCTCATTCATTAATTTCTTTGATTATGTATTTATTTATTTTTCCTGGTCAGAGAGGAAATAAAATCAGCAATAAATTATTCCTTTCATTCACTGTGACCCAGGACACACTGCATCTTGAAAAAAAATCTTGTTTTTTGGATGGCACTTAATTGTAATTTGCAATGTGTTGCCTTCAAATTATTAGATTATTGAAGGAAATACAATTTCCTTGTGCTACCCAAGTGTGCCTTTTTTCAGTCAAATTAAAGGGGGGTGGGGGGGGATTATATCAAATTCTATGCATGTTTTTCTTGTATCATTCCCTATTATTACCCTGAGGTATTTTGGTACCTCAGGCTCTTAGACTTTGCTCTGAAAACCGACCGCCTGCCATTACTCAACATCTCCCCAGGAGACTGATGATTATGGAAATGTTTACGATAGGCGGTGTGACGCCAAGCAATATGCCAGCCAATATAGAAAACACAAAAGTGAGGCAAGCACGTGAAGGAAAAAAAACAACATCAAATTAAACTGCACGATTGTCCATCTATGGCCAGAGTGTTGGGTTCCCACCGGACATTTCCAGGGGTAGTTGGACCTTTGGCTGTGCTACACTTGGCCATGGTGTGTTTGATAGATGTATCTGTCCTCCTGATCATGAAACTGTGTGTCCAGGTCTGGCCCCTTCCTGAGGTCAGGGTAGTATAATGCCCTAGCTTATAGCTGGCTCCCAAATAAAACCTAATTCTTTTTTTCCAAAAGGAGGTTGAGGTTTTGGGGGTTTCAGCCTGTCACCCCCGCACCACACCCACTCCACCCCCTCCACGTCTGTTACAATGGGAACCTTATATCGTTTGCTGCATTGGGTTGTCTTTCCTTTTTTTCTTTTTTTCTTTGAACATGAGGTGGTGATTGGCGATGGACTTGTTTCATCATGACTGGAGCTCTGGTTTGGCCCACCTAAATGTCAGCTGAGTATAAATGTGTGGACGAGGGAGTGTGTGTGCATGGAGGGGGTTAGCATTGTGACCATTGCATAAATGAAACCTCATTGCGCACACAACTGTAAGTAATCTCATTTACAAGGACAAGTGGTCCTTGAGAGCCATGACTTGTTTTTATTTTTTTGGTGGGGAATTTGTAAGTGAAAATAAATCACTTATGATGCGCAAGGAGACAGAAAACCTGAATTCAATAAAAAAAAAAAAGAGAGAGAGAGACAATTCCACCGCTCCCCACTTTAGATCATGAGAAAACCCAAAGTTTACACTTCACTCAGGCGTTGCTGCTCTTTGACGGGGACTGTTAACCTGGGGATTGCATAGATCCAAAATAGTTAAAGCTTATTGGGTGTAATGGTCGGCAATGGTCAGTAATGGTCAGCGGTTTGGCACAATCTGGTCCTCGTTACGCAGATCTTCCTGTCCACACGCATGCGGTATAATAAAGACTTCCTCTACACATTGGAAAACATTCACCAGTGCTCCTGAGTTCCTCTCTCACTCCGCATTCTGACTTTTCCTCGCGCTCTCGGTTCTGCCACTCTCATTTTTATCTCACACTTTTCCTTTCGACAAACTGACCTTCCCAGGCTGGCCCGGGTCTTTATATTTCAGGCTTTGAGGCTACATCTGAAACAAAAGCAAAATTATGGGTCTGGTTTGGCACAGGGAGAGCACATTGACCCCGGCATGTGGTTTCCGTAGGGCAGACTGCAGAGAGAGGTGAGGTGGGGAGAAGAATTTGTGCGAATCTCACTGTGTATTTGAAGAAAACCCCAACCACAGCTAATTTGAATGTGTCATTATCAGGAGGGGGGCGATCTAAACTTGGGCCGACCAGTGATGGCGTTAAATCCACATGCCGCCCAAAACACCACTTACTTTTCCTATTTTGGGGAGGGGTAACACTGGGTCGATGGCCTCTGGAGTAACACTATCACCTCGTAACTCTTTTCACCCCCAAATCACTTGGGCAAAAGCTACATTGTGTCTTGGAGGCTTTACGACTTTGTGACCATTATGTGACTCATGCGACTGCTACCTATTAAGTAGCATAAATAATAAAGGATAAAATTGGATAGAATTTCTTGTCAAAAATGTTGATTACACAGGAGTATTATTGGAATATTTCTGTTCAAATTTATGTTGAATACATGAATAATTTTCAATGGTTCTAATAATAGTAAACTGGCAACTATGTTGATTGTGCATGATTTGGCAGAATATGTCGATATTGAAACAATATCAAATACAATGGCTGAAATGATTGCAACACCGCTGCAATGTAACATCGTTGGCTTGAGTGGAACAAAGGTAACGAGAAGAAGTCCTGTTGGTGTATTTTAAGTCCTAATGCAGATGGATCACCTCAAAGCAAAACAATCAAGAGCAGAAGTTTCCTACCGTGGGTCATCTTCAGACTGTGTGGTCTGGAACCCTATTTAGACCTCGCGGGCGACCGCTGTACAATTAGGCACGCCATGTTTCACAGCAGCAGGCGGAGAGTGGATTTCCTGTTAATGGAGCAGACCTTCTCGTGTTTACTGCTCAAATGTTCTTCCTACCATTCGTGGCGCTGCACCCAACCTGGCTTATGGTTAATTGTACCATTTAGAACAAATAACAAAATTATAAAAACCCGCAGGTCACTCAGTGTTTATGGAACTGTAGATTCTCCACAGGAAAGACATGTAGGGATGAAAATTCATGCCTCAGATGTCACATTCAAGGTTAACAGATATGTTTGTGGGAACGAATGTGTTTAACATTACAAATAAAAAAAATTATTCTGAAAAAAAGAAATGCAAAACATGTCTTTTCCAGTTTAAGTTATGTAAATACCCCACCTCACACACAAAAACAACAAAACGCATGTTTAATGTGATCATTTTCTTTACGGTCAACAACAAAACATTTTAAACATTTCATTTCAAATGTCAAAATGCTTGCAGAGACGTTTACTTTCTAAGCACATAAGGCTGTCCAGGAAAGATTCCATCAGCCTTTTGAGAAGATACTGTCAGAACCCCAAAACACAGCCTTTCAGTATTCGTTTGTTCCCTTCTCTGGACAACTCAGTAGCAGCTAAGTATTTGTGTTTGTAACTTTTTGTCAGCAACTGCTGATAGATTACAGCTAAGTATATCCCTACAGACAGAGCTGATGGGGAGTTGGTGTACAATTTCTGGAGGAAAGAAATTACATTATGCATTACTGCCACACTGTATATATGTATGTGAACTATAGAGGAGCATTTCACACTTATGAAACACGTTATTATTACACTCAGACCACTTTCCACAGTAACCATAGGTGAAATCCGTCCACGCTTGTGTGAACTGAGCAGCGATGGCAGTAGGGATAGTCAGAGTGTGAATTTTTATTACTTCTGAACCTTGCAACTGGTTCACACATCCTCGAGAATAAGAAATATGCCTTTATAAGTGCGTAACAAATGCCAGCCGAGGCCCCGTCACTGCAGTCTGCAAAGCCTGAAACCTGTGAGTGATTTACAATAGGCTGTTTTTTTCAAACTGTCAACTCTCCTGAGTCTATTTGCTTTTTGCCCATGTGATCATTCAAGCTGGGAGCTCGTGTCAACGGAGACCACAATGTGCTCTCATCAGATCTCCGAGTCCTGGACGGCTCACACGTTGGGCGCTGACCCAACATCAGAAAACTGTGGGACATGTCAGGGTTGAGACTGATTCTCAGCCTGTCTCATGGTAAACAAATGGCTTCCCACGCCATCTCCTGCACAATTCTGATTCCTGATTTGGGCCAGAAGTCACTTTGGGTACCACCTTCAATGAGTACTTGATGGCTAGGTAAGAAGCCAGAACTTGGACCGGGAAAAAGACTCTGTGTGTGTGTGTGTGTGTGTGTGTGTGTGTGTGTGTGTGTGTGTGTGTGTGTGTGTGTGTGTGTGTGTGTGTGTGTGTGTGGTCCCATGAAGCTCCCACAGAGGTCCAGCAGTGTCCAAAAGGAAAGTGATGCCAAATCCACAATATGTAAAAACATTGTAATATTTCCTTGAATTTGGAAAATCCTATTTTGAAGAATATACAAAGGGACATTAACTTACTGTGAATGTTTTCACTGGTTTGTACATTTGTCCATTGCAACGTCAAGACTACGTTTGTGTTTTTTTTCTCACCAAGGACAAATTTTGCAACCAAATCTAGTTTTCAGATTTGACCTAATCCCTTATTATTATAATTCACAATGAAACACTCTTCCATTATTGCCACGTGGACTTTTCTTTTCTTTTACAAAATAGCAACTATGATGCTTAGACAGAATGATACTACCAGCATGATGATGACATTATGTCCTGAAGTCATCACGTGTCGATGGCGAGGCCACCTCTTCATCTTTTGAGTTCCCTCCAGCTTGCAACCGCTCTGCTATTAAATGTGGCATCATGCACATCAGTGAGACTCATCCTATTCTTCATTTCATCCCACAGACTCACCAAGCAAGTTTCTGCAAGCTACATTTTCCACGGGACAAAAGCCACAATCACCTCCTAGCCCCCCTCGCGCCTGCCCCCCAAAAAAGCACAAAGGTCAATGTCATCACCCAGGAATCTGAGAAATACCAGAAAGTCTGAATTTTATTACAAAAATCGTCTGCAAGCGCTAAACAAATGTGGGGCACAAACATGCTTGCTTCATGTTTTTATTTGAGGAGGCAGGTCCCACAGTTGGCTGGTGGGGAGGACTGTGGAAAACAAAATGTCTCCGGCGACCACGGCCCTCCATCTGGAGCTCCTGGACTGGCAGATGGGCACTCGGGTTGGAATCCACAAGACTCAAACAGAAATCATCGCTGCTGCTGTTGCTGCGTTGCCCAGTCACTGAGTCCTGCTACTAGATACCAGTTGCACAGGCTTCATAGGTTGGGGGGGGGGGGGGGGGTCTTGTTTACCCACCTTATCAGTGTTGTTGCATTGGCCTTGCCTTGTTTTGTTGACAGCGTTATGTATATAAATATATATGTATATTTATATATATATATATGTATATATATATATATATATATATATATATACATATATATATATATACATTATTATTATTTTTTTTTTTATTATTTTTTTTTTTTTCCTAGTCGAGGCTATTATTTATTTCTATCCTATTTTTTTTTCTGGAATACCATAGCCTGGAATGTTGTAACGGATTTGAATAATATGTGAGCAATTGTTTTGTGTTTGCTAGGAATATGAAACACCCTGGGGAGCTCAGCAGCCCCTAAAGATGCCTCGACTCGCAGACCAAGTAACTGGATCTTGTGTTCAAAGTTTTGCTGGAGCAGAGGACTTGAGTGAGTGTTTCCATTCTGTTGGGCTGCAAACGATTGTCCCAGTGACCACAACAAAGCGTGAAAGAAAGGGAAGGAGGGTGAGGGCGCATAAAATAACCCAGAGTTCTGGAGAACCTCTGAGATGAATGACTGAATGGCTTCCAAAGTGCCCTTAGGTCTCAGTGCCGCCCTATCCCAGCCTTATCAGTTGCAGCTTCTCTAACTGTCCGCTCACCTCCAGCTCTCTAGTGATGACAAGGCGGACAGCGGCGTGTAGACCAGGTCCTTTGAACCGCGCAAAAATGAATAAGAGATCAAGAAAAATAACCAGCACACTTAATTGCCGCAGATGCAAGAGGAAACGAAGTCTGGAGCGCTGGCATCTCGCCGTCTGTGTCAAGTGTTCACGTGCATTCACCGGGCTGATTGCTGTGTCAACAAATGCCGCAACGTGCAAGACCTTCTGCTGTTTTGATGAAGAGGCGCCGCCCCTCCCACCGCCACCTACACAGACGTCCATGTGGGCCAGTAACCATTAACCAGAGTGACTTTGTGCAATGCCCCCAAGGAACCTTTTCTGATGAATGTGAGCCCTGAGGTTTCAAAGGGAGAAAACACCCACTTGGAAAACACAATGTAAAAAGGTTGATGGTCACTGGCAAGTGAGCTGAGCTCAGTCAAACAGAAATGCTCCACGTGCTCCTTCTCAAGGCTTCTTCTTATCAGTGAGGACACAGAAAGACCTTTGTCCCACAGCAGTCCCAGAAAAACTTTAATCATCCCGTTGTCATGCAGGGAGTAGAACAGAGTTTGGAGCAGACTCGAGGCACGGCAAGAAATAGTTAGAGAGGAATCAGCAGGTGGACGTGGAAGACAAGTTCCGCTGGTCCCACACCTGATCTGGGCACCTGGGCTTTGAAGGTCCACCTTCCAGATCATTCATCATCATCATTTTCACCTGTGGTGGAGCAGAACTTGCGCAATTCATTCACGTCATACATTCTCCAGATCTCCAGCAGGCAGCATATTTAGCCCTGTCTTTACAGCCCCCATTCAAAAACCAACTTAGCTTCCAAATAAAACTGATGCTTTGTCTACAATGGGGCAGACGCCATTTGGGAGATGTCAGCGAGATATCAGAGCCCTTTGGGACATCGCAGAGGGATGATTTCCAGTTTTGATCCACACTTTATGAAAGGTGCAGCCAGAAAAAAAAGTGAAGCGGGGACTTTTCTCATTTTAGGGTTGTTTGCTTGAAACACTGAAGAGACATATGTGTCACTGGTAAAATATTAGTTAATTTTGGTAAAACACAAGGGGCTTTTAAAACTTTTTTAAAGCAATTTCATTCAAAATACCCATTGCAGAAAATTCTGAAAAAAGCAACTAGACTTTTTTTTTTTATTGTTTCTTACCTACTTTTCCGAGATGTTCATGACTGTGATCTCGATGTTCCACACAAATCTGTGTTTAAACGCCAGATGTTTTCTCAGATTTTGTACACAAGCACCGTCTGTCTTTTCAACAACAACTCACCCAGCTCAGCTTACTCCATTACGCATGTGATTTTCTCTGGAAATAATGGGTGTGATCCTTGACATTGTGAGTGATGATTTTAGGGGCAAGAGCAGGGTGAAGTTCAGATGATTACATATTTGTCACCTCAGGACAAAGCACGCACTACGTAATGGTTTCCTTTGCGACTGAGAGGCCGAAATGGACAGACAACTCCCTGCATTAGAAGAGCAAAACCTCCACTCTGTTGTTTTAGTCGCTGTCTGGTCACTTTTTCACAGACCCGATGACATCTGAGACAGTGAGATGTGTCCGTGGAGGGGTGACAGTAGGGCGTGTGCAGTCGTCCGCAGACAAAACAATGGTCTGGCAGAGGCAGGAGAACTCCCAACTCATTTTCATAAGCCATGCAAACTTCAGCATTCAGGGACCGGGATCAAAAGGTCGTCAGAGTTCTTCAAAGTTTTGAATCTTCAGCTAAAAACCTGTAGCTTAACAATTGCATGCCCAAAGACCCCAAAGTCCTGCATTAAATCAGTTCCCCTTTATGTGCTGTGACATGAACCCCAAGTACAGCTTCAAGTGCAGAGTCTCCCTACAATGACTGCTTATCTAATATGTAGTTAATCTCCAGTGCTGTCCGTGTTTGGCGCAAATTAAATTTAAACTAAAAATCGGCACACACCAAAATAATTCTCCTAAAACTCAAAAGATGCACATTTTCAAAAGTTATCTCAGCCAAAGAGATTGAGTTTTCCTCCTTGTCCTGTCCATAAAGCCATGCAGCTCAACCTTGACCAACAGAGGGAAGTTTCCTCGTCAAACAACTGCTTCAATTATTTGGACTTCGGCAGCAGCCAATGAAAGCCAATTGGATATGTAACAAACAAACGCCATGTAAAACAGCCATTGTGTTTCAGAAAAGATGGCTTTACGGTCTGAGGTCACCAACTATTTTCGGTGGCAATGGCAGTTCGGCCCCTGCGGTTGGATTTGTTTCCCCTTTCATTGCTATAATATGTATCCGCATAAGTGGCGTGGACGTCACAGTTCAACTTGTAACAACAAAGGGGCTGCTTGCTGAATTTTCATGAGCGCAGCCTCGGCCCGTTGACTCTCCAACGTGATTGATCCACTGTGTACTCTGGCAGCAGGTCGGCTTCAGTAGTGGTTGTAAATGGTTGCTATTAAGTTGTGCAAGTTATGGAGGGGCACACTTGTGCGCTTGCTTTTCTTGGGATCAAGGCGGAGCCTGAGAGTAATTGGTGGACTGTCTATCATCCCAAACCTCAAAACACTCATTTGATTTAATGGAAAGGAATAATGGGGATAAACCGTAAATTGTTTCAAGCGACGGCACTGTGAGGTTGAAACATTGACAGCCTTGTGCTGCTTACAGTTTCCTGAAACCTGAACAGAATTTCCAACTCAGACACACACATTTTGACTTTTGCCACTCTGCAACTTTGTAAGTTTATTTAGAATCTATTAATAGCTTGCAATATATTCCAGTAAAAGTAAAGTGTGTTTAAAAAAATTAAACAAAGGAAACTAATTTCAAAATGTTGCAGTGATTCCACTCGGATGGAAAATTTGATTCATAATTTCTTATTTTTCTCACATTGTAAACAAACATAGAAATATACAACAAATTATTAGTCTGTGGATGTTTGTGTGCGTTTGTAAGGTGGTGACAGCTGCCTGCTGGGAAATGCAGTGTTAAAACTGTAGTTCTGAAGTGTTATGTTGTATGTGTCTGCCATCTATTGGGCCCCTATGAAACACCACGCTGGAAGCCCAGAGCTCTGAATATTTTTTTAAGGAAGGCTAAATGTGTTCCAGAGAACATATGGCTAAATTATTTTTAAATACATTTGCTCTGGCAGAATCAAGCCAAGCTCATCAGTCAGACATGTATGTTTAAGGTATCGTCTGCTTATAAAAACCTAAAGCTTAAAACTTTTAGCCATTTTCCCCGTAAGCTCGCTACTGACCGTAAATTAAAATTTATGGGCCATAGCCACAGTGATGCTGGCGATGCCAATCCGTTAAACAAACACTCAAACAAAGTTATGGCAATGTAGAACAGAAGTCAGAGAAGGGAAGAAAAAAAAACAAAATAGAGAACTTATTAAAGGACTCACTTGCATCCTGCAACATGTGTTGCGGTGGGAGCCAAGGTAGGATGCCAAGGAAGAAGAAGAAGAAGAAGGAGAAGAAGAACAACAACAACATTAGTGCAGCAGAGCATGCGCATGCTGAGTTCAGCCCTTCATCAGCCCAGTCACCCAGCAGGTCTGGGCCAGACACCACTGCAACCGCCTGCATTGAGAGAACTGACCACCGTTGTGCCATACAAACAAACAGTGCACTCACACACACACAGACACAGACACACACACATACACAGGTCCGCTGCCTGATGTAACATGGACCACTCATCAAGCCCACTCGGCCTTCATCTTCGTCATCCTGAGTTCTCCAGAGCGAGGGAGCGGGAGGCAGCTTCCTCCAGGCTGTGGACAGAAAATCTGGAACAAGATATTTTACTCATTTGTCCTCCACACATGAATGTGGTTTGGTCCCGTTGCCCCCGAGGCTCTCTGCATCCACAGCCTGCCAGCAGGGTCGGACCCGCCCAGTCTGGGTTTGGGTGCCTTTCGCACTGAGTCAGAGTTTCAGAAGTGACTCCAAAGGGATTTTTTTTAAATATGTATGCAATCCACTGAAAAAGCCAAACTTGTGTCACTGAATTGTATTTTTCTTTTTTTTTTGTTTAATCCGTATATATTCCAGGTGTATTAAGAAACATCCATGTTTATGTTTCCTGAAAGAAAAATAAACTGACTAATTTCTTCCCAGTTATCTTTAGTGGGCCTCTCAAAAAATATAAAAATAAGTTTGGAGCAACACCGTGATGTAGACAATGTACCGCACTGAAAGCACTGAACTGACATAGAAGGATAAAAGGGCCTATAGACAGTTTAGAGTTGCATGCATGACGACTTTGGAAATTAATACTTGTTTTTACTTTACTTTTGTTTGTACTTTTTTAAACTAGTTTTTGTCATAGAGGAGCTTCTTGGCTTCTCAAAGGCCTTTTCCCCACAATTTTACAAAAGACCACCGAGCTTTCTAATTCAGCAGTGTGCTGTGATGGAGGTGTGTCTGGGAGGCCATGCTGCCCACGATCTGTACTGGCCCTCCACTGATATCAGTGGGTTTCACCAAGTAAAGCCAGCATTTTAAACGTCACCATGGGAATCGTCTTTCCTTAGCAACGACCTGAATGGAAAGTCACCTGAAGGCGATAGCTCTGTTTGCGCGTCTCTGTTTGTCTGCTAATATTGACACGTTTGACACAATATTGTCGTCAGGTTTCCTGTGGTTGAATTGTGACTTTGTTCGGAGCCTTTCGCAAGTCACGACCCCTTCCCAACCTCTGCATGTCACTGCAAAGTCATGCTTACGTTGTTCAAGTTTAATGCTTTGAATTTCATAACGTGAAATACAATCAATCCTTTCCTCCCTGGTTAAAGAAAGGAAAAGGCAAAAAATTATAGTAAAATAGTGTTTATTCCTCAGAAAACACTCCTTTATTGCATACAGTGAGAGAGAAAAGTGAATGCTACAAAAAACAAAGGTCAATAATGTCGTGAAAAAATAGTGTTAAATCATCATATCCCTTATCCATCCTTGTGAATGCATGCACTTAGCCTTTTTTATTTTTCACTTTTATGCTACTTTTGAATATCTGGCTACAAAAGTTGCTACAAGACGTTTGTGTAACTCAACATTTTTTAGCTTCATTTTGCCAAAGAAGAGCCACAAACTGGACTGGAGGCCCGATCTTGCTTAATGAACCAAAGTGTGTGAAGCTCTTTCCATAGCAGCAGACTGTAGCCTTTGGTCTCGGTCAAAAGAAATCAGATAGAGCTGATGACCCAGATGTGGGAGTAGTGTCGGCCAAAGGTGTCTCCATACATGATGTCTGAATGCGGTGGGGCTCCTCAGAACCAGAACTCGGAAACGAAGACATGGACATTGATGATGTTTTGGCTGGACTCGCCCTGCTGCGCCAGATTACGCATGGACAGCTGCAGGACAGTGGCCAGCGGGCCAATCAGACGCTTTGTTTGGCGCACAATGCCTGAAGGAAACAGATAAGACAACTGACATTAGTTATGATACAGTAACAGTTGGGGAAATTAATGGAACCGTACCGTCAATGTGGCAGTATGTTTGCATATTTACATTTTTATCTCCATAAATACCTGAACCTCTATCTTTACTGGAGCTCTGATGAAGGAAACATGAGCACACTGCCCATCTGTGGCCTCAATGAGTTGGTGAAATTGCAGATAGTTAACTTGTTAAATTGTTATTACAATAATATAATAGAATGTAGTTAAAACGCTCAACATCTAGTTGGGTTCATTGTGCCGATGGCTGGCGCGCAGCTGAGGCACGTTCCCACCTGATTGACACACCTGATTGACACACCTCCGGTTGCTCCTGTTCCCGTTCTGGATGGTCGGGAACCATGGGTCGGGGCACCTGAACGCTACGATGTTACGCCAGAGACGTGTGGTGCATTTATCACCAACTGCTCTTTGCTGTTTTCCCTGCAACCACGCACTTTTGCCGCAGAAGCAGTGAAGGTGGCTTTTGCCATAACCCATCTGACCGGCAGAGCGTGCCTGTGGGGCACGGCTGAGTGGGAGCGGCAGTTTGTGGTGGAGGTGGATGCCTCTGACACTGGGGTAGGGGCAGGTGTTGTCACAGACTACAGCCAAGGACCAGAAGCTTCATCCTCGTGCCTTTTTCTCCCGTCGGCTCACGCCTGCGGAGCGGGACTACGCAATCGAGAGCTACTAGCTGTAAAGTTGGCGTTGGAAGAATGGCGACACTGGTTGGAGGGAGCCATGCAGCCGTTTTTGGTCTGGACGGACCATAAGAATCTGGAGTATCTTAGCTCCGCCAAGCGGCTGAATCCCCGCCAGTCTCGCTGGGCATTGTTTTTCACTCGTTTTAATTTTGTTCTGTCTTACCGCCCCGGCTCTAGGAATGGCAAGCCCGACGCCTTGTCACGTCAGTTCGCCAGGGGGGAGGAGTCGGCGGACAGGTTGGAGACCATTCTCCCGACGGCTTGTTTGGTGGCCTCCCTGACCTGGGACATTGAGGAGAGAGTCCGGGCGGCCTCCGAAGGTCAACCTGGTCCAAGCACCTGCCCGGATAATAGACTGTTTGTCCCCGATCCGCTGAGGTCTGAGGTCCTGGAGTGGGGACACTCCTCACGGCTGGCCAGCCACCCTGGTGTCCAGAGAACCGAGGGGCTACTCAGGCAACGTTTTTGGTGGCCATCCATGGAGGGGGACATCAGGGAGTTTGTAAGGGCGTGCCCTACTTGCAACCAACACAGGAATTCGCACCAAGCCCCAGCAGGTCTGCTACAACCGTTGCACATTCCACGCCGCCCCTGGTCACACATTGCCATGGATTTCGTTACAGGACTGCCCGCTTCAGACGGTAACACAGTTATCCTTACTATCGTCGATCGTTTTAGCAAGATGGCTCACTTTGTTCCGTTACAGAAGCTCCCCTCAGCCAAAGAGACGGCGGAGTTGGTAGTCGTGTATGTCTTCCGCCTACACGGCCTACCAGAGGACGTCATTTCGGACAGAGGGCCGCAGTTCGCATCTGCTTTTTGGAGGGAGTTCTGCAAGGCGGTGGGGGCCACCTCTAGCCTATCATCTGGTTTCCATCCACAGTCTAATGGGCAGACCGAAAGGAAGAATCAGGAGATGGAGGTGGCCCTCAGGTGCATGGTGTCCTGGAGTCCTACATCCTGGTCCTCTCAGCTGTTATGGATCGAGTATGCGCACAATTTGTTGGTCAGCTCTGCCACAGGTTTATCTCCTTTCGAGTGTGTGTATGGCTATCAGCCTCCTCTGTTTCCGGTACTTAGTGCCGAGGTCACATGTCCTTCTGCTTTGGCCTATGCTAGGCGATGTAGGCGGACGTGGGCACAGGCTCGGACGAGAGCCCGTTAGTCCCGCCCCGTCCGCCCCCACCTACGCCAGTGCTTGTTGAGGGAGGTCCAGTGTATGCAGTACGACGTCTCCTCAAGTCCAGGAAGAGGGGTCGGGGGATGCAGTACATGGTGGATTGGGATGGTTATGGGTGCCTTCTCGTTTTATTGTGGATCCCCAGATGATCAAGGATTTTCACCGGGAGAACCCGGATCAACCCACGATGGGCAGGGCTAGGAGAGCTTGCAAGCCTCCGAGGACAAGTCGGGAGGAGGAGATGTCGGAGCAGGCTGACAGACACTCCTCAGGATCCCAGGAGTTCTGAGCAGTTCCTGCCCGCCCACCCCCCCTTGTGGGACGTCAGGGGACGTCCCTATAGATGGGGGGGGATCTGTCACACGCCTGTCAGTCTTGCCTGCTGGGTTCAGTGTGCCCATGGACACCTGCTTTCTCTCTGCCATCACTGCTACATATAAGCCCTGGTCCCACACACACTCGTTGCCAGATTGTCCGCTAACTTTGTTATGACCTTCCAGCGTTTCCTGTTCTGCCTGCCTGCCTGCCCGATCTCGACCTGTTTTCTGCCCCTGACCTGCGTCCTGCGTTCCTGTCCTGGTAACCCGACCTCGCTTCTGTGTCCGACCACGAGCCTGCTTCTCCTGCCCTGTTACTGGCGACCTGGAAAGCCTTGGACATGAACCCTCGATCTCCGCCCCGGACATCCGACCCGCCTTTCATCCCCGACCCGGAGAACTGACCTGCCTTCCGTTCCTGACCATGAGCTTTAGCTTACTGTTGCTAACCATTGCAAATAAATCCTCTTTCCTTACCCCTCTGGTGTTGCATTTGGATCCTTACCTGACACGTGACAGTTTCTGCTTGTCATTATGGCCACACAGGACAAGGGGAATAAAAACTGAACTTGTTAACTTGTTGACTTGTTAATTTGTGAGTGCTACTTTTATATGCATGGATTTTCAATGAGCACAGCACTTTGATGACATTCTGATTCCTATTGTCCCTCTCTCACTCTCTCTGTCTCTCTCTCTCTCACTTTCCCTCACTCTCTCCCTCTGTCCCCTCAGCTGATTATGTATTTCTCTTCTCCTTTTGCTCTTTTTTCTTGCTGGGGACAGCAGCACCTCTTGGCCATCAGATGTTGTTCCAGATGTTGCATATTCAGTTCAGTTTTTGATTATTTCAAGAAATTAAATATTTCTTGTGTTGTGTCAAATCGGTCTGTTTTATCCCCCTGAGTCGCAACTTTTTTTCAAGTTTTGTTTTTGACTGCCTGAGGAAAAGAATGGCGGTGCGGTCACAATAACTCAAAGCATCATGGTGTTTGTTTTGATTAAAAAAAAATAAAAATCTCAGTGCTTGTATCTGCAAAATGTCGGTCAGTCAAAATACAGTGCCTCAGTGGAGTGCTGAGGTCATGAGTTTTATCCAAAGCAACTGAAGCCAGTGGAATTCTGTTTGTGGTTCCAAGTGCATTATGAAATTATTTCTGTCATTCAGAAAGAAAAAGCTCTTTTTTTCCCAAAACCCAAATATCCAAACTGTCTAAAACAGAGGCAGTTATCAGGTGTTGCCTGTCAGTTGCCTCTATTTAATGGACTCATCAATTTGATCGGGTACAGCTGCTCCAGTCAATTGTGCAACACTTTGCTTTACACCGTGGTGTACTGGGGGACATTGGTGCAGCTGGAAGAGACAGTGTCAACGTGAATGGCGGATGTGTTTCTGGACTTGTGCTAAAAAAGTAGGGCCAATTGATGATATTTTAAACCACTGATATTTTGCCAACGTCTGTCTAGGGGTTCGAGAGGACAAATGACCAAAACCTTCAAACCCAGTTCTCCACCACCCTCCCCCCCTTACACACACACACACACAGCAAACAATTTATTTGAGTCGATAATAAATAGCGAGCTGTGTACTTTTTGTTTATTTTATTGAAAATATGAGTCTAGTTTTTTTTTTTTTTTTGCCAAATGCAACGCACAGCATTGCAACACGTGGCCGCGCAACCAATCTGGTTTAATGTCCCTTGCGTGCAAGGACAATTTCTAGGTTTTCTCCCTGGCTTTTCAACAGCCCGGCTAGGCAGTGACAAAATCCATAATGAGCAGGTAACAAATATAAATACGTTCTGGCCTCGCCGCACAACTGCTTAATAACACGCCAGTTGTGCTGCTGATAACCAACCAACCTAGTGTCCTGCACCAGATTCACCCGAGCGTCCTGCACCAGAGGACGCTAGTGGCTGGCCTTGAGCATCGTTGTGGCTACCGCTGTGAGAGGTTTCCTATTCAAACATACTGGTTTACTGCGGAGCACCTCTGAAATGTGCTATTTAGTTCCGTAATTCTGCTCTCAAGTACAAAATAGCTTTTTTAAAAGTCATGCAAATAAAATGTCCAAAGCCCGACAGGAATTATCAATAAGTTTCCTTCCTTTGTGCTGCAACAAACTTTTGAGTTTTTCACATTTATTGACGTAACTGGGCAGCTGTCTGAAGACGCTGAGGGACTAGAAGTTATTTTAACACAATGGCAATTGGCCACGGGTGCAATTTTGGACCAGTGGTGACGTGCGACCGCAGCAGAGCCCCGTTCCACTGCTTCCCCCAGCAGCTGGGCAAAATGCAGGTTGATATTTGAAGGTGGATCAACCGCGAGTCGACGCAAGTGACATCTCAGCGGGTCGTTGTGGGACGTCGTGGAGTTTTTTTTTCCCATGGGTCAACGCTGGACCGTGTCGCCCAGTGGCTAGTGACATCATTTAAAAATAAACTATCGGGAACCGTCTTCGGAATCTCTGTTTCAGTAATTGTGGAGCCGGACAGAAGAGATGACCTATAAAAGCCCCATTATCTCCACCGCAGCCTTTAGAGTGGATTAGAAGTGACAGTGCCGAGTTCAGGACTGGAACTAAAGAGCAGAAAATAAATGTGACACTGCAGACTAAACAGGACGAATCGGAGACACAAAACCCAAATAGATCGGAAACGTCCAGATAAACTGTGAGGCAATTTGCTATCTATTTTGGCATGTTATTACACGAGCGTTCATTTTATTAAGTGGGCCCTCTGAAAGCTCTCGACAAAGTTCTTTTTTTTCTTAGATGCGGAGAGCTGGGAGTCACACTGAGCATAAATGGAAGAGCCCACCAAACAAGGGAGGGGATTAATGAATCACGGAGACACTTTTATGAGCAGCAATAAGAACTCTGCACAACATACCAGTGCATTTTAGACTGTTTACATTATATTTCATTGAAAGTGTGACGTGTGTGCATCAGTTTCTCATCGTGGGGACGTTGGCTTCAGAGGACCACATGGCAGGGAGCGTCAGCATTTGACCACTAGGTCAGGAGGTGCAGAAGACCCTCAACTGCACATGAGTCAAACTCAAGGCTGCATTTATCCCACTGTCTTCAAATGAAAAGTCTATGCTGCTTTAAGGTGAGCACTGATCATAAAAGTCCCTTTTTGTGATCAACAAGATTCCAATGTTTCCACATTCCACAAATAAAAAAGGAAGCTTTCAGATGGTAATTTAACACAGTTTTGTTATGTTAATGAATGAATATTAATGAATAAAAACGCACAATCTCTAACTGATGGAGTTATGTGGGCTTGTTACTAACCAAATATTTTTTAATAATTTATGACAACACTATACTATGTTCACACATACATTTTTACACCTATGAAAATCTACTCAAACATTATGTTCAGGATCACATTCACACAGTGCAACACTTCCAACTGGAACTCTGAGGGCCACCGTGGTCTGAAAGTGAACATTGGATTAGTGGAGATGTGGGAGTGTTGCACTGGAAAAAATTTAAATAATAATGAAAAATTAAACAAAATAAAATCTTCTATCAATGTTGCTTATGGGCTTTTCACGCGCAATCCAGGTGCCAAGCTGGAGCGTGACGTTGCCATGATGGGTGCTCCCCTGATGAGTGTTCCCGTGATGAGCATTCTGTGATGAGCACTCCAATATGAGGAGGAAGTTGTCTGCCATCCTCACGACCCACAAGCTTCACCCCCCTCTGAGCCAGTCATGTCTCACACAGTCAGCTCACATTCCACCGGGCACTGTGGACAGCTAGACACACACGCAGTATCCTCTTCCCCTCTTATTCATCTGACTGCTGCCAGCCCTGGTGCCACTCGCTTGCCATCCACAAGATATTTATCCTTATGCCTCCAAAAAAAACAGAGGCATATTTTTATATCTGCATTTCAAAAATGACAGAGATATTCTTCCCTTTCCGGGATGACGGATTAATATGCGCAAAAGACGGACGTTGTGTGACACACTCTGACTCGACTCACTCGGTTGCACAGTGCCATCATCAAACAACAAGACATTCATCCATCCATTCATCCATCCATCTGTCCATTCTTTCAGGATGGGTTTCTCCATTTTTCAAAAACGCATAAAACATGGCTACAGGATCACACTGGTACCAATCAACCCCAGCCACGACAAGTCTTTCGAGGATTAACTGCCAAAATCCTCGAAAGACTTGTCATGGCTGTTTATTCAGAGACAGTCTTCAGTGTCGCTTCCTCCCTCTACCTGCTACAGGCACCAATCAGTCGTCCCATCATCAGCCCCGTGCAAACAGCCGGTCCCTGATCACGAGTGGATGATAGGAACGGGATAACCAACGCATTACATCATTGTTTGCTTTTACAAATGTATATGTGTGATGTGTCAGACAAAGTTTTTTTGTTTGTTTTTTTTTCACAACATACAGCAGCACATCACTTTGTTGGATTTCCATCATTGCATCACCTGCTGGGATTGGCGAGGACCATGACCACTCGCACATTCCCATCAATGTACAAGCGTCTAATTTGCTCCAGCAGTGTTTCCCAAAGTGTCAATATTTGTTACATTTGCACAGAAGCGTAATGACACAAGGCCCTTCTTCCAGATTATGGCAGCGTCAGGCTCGCTGGTTGATGGATGAGCGGGAAACTAGCTGAGATCGCTTCTCAGGCCTTTTAAGCCTTTGTGCACAAGAGTCGCTAAAATGTTGTTGCTAAGTGAGCAGTACGGAAAAGAGAATCAGCCAATCGGAGCCTCCGAAGGAGCCGTTTCTCGCAAGTTAACAAGAGATTTTCGACGATTCCTGACTGCTTTTCCCTTTGTCCCTCTCAAAAAACACAAAAAGTGGCCAAGAACAACAGACAAGGTTGGTTGGACTTCTCACACTTGTTAATTAGTGGAGCGACAATGTCTGCAGCTCCACCTCACGTCCCCACTAGGAGATCACTGGAGACACTGGGAGCTTCCTTCAGCGACACGTCGGCAGTGGTCAGGGCTTTGCACAATGGTTACACAACTGGACAGGCAGGCACTGGGGAAAACAAGATGATGGGTCAAGTGGTGGACGACACACCTCCAGATCCAGATCGGGTATACAGTTGGCCTTTCATGTGGTCCAGGGCTAAAGTGGCTCCAATGCGCCGAGGTCTGGGGGGGGAAGTGGAGGGCTTGGGCTTGGGGACGAGGGGACAGAACAATACATCGAGCCACATGAAACAAAGTGCCCTGGATTACTGCAGCGTTTATTTTGTCTTCTCCTTTCTTCCCTTCTTTCAACAACAGAGTCTGACTTTGTCTTCCTGTCCTTGAAATTTTATTTCCAGACACCCACACACACACACACACACACACACACACACACACACACACACACATCTAGGCTTGCCCCTGCGCACCACCAAAAACAGAGATATATTTTTTTGCCTAAATCCTTTTTAAACACTCTACAACTAAGTAGACGAACTGTTGCATAATGAGGCCAATCACTCACACTGCTGTATTGTAGCTGCATCACAGCCACATTCCAGCAAATCTCACCATTGTGACTCAATGCAGGTTGATTATAGATACTTTAACTGTGAATAATCCAATTTCTCTCACTTATATGAGTTCAATTTTGGCCGTTTCCAACAAACTTCTCTGTGAGAGAGAGCTTGAGCCTCCAGCTCAGTTTGAGTCACTGACGGTCACCTCGACTTCAAAGACCAGCATGCAACACTGTCTCCTCATACTCCCTCTACTTCCACCTAGTGGCTTGCCTGCATCCTGGATGGTGAAACTAAAACAGAAAAACCCACTCCCTCACCCAGACAATGTAAAAGCCTGGTCATCCAACTGTACAAACAACTTTGACCCTTTGGTGTTTAATCCACAACTGCTAATAGTCTTTGATGCTCCTCAGCTCGGACTATTCTTCTTCACTCATCTATACGTCGTCTTCAGACGAGCCCTCCATCGGCATCTCCAGTTATCTCGGTTCTCCGTACATGAGGCCAGCTCATTTATGCTTTCTGCGCCAGCCTCTTTCTTTAGTACGTTCACAAGGGTAGGGGTGGGACGTCCTCTCAATCGACGCCCGTGTGTTGGTTCCCACAGTACAAGCTTTTTTGGCTTGGAGTTCTTGGTGTCGGTGGCAGTGGCCAGCTAGTCTCATCCTCCTTACTGCTATCTTCTCTGACACACTTGGCAAAGGCCCATACAGATGTTTATTGGTGATGAGCTCGTCCTGGTTGATGTTCAGTCCCACACGTAGCATTCTGGTGTGGCACCCATCCAGGAATTTCTGTAGGGTTTGTGTTAGTGTGCAGCATTCACAGCCATAGAGGAGAATGGACTCCACGGTCACAGAGAAGTAACTGACCTTAATATGCTAGAGGAGGTTGAATTTCCACACACTGGTAACACAATTAAGGGCTCTCCATGCAAGTGCTTTCCTCACTTTAATGTCCCTTTCCTTTCCGTGGAGCCGACCCATGCGCCCAGGTATTTAAAGTCATTGACCTCCTTCAGCGCAGTACCCTCTATTGTACTGCACTGAAGGACAATTGTGATTGGGTGGCAATTGTGATTGTAGTTCTTGAGTATTTCTTGAGTAGTTTTCACTTGGTTTGGCTGTACAGTTTTATTGGTGATTTAGTTTTTATGTTTTTAGTTATTTACAATTTATTACTTGCTGCACTGGGGGTCCAAGAGGACAGAAATTTCATCTATTGGTGTATGTCAAGTGAATATTGCATTTTTGACAATAAAGTTGACCTTGACCTTGACTTTGATTGTTGTTAGGGGCAGGTGTTCCTGGGGGATGTTATAGGTTATGACCTCAGTTTTCTTTATTATTATTATTATTATTATTATTATTATTATTATTATTATTAATAATAATAATAATAATAATAATAATGATAATATTTTTTACTTAATAATACACTTTACTTATAACGCACTTTATATTTTGACAAGAAAATCTCAAAGTGCTACAACAGTAATGAAAATGAATTAAAAGCAGTTAACAAGCATAAAACAATTGTCAGGTTAAAATACAAGTCTGGGATTAAGGAAAAAAAAAAGTCAGCAATCATAGGCCTTTTGGAATAAAAGGGTTTTTAGGCCCATTTTAAAAGAGTCAAGGCTTTGTGTGGACCTTAACTGGAGAGGGAGGCTGTTGCAGAGACCTGGAGCAGTTGAGCAAAAAGCGCGGTCACCCATGGTGGATAGTCTGGTGTTGGGGGTTTGAAGGAGCAGAGTGTTTGTGTTTCAGGGTGATGAGTTCTTGCAGATAGATAGGTGCATGTCCGTGAATGCATTTGTGAGTGAGCAGGAGGATTTTGTAAGTGATCCGGAATGAAACAGGAAGCCAGTGTAAAAAATGAAGGATGGGGGTGACGTCGTCGTGTTTACGGGCTTTCATCAGGACCCTTGCAGCGGTGTATTGAATATATTGCAGCTTCTGGATGTTCTTGCCAGGCATCCCGATGAATGGCCCATTACAATAGTCCAGCCTCGAGGAAACAAAGGCATGGACTAGCTTTTCTGCTGCTGGGAGAGGTAATGTGGGGCGGAGTCTTGCAATATTGCAGAGATGGTGAATGAGGTCTTGCACAGGTGTTTTATATGGTCAGTGAAGGTTAGGTGAGGGTCAAACCGGAGGCAGGTGGTTAGGGATGACAAGGCTATGAGTGGGTCTGGGGTGGTTTTGATGTAGAGTTGTGTGTCATCAGCATAACAATAGAAGGAAAGCCGTTGTTTGCTAATGACACGACCAAGGGGAAACGTAGATAGTAAAGAGGATAGGGGCAAGGATGGACCCCTGGGGGACGCCACAGGTGACAATGAGTGGTTTGGATTTTCAGCCTCCTAGACATGTTCAAACCTATCTTAGAGGTAGGATTCCTCCTTGCAGTTCCTCCCGTCTTCTCTTGCTCAAACTGCCAGATGCTTAGCTTTAGCTCGTCCTCAGTGTCAGGGATGTGTATTAAATGTAGTGCTATGTTAGCGCTTGAGGCGAGACTTAGCCAGCTTGAGGAACGTCTTCACTCCTTCGAGCATAGTAGTCCTGTAGCTAGTAGGGTTAGCTTAGCTGGAGCGCAGCGTTCATTTGCTAGCGTACCGTCTGAGTTTCTAGGTCACACTAGTTCCCCTCCCTTCACGGCTCCCGAGCAGCCGGGAAAGGGCGGTTGGGTGACTGTCAGGAGGAAGCGTAGCTTCAACAAGTCTGCCGGGCACCACCGCCATTCTCAGTACCAGGCCCCCTCCGTCCATGTCTCGAATAAGTTTACCCCACTCAGTAGTAGCCGACTGAGATTGACACTCTGGTGATCGGCTCATCTACAGTATAGTGAGGCATGTTAACCTAGGACAGCCACAGGCAGATGTCATCAGCGTAGTCCAGGTCTGTGAGGGTTTCCACAGGGTGTCTCGTAGACCTTGTGGGTCTTGTACTTATACCAAAAATGTTGTAGTTTTTTTGCTTCATACCCCTGCCATGCTGCCCACCTGTGATTAATATTATTTTTAAGTTACGTTTCAAGTTTGCTTCTTCCCTAAATGCCAAATTCTTGTAACAAGTGTAATTAGTGTTTGATGATGGTGGTGCTGGTGCAGGCTTCAGGTTGAATGAGCAACTGTCAGATGTTTGCATTTGTTTGTTCAGTCGTCCACACTGGATGGCAAACAAAAGGAAAGTCAAAATCCTTCCACGTACCCACATACAGTCCATTCTCAACCCGCTTCAGGATGTCGAAGGCGTTCTCCACATTGCCGTCCAGGACGTCAAACTTGACGTCGTACGTTCCCAAGTGGTAGGATCCATAAGCCGGCACAGTGGTTCTCAGGAAGACGATTTCTGTCGGGAGAGCAAAACAAAAGCACATCATGCCAGTTTAGAAGCAACTTGTCGATGGAAAAATCCTAGATATGGGGGCGGGGGACTCTGGAGGATGGTAAGTTCTTCCAGCACTGTTGCTCAAGTCCTTCACATCCCCGACCCCGACTTGATGAGACATGTCAAGGGCTCAGCTTCCCCTTGTGTCGTGCACAACCTTGCGTGATGCTCTACATCGCAGCGTCGGCCAACATGTTCTAGTCAGCTGTCTCTGCCTGTGTGTGATTACCACGGTTACTCATATCCAACTCACGCTACGACTGTGTGGGCCAGTTGGTCGCATCATGGAATTGATAATTGTGGGTCAGAAGAAGTCAGTTGGATACTGACAACAGTGGGGAAAATATATGCAAATGGCACTGCAAGAGGTCAAGGGACATAAAGTTGAGCTACAGAGAGGAGGCACTGCTATCCAGTCAGAGTGTTTCATAAGACCCCAGCAGGACACTCCCAAAATACAGCAAAACTCTAATTCCAATGATTTTTAAAATAGTTTTCATTAACAGTTTTTTTTTATGGCAAAACAACAAACAAAACAAAAACAAAACAAACAAAAAAACGCTCTTGTGATTAATCCACAATTAATCCAACAGCTTTGTTGCATTGCTGAGTTTGTTTAGCTTCAGATTTTTCACAGTGACCTCACATACACACCAGAGAGAATGTTTCCAATATAGTGGACCTATCTTCTGGCCCTTAGAAAATGTTTGGAAAGAGGAATATAAGTTCAGAAAGCGTTTGGCTCGTTGGATCGCATTTAGGGACCAATCAGATTTGTTTCTGCCAGTTCAGTAGGGCAGCGTATGAAGGTATATATGAATATATCAATTGTGGCTAGCCATGCTAATTTTACAACTTTCAAAACACCATCTGAAGGTGATAAAACTGAAAGGCAAGCGGAGCCTTTAGCGCAGGCTGGACTTTGGCAGGCCAAAGTCCGGCCCGCCAACTGATTTTAAGTGGCCCGTGGCTTTACTCGTAATTCTTCAATCTCCACCGCTGGACTCCCCAACGCGATCTCAGTGTTGGCTCACAGGTCTATTCAGATTACCTTTTTTGGCCCCCAATGAAAAAAGTTTGGGCACCTCTGCTTTAGCGCATTTACCATTAGCCAGGCTTGAGGCAGTACACGGCAGTACTCACCCTGTGGACTGGTGAACTCTCTGAAGCTGGGCAGCGAAATGAAGGTGTGTGACACGGAGATGGTGGGGTCCAGAACACAAGCAGCATCGCCAGGCTGACAGGTCTTTATACAGCGAATGGTGTCAGTGCGGTGAAGCCTGGCGGCTCTGGAGGAGAGAGCAAGCACACACACACACACCCGCGAGAAGAAAAGAACACATGGAAACACACACATGGAGACACATGGCCTCTGACCTTTAGGTAACGCCTATATTGGGACTTCAGAGCAAAAACGGCCTTTGGTTGTATTTTGATGTTGTTGTGTTTTTAGAACTCACAATAACAGGGCTGCCTTCAGAGCAGCCCACCGTCTAAACAGGAACCCAGTTGGATGACTCAGAAGGCTGTTGTACTATTAATAATACTACAAAGCAGTGTGTGACTACTAAGCAGTCGACATTAGAGACAATCAACACTGAGATGGTTTTGGACAGATAATGAACCAACAACATGCAAAGCTCATGCATTGCCTGTGCTGCCTTTACTGCCTTGCAGCCTGCGCTGCCGTTACTGCCTTTGCGGCCCTCGATGCCTTCCTTTGCTGCCTTCACTGCCTTCACTGCCTTCGCAGCCCTCGGTGCCTTCACTGCCTTCGCAGCCCTCGGTGCCTTCGCTGCCTTTGCTGCCTTCCTTTACTGCCTTCGCCGCCTCTGCTGCCTGTTGAGTGTAACTAGTGGTTTGAGTGGTTTCCTGAAGGAGTGCTTCGTCTATGTGGGAAATGACTTCCAACACTCACATGAGAATGATCCACGACCTTCTCAGGGAAATATTTGGATTTGCTGAGCATCCCGGGCTTCATATCAGATAATCTCTTGATGAGGATTTATGGGACCGGGGAGTGTTTCTAACAGACTCCTCAATTGTGAGCAACATGACTAGACAACTCCCAGCCTTTCCCCCGGCAGCTCTCATCCTATTATTTAGGGCTTTGTTTATTCCACAGACTAATCAGTGACAGGTCGGAGAGAACGGAGAGGCCTTGCGCTGTCTCTCAAGAGAGTGCCACCAAAGAAGCTCCAACCTCATTAATCAGCAGGTAGTCTATGAAAATGTTGCTGGTGAACTGGCGAAATCTAACGAGACGGAGTAAAGTCTCTGCCTTAACATCCAAGAAATTTTCCAAATATTAGAAATAAAAAAATACTGGGCCTTCTCGAAAAGAGACAAGTCGCTGCATGTCTAATTGGCCTCTGAAAACAGAGCGAGCGACCGCACGTGAGTCGAGCTAATGTGCATGGCAACCTTGCAGCCATGCTGTGAGTCATGGGCCGTTGATCACTGGAGCTCCTCAGGGGACCTATAGGCTGCAGCTCAAAGGCCAGGCACAGCTTGGGTTGCAGGGGCTCCTTCCACCCAACCAACAGAGTGGAGCCACCACTGGGTAGGGGCTTGTAATTAGCAATTAGCGGGTGGGTCCAAGTTTTTCTTTGGCCCCGGCCAAACCCACAAAATGTTCTCCTAGTTTATAAAAAAAAACGCGGCCTGAGCTGGAGGAAGACCTGCCTGGTCTCTAAGCTGGAGGAAGACCTGCTTGGGCCCTGAGCTGGAGGAAGACCTGTGGGGCTCTGAGCTGGAGGAAGACCTGATGGGCCCTACATGATAGGTTGAAAGCTGTTTCTTTGGACTAGACAGTTAAATTCAAGAGGTAATAACCCAGGATGCACCACCCTCTTACAGAAGGGCAGCAAGTGAACCTATTAAACCACTGTGTGTGTGTGTGTGTGTGTGTGTGTGTGTGTGTGTGTGTGTGTGTGTGTGCTTGCTTGCGTGCATGCGTGTGTGTGACTGTATGTGTTTGTGCAGGTTTAGGTTTAGGTTTATTCTTGTATGTAAATACATCTGTCTGTCTGTCTGTCTGACTGTCCGTCTGTCTGTCTGAAATGGGGGTGAGAGGGAGGCCTGTGCCTGCATGTCTAACCCCACAACCACCCCTGCATCACGTGGACCAGCCCAGGAGAAAAACCCCAATACTCTCAAACCCAAAAAGATTTTTTTTTTTTTTTTTTTTTAGGATCGAAAGTCCTCTGGTCAAGAGTGAGGCTTCTTTTTTTTGGTAATTATTATTTATAGCTAGCACGTTGATAAGGCACCAACACAAACACTGCAGGGCATCATTCATAGGCTGCGCGGTAATGTTGCCGCACCACAAATTGTTCAGACCACCGGCCAGAACCCAGAGCCCATAACTCAAAGTGGTAGGGGAGGAAAAAACCTCCTGCGCGCCGCTGTGTTCTTATTTGAAGAAGATCCCCAACAGGGACGAGAGCATCCTTGCTGCTCCGACAGCTCAGGACAGAAACAACCTAGGACATCTGAATTTACAGTTATTATAAGCCACAGCCCTCGGCCAGCGGCCCAACAGCATGTCAAACTATTTATACTCTCTTCCACATTTCCTTCCCTTTTGCCACTGCAACCCATCGCATGTCACATACTCAGCCTTCATTTAGATTATCTGTCTACTTTGGGGTTTACTTTGGGGTGCAGTGGAAATCTTTGTGTTTCACATTAGGGCAAGAGGGGAAAGTTCCAGCAAAAGATGTTATTGCAGCACAAGGAAAATTATGTTTGATGAGTGAGTATTATAAAAAAAAAAAAAAAAAAAAGGAGAAAAAAAAAGAAAGAAGCATTTAAAATTCTCGGATCTTGTGGGCAATTATTTTATGGCTTTTAAAAGTAGTGATGTGAACGTCTGTAACCGTAATGATGGTGTGTTTGTGTGTGTTTCACCACTGCTGACAGTCAATTCGTAACTGATCCTACTTTTAAATAGTAAGGACAAGAATAAAACACAAACAAAAAAGAACAAGCTTTATGCGATTTCTGTGTGAGCACTGTTTTTACAATTGTTTTTTTTTGGTTTATTTGTTTTTTACTTTTAACCAACTATTTCCAGGAACAGTAACCAGTCCAACAGTCTTTCCTCACTCGGTGACTCGGCCTCACACGCTGTATTCCATTAAACGCAGCAATGCACCCTTAAAAAGGAAGCGGACTTGACTGAACGTGTCTATTTTAATTTTTAATAGAAAATTGTTCATCCAAAATATTAACCATAAAATACTGTAAACGCCAGACTTCAACATGCAACAATCATCAAATTACACTTACAGTTGTAGGCAGACTCGGGTTATAACCATGTCATTATTTCCCCTGACATAGAGCGCCACTTAGCGGTAGTCACGGCGCCCTACAGCCCCGAGGATGCATTCAAAGGGCCAGATTAATGCGGTTGTATTCTTCTGAGTTTTTATGGGTTATGCAGAAATCTTTTGTACCTACCACTTTCGTGTGCTAATCGGTTTCACACACACACACATCATAAAAAAAAAAGATGTGTCATCTTTGACTCACACATTTGAAATGCAGACCTTGCTGACAACTGTGGCTGTGTTGGGTTTTTGGAATATGATAAGGGGACAATATGTAAATATTTTGAAATACTCGGAAATACTTGAGTAAATCCATATTTGTACACACATGACTTCTAGCAAGTGCCATACTTGCAAACTGAGAGTGTGTATATTACCAACATGGAATGTCTTGGCCAACTAAAAAAAAAAAAAAAAATGCGAAATAGAAGAAAAAAATATGCTTAACTATGCTTTATGTTCCATTTTCTTATAAGCATGAAAATACTGACGTGCCCCCACCTGTAAATACTCTTTGGTTAGGGTTCGGGCTTGGGTAACCCGAACCTTAACCCTAACCCTAACCAGAGACAATACTGCCCTCATAATTTGTAATTGAAGCTGCACCCGTTCTATTTTTATCAGTGCACTAAATGCTGCAACTTTGCTGCAGTTGAAAAAGCTTTCAATGCACTTCCATCACCTTCTCGCTGATGTTCCCCACCCAGTGAACTTCAGTGCACCCACCCACCCATCCGCCGACCCCCTAAAAACCTAATGTTTTCAAAATGACACATCTTTTTTTATAGGAAAGTGTTTTTCTTTTTGTTCTGTCCTGTCTCCAACAGTCCTCCTACTCTAGCAGCGGACTATAGGCCACTCTTGGCTCCTCCTGGGTGACAAACACCATCACTTTAGCCAGGTAGGTGCTGAGCGAGCCATAGCGCCGCAGCTTCAGCTCCACCCACAGCTCAAAGTCCTGCGGCTGCTGGATGAGCCTTGCTACCGAGAGGACACCACCCGCCGGCTCCCGCTCCGTCTGGAAGAACCCCCCCTGGTTGCCCGCGGTGATGGCGACCTGGATGTCGTCGCCGGCCACGGAGTGGGCGGGGCCCATGCGGAAGATGTTGGTGTAGACAGGAATGTTGGTGGGGAAGGTGAGGTGGTAGTAGGTTATTCTCAGCGGCGTGGCCAGGCACTCGACAGAGCCATTGCAAAGCAAGCGTTCGCATCGACTGCAACGAGAGAGAGGAAGGGAGGAGTTTGGGCGGAGGGGAAAGCGGGGAAAGGGGATGGAGAGGGAGGGGGGGAGCATGAGGAAAGGCGGAACACAACAGGCAGAAGAAGAGAGAGAGACAGAGAGACCAGATGTAAATTCAATTTGCCGTGCATGGCATGCAGCGGGAGGTCTGCAGGTTCTCTTTTTCTTTTCTTTTTTTTGGGGTTTTAAACACTTAACAGGTCAGTGATGGTGCACTCTGTGGGTCATGCAAGAGCTTTGGCTGCTGGTGCCTGCATTATAAATTAAGAAAATGTAGGTTATACTGTAACTGAGCCAATAGAAAACAAAATAATATTCGGTGCACTTCATATTATTCAAAACAAGATCTCATGCTTTACCTGAAGTCATTCCAGCATTGTGAACACTGGACATGCAAAAGTTGGATATGGACAACTAAACACAGCACACCTGACGTGACTTCAAGCTCTTGACATTGACTGCTACAAAAATGAGCCAGTGAAGCCTGTTTGCTCCTGTTTTGTTTTGCACATTTCAGAGATCTCTATGTTTCATCCAAGTCTCGAGTCTCACTATGAATTATACAACATCTATAAATATTGAGAAAACTGTATGTTTAGCTCTCTGTTTCCTGTCTAATGTCAAAACAATAAGCCCACTAATTCAATGCTTTGTTTGCCTGTATATTTTCTGCAAAGAAAGATTTTTCAATTTATGGATCATATAAGACCTGTAAATGCTGAGTATAAAATGGATTGTTTATAATTACATATGTATTATGTCTTTATACATTAACAGTGCTGGAAGGATTGTGTTAATGGATGAGTTTTAGGCCTAAATTCACATTGAAATTGGATTGATAAAACATTTTACTGAGGGGTGGAGGCACTAACATTATTTTCAGTTCTAATATTAAGATTTGTAACAAATTGTCTAATTAATTGTACGTCTGTTGGAAGGTGTGTGCAGCAGAGAAGACTGGGCGGCCACTCACGTCTCTCCAACGCGGCGGTAGTTGTCCGGGCAGTGGATGGACAGACACCTGTAGCCTCCTTGTATGTTAAAGCAGCTCTGGTTCTCTGTGCATGTGTGGGTCCCTGTCAAGCACTCGTCCACATCTAGGAGAGGACAGAGAAGACAGTGGGACAGGGTTACTCTTTTTTTTTTTTGCGGAAAGGTGTTGACACCTGGGTGTGGCGGTGTGCTTGCCTTGGCAGCTGCGGCCGTTGGGTGCCAGCGTGTAGCCGCTGGCGGGGCAAGAGCAGTGGAAGCTGCCCGGCGTGTTGTGGCAGCGGTAGGAGCAGATGTGACCTCCAGTGGGCAGAGCGCACTCGTCGATATCTGCAGGCGTCACAGAGTGAGAGGAGTCTATTTGACTGATTGACTGACTGAAAATCTGTTTTATATCTGCTACAGTGTTTAGAATTTGGCCCGATTTATGATTTTCATATTGATAAAAGCTTAACATACTGCCCATAAATACATTAACAAAAGTATACTCAGTACACAGTACAAGTTCTTATTTATATATAAGAATATCCATAGAGCAATAAGGCTCTTGCTCCATCTCCATCGGTTAGCTGCCATCTTTCACAAGGATATTTCGAAGGAAGCCTGGTGTGGACAAACCAGCTGTATTTAGGGTGAACGCTAGCATCCTCAAATAAACCAACGAGAAGGAAGAGGGTTGACAAGGTATCCAGGTTTTGGTGCGCAGGCCACCTAAGTTCAGTGGCAAGTGAAGGAGATGCCGTGCGAGTGAAAGACACTGCAATCTACAATGTAACCGCTCAATGTCGCTGTTTCTTCTCAAGATCTCCAACCATTGCACACTGGACCTTTAACAGACTAACAACCTGCAGGAGGTAACAGCGTATCCTTCTGGCTCCAGTTTACCTTCGCAGGTGAGACCGTCCATGTCGCTGAGCTGGTAGCCGCGGCGGCAGTAACACTGGTAGGAGCCGTACACATTGGCACACTCCTGACTGCAGGGGGAGCTCTCGCACTCATTCAGATCTGCACGGGGCCACAGAATGTAGTTACAGACAAATGAGAGCCCGTCCGTGATTGAGTATGAAAACATAAACCTTGTGTGTGTGTTTGTCAAATAAAATGTTAAACACAATCAAATTCCTATACCATACGCTGAGTTTTGTTTGAAATCTTGAAAGGGAGGTAAGGAAATAATCTTCGAGTGCAAGAAGGAGGGTAATAAGACATACATACATCAGGGAGACAGGGAGTTTCATCACACGGAAAAAAGAACACCAAAAAAATGCGAGAAGGAGACAGAGAGAAGACAGACAAGAGCAATAAAAGAAAAGGCACAGCAGGAAATCCACAAATCAGCCATAAGCGACCACTGCAAAAGGGAGAATCACGTTATGGATTGGAACATGGCCAGAGTCATCCGCACAGAGGACAACAAGTAGCAACAGTGGATCAGGGGTCAGGGGTCAGGGGACGGGGCCCAGAGACGATGAACTGGGATGAGGGAGCCTACATGCACTCGCACACCTGGAGAGGCGAATGGGCGGCGGGAGGCGTGAACGGCCTTGTCTGACAGGTCGGTCCCGCCTCCATAACTTCAGCTGATAAGACGCATCACAAATGCCATATTGTGATGTGACACTTCTGGGGAAGGCGGAAGCTCCGCTGAAACATGTCAAGACGCAGAGGCGATTGCTCTAAGACTGCAAGGGACTACTGAACACAAAATAACCCTCCAACTCATGCAATACATTGAACATACACATTTGCACTTTATGCATCGCACCTTATTACTTGACTGTGTTGTTTATCCTTTGTGTTGTCATTGTTGGTTTTTATCGGTAGTTGGTGCATCGGAATTTCGTTTTTAAATGGACACTGAGAAGTGAATGTTTTTAAATGACAAATAAAAAGTCTAAGTCTAAGTCTAAGGGAAGCTCAGCTTCCCCTAAAATGTGAGAAAATAAGTGGTCAAATATGGACTGTTGTGTGTACATTTCACTGATAGAACGTGTTCAGAATCAGCGACTTATCGCAGGTCGCTGACAGTGAAACGACTTCCTTCTCATTCATCCCCGCAGCGTCACAGTGCTTAGACCGTGCAGACGCTGAGCGTCCATCGATTCAATGGGGAAGCATAGAGTGGGTTGATCCACTGCAGCGAAACTCGACGTCCATTGGACGGCTTGGCTTTGTCCCGCCCATCGGACGCTCAGCGTCTCTGGGGGTCTATGGAGCAGTGGGCTGGCCTCAGATGGCCCGGACGCTCGGCTTCTGCATGATGATTGGATGATCTGTTTGAGGCCGAATCCCATTTTGATTGACAGAGAAATGAGCGAATCAGCGATCTTAAAGTGTAAACATCCGCCGAAGCAGTTTTCAAGTTTTCATTCCGTTGTTTTAAGTTGATTGGGAGACTCTGCATATCCTCTGAGCGACTTTGACTTTGATAAAAACGTCTAGCGACAATTCTAGCGTCTATTTCTGGTGTTTTTGTAGACTGTAGCTGCTTGTGTTTGGAGACTCTGACTTCTGGCACAGCGGGAGCTGCTGAGCCTCTCCCCCGTCACAAGCACTCACAAGCGGTCACACTTCACACGAGCCTCGCACAGTAGCTCCAGCCAGCGAGCTAGCTAGCTGCCAGCAAGTTGTACATAATTTCAGATAATATGAGTGCCCTAAAAAGTTATGGCTTTAATTCAGTGAGACTGAGGTCTGAACTTCAAGTCCTTTTTTCAAACCAGGACTTGCATGGCAACAGTACAGTGCAATATCACAGCTGTACAGACTTGTCATTAAGTGCTTTGCTTAAGAAAAGCAAAGCACTGCACATTGTTAATTTTCAAATAATTCTTTGTGTTAAAAAAAAAACTAAAAAACTTTTTTTTTTAATTTCCTTTTTTAAATATATAAATATGAATCTTACCATCACAGTTCCTGCCGTCAGCTGCCAGCTTGAAGCCGGTGGTGCAGCTGCACTTATAGGACCCTCGCGTGTTCTCACACTTGTGAGCACACAGGCGGCCAGGGTAGTGCCTGCACTCGTTGATGTCTGACACACAAATGACACAACACAATGCACAATGATGAAATGGCCGAAGGTTTGACGGTGGTGCTGGAGGTGTTTGACTTACGTGATGGAGGGAAAGCCACTCTGCTCCCCAACTCCCCCATCATCTCAGCAACACAACTGCATATCCCACCGGATAAGTTGTGCTGCTTATAAATGCAGTTGTTTTTCAAAGGTGACCCATTATACTCATTTTCTGGCCTTTGTATTTGATTTCTGGCCTCTCCACAGCAGCTACACAAGATTAGCCGCACTGAAAGTTTTGTAGATCTGTGTCTCTTGCTACATCGCTTCCTTGTATTTCCTGCATCCCATGAAAACGGTCTGCTTACTTCACTCCACCCCCTGCAGAGCCCCACCTCCTCGGTTGCAGGAGTTGAGAGTAGACAGCTAACTTTACGTAACCGTCACAATTTGAACTCTTTTGAAAATGTCACATTCAGAAATACAGCCTTATGTGTTTGGTCCTGAATCCGATCCAGAGGCAGAGAGAGATTTGTGCACCTAGGTTGCACTCATAAAAGCTGTGAGCAAACAAACGTAGCTGCTGTCGAGTAGATCCAACCTTTGCTAAGCTACTGTTTTTTCTTTCAGACACGGTCCAAAATAAACTTCACAGCATATCTCACTACACGTTACACATCTGTGCTATTTGTGCGCACGCCACGGTTAGATCAAAAGAATACTTTATCCACGTCTATATTTAATGTGGTAAGCCTCAGGCAGTCTGACTGAAAAATGTACCTTAGCTCTGTGTATGCGCTCTATAATGTTAAACTGAAAACAGCTTTTGTCCGATATGAATAAACACATTTAGGACACTGATAAATTGTTACTTAGGGCATGTTTCCACTGGCCCTACACAGTTGGTGCCAGCTCTACTCGGTTGGTTGTTACAGCGCAGCTCGATTGGATTGGTTACTACCTGAGCGTGGGCGGTGTTAGGGCTGCACGGCGGACCGAAGGTCCCTGGACTATTTTTGTGCCTCCCATGTCCCCGGAACCATAGGATTTACATTTTTGTATTCACCGTGTATTCACCGTCCAAACAAAGCACAAAACAGGAAAGAGCCTAGCTCGCAGATTTTAACGCTAGCAGCGTTAAAATTGCTATAATGAGCGAAACTCATAGCGGCAGAATCTCCGCCTCTTAAGTTTCGCTGCCAGCGAAAACAACACATAAGCAGAGCACGGGGTTAGCGGTGGTGGTAGTTTATGGACATGATTCAGCGGCTATACAGCGACATAACTTCCGAGGCAGAGCAGGGGAGGGTGGGGCCTGGAGCATGCCTGAGCATGGCCATGTAGGGAAGTCCGGCACGCACTGACATCAATGCGACCACAAAGATAAAAAAAAAAAAAAAAAGACGGTAAAACTCAACGTGAAGAACCATGCACTACAACTTGCAGGGCTCACGTCCAAATGGATGAACCTCATTATTTGACGCTTTGGCATCGTTTGATACTAGTATCCAAAATTGTAAAAGTATTTGAGGTCAAAAAAGAGGAAAAGCATAATAGGTCTCCTTTAATGTATTTTAATGTATTTTATTTGCTGTGTGTTTTGTTGTATGGTTTTTCGTGTTTTTATCCCTGTTTTTATTGTATTTTTAATTGTTTTCTGTAAGGCGACCTTAAGTGTTGTGAAAGGTGTCCTAACAAATAAAATTTATTATTATTATTATTATCATTGTTATTGTTATTATTATTAGTAGTAGTAGTAGTAGTAGTAGTAGTTGTAGTATTATTATTATCATTATTATTATTAGAAAAGACGCTCCTCACCCTCACACTCCCGACTGATACTGTTGAAGATGTAGCCGGACTGACACTCGCAACGGTACGAGCCCAGCAGGTTGACACAGCCGTGGCCCTCGCACGCCTTCTGGGGGCTCTTACATTCGTCGATGTCTGGAGAGAGGGAGTGGGGAGGTAAAAAGTGTGAGTAAGACTGATTGTTAGTCAGCAGTGCAGAGTTTCCCCTGGAGGGCGCCTCACCAATGCACCGCGTGCCCTCCTCGTTGAGATGGTAGCCCCGGCCGCAGTTGACTGAGTTCCTCTGGCAGGTGTAGGAGCCCACTGTGTTGTGACACACCTGGCCCCGTTGGCACGGCCCCGTCTGGCTCACACACTCATCGATGTCTAAAATGGAAGGAGAAAGAAAATGGAAAATGTATATTGTGGCATTGTTGAAATGACTTGGATATGAGATTCCTATGAAGTATTTGTGTAACCGAGGTGGAGAAATGTCAAAGTGAAGGACAGACACCTGGTGAAGCTATTATTAGCAGCTGCTAAAAAAGTTACTACAAAGAAACAGGGAAGACTTTCCCGCCCAGGACCAGTGGACTCACCTTGTCCAGGAAATCTACACAATGGAAAAGATAAAAGCACCGCCTGAAACAGCATGAAGTGCAGTTTGACCAGAGATTGATGAGGTGGGCAGTATATAGGAATGAACAGCGATACACGACTTACAGTTTTTTACAATTGTCCCAACACAAATTCCATCACTTCACAACATTTCCAAAACTCTTCACACAGTTGGCACAACATCAGCCTGTCTGACTTTTACAATTAAAACTTTTTCTTGTGGACACGGTGGACAGATTTACAAAATGTTTTAACTTATTTTACAAACAAGCTCTACCAAGACCAAAACAATTGACTTTCACTCACAAAGTTACAAATGCTTTCACACAGTATGTGAGAACAGATAACCTCAAGTTCTAAATTTAACCAACAGGCTAAAGCTGATGCTGGTGGGGGATTGCATATTACATTAGGAAGTATCTTTGCGACTCTCTCTCTCTCTCTCTCCATGCGATCGAGCAAAACTACCTTCGATCTACTGGTCGATCGCGTAATTTATGACTGGCCTTACACAGGCCAGACAGGGATACGCAGCGGGCCAGATGTGGCCCGTGGGCCGTACTTTGGTCAGGTCTGGTCTATGACCACCATCCAGCCAACCAACCAGGAGATCACACCTGAGCACTGTCAGGGATGGATCAGGCATGTGAAGAGATTCTTCCTGAAGTGCCTTGGCAGGGAAGACTTCCGGTGTGAAGTAGAGGTGGCCCAATGCAGAAGACCTGGCAAATTAGGGTCTCTTTTTTTTAATTCTGTGTATTCTGTAAATCCAACTGGTGTTTGTGTTTTTTATGACAGTGTTATGTGACTGATTGAAGGTTTCTGATGGAAGAGAAGGAGGTGTTGGTGTTTGGTTGATCTGGTGTATAGTGTTAGTGTATTCTTGCATTTAGAAAACTTGTGTCAGTGTTTGGTTTTACAATGTGAGCTTTGAGCATGAAGTTAGCTGTTCTGTCAGTTGTGTGTTGTAGGTGTGTTGGTGTGTTAGCAGTTTTGGAAACGTGTGAGAAGGATCGGTCGTTGTGTTCAGACGTAAAAAACTGACTACGGTTGGATTACTTTAAAAGAAACTCCCATGTGTTTGTGGGAGTGTCATTTAATTTCCTTTTCATGTTTTTCTTTTTTGAGTGTTTGCTTGTTTCTGTTAGGATGTTGTTATTACATTAAGAAGTTTTCAAGAAAAAACTCGAGAGAAAAAAAAGTTAAATTGTAGCGGGAGCTTTAAAAAAGATAGGTAGGAATGTGTGTGAATTTTGTGTGTCTGTGTGAATATTTAGATGAGACTGACTGGGATATTTTGACAATTCAGGTCAGGGGGTTTGTTTTTTTTCTTTATTAAGAGTAGAAATAGGGCCAAGCATTCGGTCAGACAGGATGCACATATACAGTCTGTGTGAATTGACTGCTAGTTTTTGCTCACCGATGCAGTTCCCCAGGGCGTCCTGGATGTAACCTGCGCCGCACTTGACCTTGGGGAGGCAGCGGAACGACCCCTGGGTGTTCTGGCACTGGAAGTCACTGCCGCAGTTGTGGATCTCAGTCTCGCACTCGTCGATGTCTGATGGGGTCAGAGGTCGCACGGCTCTTGAGTATGAATGGAGTGATGATCACGCATTGACAAGCAGGTGGGATCACTGTGGTTTCCACTCACCCTTGCAGTTGTTGTTGTCAGTGAGCTCATAGCCCGTCCCGCAGCTTACCTCCCGCTGGCAGCGGAACGAGCCCTGTGTGTTGATGCAGCGCTCACCACCGCGGCAGTTACTGGCGCCCAGCAAACACTCGTTGATGTCTGGGAGAGCGAACAGACATCAACAATCATCTCATCTCATCTCACCTGGTCTCATCTCATCTCATCTCACCTCATCTCATCTCACCTGGTCTCATCTCATCTCTGATCATCTCTTCTCAACTGGTCTCATCTCATCTCATCTCACTTGGTCTATATGGATCTTTATCTTTCCTGTCTTATGTCATCATATGTCTCATCAAGTCTCATGTATCATCTCTCAACTTACCTTCTTGTCTCTTATCACACTTTCTTACCTTATCTTGTCTCATCTTACCTCACAGCTCGTTCCCTCATTTCATTTTGCCAAAATGATCTCATTTCAGTTGTCTAATCTAACCTCATATCATCTGTCCTAAATGTATGTCTATGTTTTCTCATGTATTTTCTCATCTCATCTTTCGACTGATCTCATATCTATATTGTCTAACATCTTACCTCATTGATTTCCATCTAATCTCATTTGTTCTAATTTCACCTAATCTTATCACAATTCACATGGTCTAGTCCAGCGGACCGGTACCGGTCTGTGGGTCATGTGGTACCGGGCCGCAGGACTTTAGCACGATCTCCACAAGCCACGATCCGTGAAAATATTGCCTCATATTTAACCGGGCCGTGGTGCAAAAAAAGTTGGGGACCGCTGGTCTAGTTCCATCTTCTCTTTCCATTTCTCATCTTGGCCTATATCAACACTTGTTCCACTTTAAAGGTCCCATAGCATGCAAAATGCACTTTAGTGCGGTTTTCTATCAATAATATGCATCCCCGGCCTGTCTACAATCCCACCTGGTATGAAAAAAGTCCTTCCTTGACCTTCTTTAGTTTTTCCGACTTTCGAAAATTTGTGCCTCAATCGGGCAGATCGTACTTCCGTGACATAGTGACGTCACCAAGACACGGAAGTGCACTCGACCCCGCCCCCTCTGGTAAAGGTTTGTCACACCCACAGAAATTCTAGAAGCTGCGCCACACTGCTTCTGCTAGCCATGACCGAGTCGCTTCGCATTCACAACATTAGCGCATGACCACCGGAGCCGGAGCCACAGCCCCTTCGAGCGAGAAGGGCGTGGCCTAGGCGTGGCCAGGTACAGCTCTTTACATAAAAGTGACACGCCCTAAAACAGGCTGTTCTGAACAGAGCGTTTTTTTTGCTGATTTAGGCACAGTGAAAATATTAGATCCAAAGTCAATTTTGACTGATGCAGGTCACAGACAGGTCTTTTACACATTTGAGAACTATTTTAAGAAGTGGACAAGTGGCATAATATGGGACCTTTAACTCAACTCTTCTTACCTCATCTCATTTAGTCAAATAATCAATCAATATCAATTATGCCATCTGATCATCTAATTATATCTCATAGTATTCTATCCATATTGTCCAAAACTTGTCTCTGCACAATTACTACGTTGTCACATAACATGACAAAATGTCAAGTGATAAAATGACAGTTTAAAGTTAAAAGGAGAGCGAAACTGACCCTCACAGGTCCTCCTGTCCGGTTTCAGTTTGAAGCCCTCGAAGCAGGCACAGGTGTCATTGGCCACACAGCGATGAGCACAATTGCCTACACAAAAAAAACAAAATGCTTGAACACAATGCTTAGTTTCTTTGTTTCATTCAGAGTGAAAGAGTGAGCAGACCTTGGCACTGATCGCTTAACACTGAGTTGTCTCCATTTTCATCAGTTCCACCCTTGTTTGGCACTATGGAAGAAGAACAAGTGCATTGAATATTCTTATCACTTAAAAAACTTACAAAAATCGTTATTTATGGAAAACCTATGGAAAATTCTGAAGATTGAGAATTTGATTGTGGGACAAATTTATGTTTTTTTTTTTTTTTTTTTTTTTTTTTTTTTTTTTTTTAACATCCACAGCAGACCTGGGCATCGACGAAACTTTACCTGCACGTAACTTTGTCGGCACGCTAGTGTAGCGCGATAGCGATGGCGTGCTCCCCCCCCCCCCCATGATCCCCCGGTCAATGAAATAATTCCGGGATGTTAACGCGATTTCCAACCAGCAACCCCCCCCCCAACATTTTTAGCAAACCTTCAACTTACATTCCGGTCGTTCTGTGGGTGTGGTCTCATTGTCTGGCACTGGCACTCCATCGAGGCAGCAGGTTCGGGACACCAGGTCACACTGATGGCCTACAGACAGTGTGCGGTCACAGGGGAGACCCTGCTCCTGAGCTGCCTTTCCCAGGAGGCAACAGTCACAGCACATCTACAGGACACGTAACGCAACATCAGAAGAGAAAAAAAACAACCCCCAGAAACAGCAACATCTTGTGCTGCTTCAGTGCATCAGCGAGCATGACACTGACCTTGAAACCAGAAATAAAAAAGTGACTGAGCTCCATGTCTCTCCAGCAGAGCCAACTGTCTGACAGACAGTGGAACAGCAGTGAAGAAGACAAACTGACACATATTGGATGACATCATCCCCTTAGGGATGACGTCATCAATCATGAGGACAGCCCAGTTATGTCAGCGAGGGAAGGGTAATGACGGTGAAAAGAGTCAGAACATTGGTGTTTCATTTGCCAGAATTTGTAAGTCTTACATATTATTTTGTATGTGTGCCAAAAAGTGATGACTGCATTTTGTCTGATCTAAACAGTGCAATTCATATGGTAGTGGTGAATTAGAGCATTTCAGCAGACCACCCTGACCTGGGCATCGGCTCAACACAACCATAACATAAGGGTTTACATGCAAAAGGCTCTTTTTGGGTGGCTTTGAGTCAACAATTTTAATGATGTTCTGAGGGTTCAAATACAGGACGCAACTGAAACCGTCCACACCCTGTTTATGCCATTCATGTGATAAAAGCCATCCATCGCGTCTGCAAAGAAACTTCAGCCACCATTCTGTAATTCACCTCGTTAATACTCTGTGGGCACACGTATTGGCCACAGTCCCACAATGCAGCATATCGCTACCAGTTTAAAATGATTCATTCAATGAGTCACTCTCTGAAGTGTACCAGCTTTGTCTTTGCTCCGCTGGGAGCCAAGTATTCATCCATGTGGCGTGTCAACGGGCGGCGTGTTGTGAAAGGAAGCAGACGCAACAGAAACAAACACTCATCTGAGCAGTGAGAGGTGTTTGGATGAGAGTCACGGCCAGATTTATCTCCTCAGACAGCAGAAAGATCCAGTCCTCCCTGGAGTGGCATGCCTCATCCTTCTCACTGTGCGCACACACACACACACACACACACACACAGTCCCACATCATGCGCTCTCTCTCATCAATCATTTGCCTCCACACTGGCTGACTAACACAGTGACGTCATGCTAACTGAGTTAGTTGAAGGAGGTTTCCAGCGCACACGGTGACTTCACTACGTCTTTCTCAGCGAAGAGGCACAACAAGCACAAGCACGTGGGACAAGGCTGGCAGAAAGGCACCTTCTTGGTCTTGGTCTCGCAGGTGTTGCTGAACAAGGTGTCGCAGGATCGCTGGTCTTTGGCCGTGTTGATGCCATCGGTGCACATGGAGGCCTCCATCACTGCCACGCAGCACTGCTCCTGCACCGTCCTGTGAGTGTGAGGTGGACGCAAGGGGACAGGGGTTGTGTTAACCTTTCAGGTGATTTAAGCAATGAGTCAACCTTCAACAGCATTGATCATTGGATCTCACAACCAACAGAGTTCTATTTTACGTGGGACAAAACCACCGACTTTGCTGCATAAAGACAAAGAAGAAATTAGCATGAGCGTTGTAGCTTCTGCTTTCACAATTAAAGAGCAAATACAGGCAGTGACTGTGTCTCACACTTGATGACATGTTTAAGCTGCGCTCCCAACTGTGAACTTTGCAAGATTTTAGTAGCAAACCCTGCAGCCATCTTCACTTCTTGCGGTATCATGGACTTTCAAAACTGAGGCTACTTGACAAAACTTGCAGCGACCAATCTAATTGCTTGACTTCAATGTGAAGGTGCGTTCAAGTACCTTTTGCCTTCCCTCTATACGCACGTTCAATTGCCCTTCTTTGTTTCCAACATTTAAAAACAGAAGAGAAGAAGATGACAAGGGCTGAGTAAAAGTTCAGACTGCTATTGCGTTAGCTTAGCATTTGAGTCGCAATTGTCCCGACAACCTTCTTGCTGTGCTCTCGTGCTCTCAAGTGCACTATTAAAAGCGGCCCGGGGCAACTCCGACGAGGAGCTGGCGGTCGGTGCTGAGGATCATGGTCCCGTGTGAGTCCGGAGCAGGGCTGGACAAGTTCCAGTGACATCACCGCAGCTTCTCCCTCCGCAGCTTCTCCCTCAAGCTATGATGGTTTTAAATTTTGACTCAACGTTTAGTTTGAGCATTTCAAAATGTGTCCACCTCCGCGTCTCCTCCTCCTACACCTCCATTCTCCTCCTCTTCTTCCTCCACGTCTCCTCCTCCTCTTCTTCCTCCACGTCTCCTCCTCCTCCTCCTTAACGAGTAAAGTAACAAAAATAAACCGCTCCCTCAAGATAAGCACGCCTACGCCTGTGAGTCACCGACGGCTCCACTGAAAGCTGCCTGCACACACACTCACACACGTAAAAGATGCTCTGGAGACACAAACAGCCCCCCCCCCCCCCGCCCCCCCTCCACTGAGTGTTGACCTCTTGACCTCTCAGCCTGTTAAACTGTCGGCTCAGATCAGAGCACTGCTGAGACGAGGGCAAGAACAGCACTGCCGCCTCGCAACAGAGAATCATCTTCAAATATCAGTGGCCTCGTCCTCTGTTTCCGTCACCGTATCATATTGCGCTTATTGCCTTTTTATTGCCGTCCAATCAGTTGACAGCGAGCGACTCTCTGAGTCTGGTCTTGGCTGATTCCCACTCGCTCAGTCTCATTTCCCGCAAGCCTCTTGACCAACTCTTATCACGTAAATGCCACCTCACACCTCCTCCTTCAAACGGCCATTTAAGGGCAAAGTTGCACCGTTGTTTCTTTGCTTTTCTCTTCTTTCCCTCCTCTCACTCTTCACTTTTTTTTGGTGCGTGCTTGGAGACCAATAGGGATATGCTCAGGTGGCTAAAATCTGGGGTCAATGATACAACTGCCACGGCCACCAGAGCACTCCAAGCACTGGCACTGTGGGGCCAATAAAAATAAATGTCCTTGAAAAAAACGCATGGTAAATGGACTTAACTTATATAGCACTTTGCAGCACCTTCACGGTAACCCAAAGTGCTTTACAATGTCCTCTCATTCACCCATTCACTCACACACTCATACACCAATGGGTGGCTGCTGCCATGTAAGGTGCTTCTAGCCTCATTGGGAGCAATTTAGGATTCAGTGTCTTGCCCAAGGACACTTCAAACATGTAGACAGTTGGAGCCAGGTCACACGTTATGTGATCCCAATCAACGATAGCCAGCGTTGTGCTCTCCGTTGGACATAAACACACCTCGGAACACGCGCCGCCTGCTCACTGCTGCTGATTGGTGACACTGAATTTCTCAGTTCTTGACATCTGTACTTAATTAGCTAGAAACCCCAGTGCCCGACCAAACAACAGGCAAAGAAAGAGAAAGCAAAGAAGAGAAAGTCACCGGAGGAGTTGACGGGAAGTGAAAGTGAATATGAAAAGAAAAGGGAGAGAAAGTTCCAGGCCCGGTGGCGACACCGCTGGAATTGTCTGGGGTATGATGAAAAAAGAGGTCCACTGTGAACTGTGCAGATCAATGCCAACATATTACGAAATGGGATTAGGGCCACAAGAACAGAAAAAAAATATTACAGGATGGATATTTTTATTTAAGTTTTCATTTCGAGTTTTAAGTTTAAATTTCGTTAAAAAATAAGACATTTCGTGAAAAAAGTTGACGCAAATAAAGTGGAAAGTTTGTGAATAAAGTGGAAATGTCAAGATTAATGACAAATCAGTTTATGGCCTTCGCGCACCTTCGTCACTTGACAACATGTCTTCTGTGGAACAACTTGTGAAATTGTACTTCAAAATTGGGTTTAGTAACAAGGAAGTCCTTGTTCCTCTAGCACACAAACACAGTGTGGTGATAAGTATTAGTACAGTGAAAAGACAATGTCAAACTTTGTCTGTTCAGAAGAAAAAATCAGACAGACTTGGGGGAGGTTGCCGCCTGCAGGCAGAACGAGATAGCTGAAAATGGGTAGATGCAAGGATACATCGCTGGTTACACCTGCGTGTTATACAGTGAGGCTATGTTGTATCGCAAGATACAAAAAGGCATAGGGCATTGCCATCAGTGGCTGCATTGATGGTCATTATAGTTTCAATTTTATTCACGAAATGAATCTCAAAATTTCAACTTTATTCTCCAATTGGAAACTTGAAAAAAAAATTCTATCTTAATTTTTCTCTCTTCTTGTGGCCCTAATCCTCTTCCATACACGTATGCAGACAAGTAAGTTAGACAAACGTTAATGCGTATAAACATAATGTAATAACGCACACGCATTGCTGTGTAACTAGAGAGAAAAAAAACTTAGTAGTATTGCTTAAAAACGCAGATCTGCAAGCAAACGTGTCCCATTTGTGACAGTGTACATCGGCGTTTGAATTATTGTTTCTATTTATAATGTTATTAATATCTAGGAATCATTATGATACAATTGTTTTAATAATTAATTAATGATAAACACCTCCTGTTTAAGGTTGTGTGCATGTAAAACTGTGAGGAGGGCTGTTTTGAGCTGGTGGCAGTCAAGGCCCAGAAGCAGACGCCCACAGGTTACACTGCCTGGGCATCGGGAGGGGGGTGCAAAAATCCAACTGAGAAGGAGATGGAGGAAGAACTTATTTTACTTGGGTAGTGCCCTGTTGGAATAAGTGTAATAGCACTTCTGATTTATGAATTTGATTTATTAACAAAAAAGAAATGTTAATAAATCAAATTGTTCTTTTTTTTGTTATTATAGGGATCGATACCTGACGTTAACCTGGACCAGTGGTTACAATAGTGGGCCCAGTGATCTTCAAAAGCCACTCTCTGGGCCAGTGGCAAATTTCCCTTATTGCCTACCCCTGCTTTAAGGTAAAATGTGTTTGCCGTCAATGTTCCCAGATCTTCCTGTCTTCTCGCATGCACCAACCCCTCTACGGTAGCTATGGCTTGTCGTCCAAAACGTGTAATTATCCCTCACTAGCGCTATTTCCTGCTCGCACATACAGTGAATAAATACGCCGGGGGATTTATAGGAGAAAAGGTAAAGTGATTTGGCATTTTGGGCTTCCAGGGCTGAAACAATACGTAAAGCAGACGGAGGTCAAAGAAAGTCCAGGAGCAAAGAGACCAAACATTTTACCTGCACGCGCTGGACTCAAAGATAAGTGGGAGGGACGAGCAGTCTTCGTTGTTGGTGGCGCGCTTCCTCCCATCACTGCAACAGTCCTCCATCGACAACTGCGTCGCTTCTGTGGACGTCAGGGAAAAACAGTTTTTATTGAATAATGGCTGTGGGCAGCAGAGATTTTCACACGCACATGCAACATAAAAGTATAAAAATGCTACCAGCCAAATCATAACGCACCTGCCTGCGCTCACACCAAACTGCTCTCAAACTGCTGAAGTTGTTTATGAGTTCTCATAACTGGGCCTTTGGCAAAAAAAAAATTAAATAATAAAATAAAATAAAGAAAATAACTATTAAAATAAAGCGATTATTTCACTGTTAATCACATATTTCCATTTGTCACTCAGCCGTGTTCCTGAAAGGATGTAAAAACAAAATTCAAAAAAGTTGCCTATGTGGTGTTGAGGGAGAAAAACAAACTATTTTGTGTCAAGTCGTACAAGTCGTTGTTTTTTTTTAGCTGAAGTCTTGCACGTCATGGAAAACGAATCAATTTGTTTCGCAATCCCCAAGTCACATTCAGATCATAATTTAGTTTCTTCAAGGAGGACAAGTGTGTTGGATGAGAAATCTTTTGTTTTTAACAGATTTGTTGCTGTGTCCTGGCAGGAATTTTATTACAACAGTTAAATCAAAGGTGAAGCTCCATCAGGGATAGTCATCAGTGCAGTTTGTGCTTCAGTTGACTGAGTCACAACAACAGAAAGTACTACAAAAGCAAAGAAAAAAACAACAAAGAGAACCGTGAGGCTGAGATTGTCGACAATCAGTTCTGCAGGACGGATTGGCCAAGACAAAACAACATCTTTGTGAAAATCATGTTTAAAGAATAAAAGTATTTCTTGCCAGGGAAACAAAGCAAAGCATTTTTTTTGAAAAATTGCTCCAATTGCCGGCCGTGCAATGGACGATCAAACTGAAGGAGAGCCAGAGGGTTAAGATGGAGGATTTCTTACACAGCCGCTACTGTCGCTGACTCACTGCTGACTTGTGGAGGTCTGGCACGGCCCACAATCCTTTTGGCCAATAAAGACTGTAGCAGCTGGATGAAATGAGGATGCCGTTTTAAAGGCTTTTCACGTGGGTTCCTGTGAGCGAGCCCTCAATCTCCAGCTGGAAGCCTCCAAAACCTTTCAGACCTTTTATCAGTTTGCAAAGCTGCTCAGGGAATATTCCTCCGAAATCGTAAAAATACAATAACGTGGACATAAACAAGCTCCAACATTACCTTATAAAGCCGTGTTAAAGAGGTAAGTGGAGCTGGTGGAGAAGACTAAAGACAAGTGAAGGTTGTTGCTCAAAGAGAGAAACTGAACCATAAAATAAGAGAAGATCAGCTTGTTCAAGTCCACCATGGCCCAGTAAGACCTGTTATCAAAGCCTTAGTTATTAAATAGCAGAAATGGTCAGTTAGTTAGTTAATGTCTCGACCCACTGCTGATAGGTCGACCCACTAGACCTTTGTCTAGATCCAAACATCGAAAGACCAGAAACAGCCTGAGCTGAGAAGAGTACATTGGTGTTTTATCAAGAGAGGCACGTCCAACTCCTTGTTGTCTGTCTGTCTGTCTGGAGTGATTTACATCTTGGAAGAGTGGAGCTGCTGCTGCTGCTGCTGCTGCTGCTGCTGCTGCTGTTGCTGCTGCTGCTGTTGTTACTGCTGCTGCTGCTGCTGTTGTTTCTGCTGCTGCTGCTGCTGCTGCTGCTGTTGTTACTGCTGCTGCTGCTGCAGCTGTTACTGCCACTGCTGCCTCTGCTGCTGCTGCTGCTGCTGCTGCTCCTGGTGTGCAGGGCTACTCCGTCTTGGCAGCGCACTGCAACACATGGTTTGCTGTGTCTAGACGCCTGGTGTAAACAAGGCTTAATGAGCCCCGCTGGTCTGGTTGAGCTCCGCCCCAGACTGAGGAGTGTTTGGCTGGAGCCAGACGTCCCAGCAGCAGAGTGCATCTCTCACTTGTATCTATTCGCGAACAAATCTGCAAGCGCCTGTCCCTCAAGAGGAGCATATTTTTACTCACTGCCTTTTTCTTATCTACCTCTCACCTCCACATATTTACAAAAATGCTGTTGCAAACCCTTTCTGTCAGCCGTTAAATTCTTTTAGGTCTCTTCCTCAGAAGCTGTGAAAATTGCCTCATGTGTGACCAGAGCTTTTTGATACGGTCATCCCATGCATGTGTGACCCTGCCCTGGGTACCCAAGTATAAATCACACCCTGCTGTCTAGATATTCCCAGCCCCGGTGAGACACAGCATACCAAGGCACTTGGCCTTTGACTCGTAGGGCAGAGTCAACTTGTGTAAAAGCCAAACCCGGCTTCAACTGAGGCACCAAAACTAAATTCAATAAAGTGAAAGAGCTGGAGGCTGTTTTCCTGCCGATATCACGGTTTTAGCTCCATATTGCCAGGATTCTACCCATTACCGTGAAGTTAAAGGGCAGATTTCATGAGTCAAAATTGTCAAAGTATCAGTAAAATATGAGGAAAACCAAACTCTACCTCCAGTAAATAAAACTATTATACAAAAGTTAGAAAGAAAGAAAGAAAGAAGGAAATCCCTCTTCTTGTTTGATCTCAACAATGGATTGCAACACTCGGGAGCAGTAAAACGAGACCTGATTACATGCCTCAACTAGTTTAGTGACAAATTCATCACTTCCCGGTGCTGCCACTTTGATTCTCATAGCAAACTATGCTGACCGCGGATTACAGACCATGCTGAGGGGTTCCTGGATTATTTACGGAGATCCGCTTAGAACCTTCCTTTAATTAAAACATGCGGCGACGCAGTGGTCGCGCGTGCTGTTTAAAGCCAGCGCGGTTAAAAGAGAAAGTAACAAAGAACAAGAGTCCACTTACCTTGTGCAAGGAGAGCTGCGACCAGGGAGCACAGCAGCACGGCACACAGGTCCATCGCAGGCAGATAGTATGGCGTGAAGAGAGGAAATAAATCAAGCGCTGGCGGAATTGCGGTGCTGTACGATGAGTGGAAATCAGCCGCGACTGCTGCTGCTGCTGCTGCTGCTGCTGCTGCGATCGGAACGGAGCCACTCGGAGGATGTGATGGAGTTGAGTGCGGCGCTGCAGCGTCACTCCAGGAATGAGGCTCTAATTATGGCGCTGTGAAGGGCGGGCTGGGGCCACAGACATCCACCAAACACCGCCGATCAGAGCCCTCCACCTTCAAACCCCCACCACCACCACCAGCTCCTCCCACAGCGCCACTCCTCCATGCCCTGACTCCCCCCCCCACCAGCACCACCACCCACCGCCCCAACACACATTCATCTGGTCAATAATGGCAACTGCAGTCTTTTGGGCTGAGCTGAGGCAAAGGTAGAGCCAACTCTCATCGACCCCCCCCTCACTACCACTACACACACACAACCTCCCTTACTCGTGGCGTCACTCAATGCCTGATTTATTTGTTTACGCGCACTAGACTGTGAGTGTGGTTGAATTATTACGGCAGGTCATGATGGCCGACGTGTTTTACGACCCACAAAAAAAGAAGTTGCAAATGTCTTTTAGCCTCCCTCCGTCCCACGGCCAAGGTGCAGCATGCACTCGCACACACGCACTTAATCTCGCACACGCACACACATGGAAATTGTCTGGCCATCAATGGCAGCTCGGGCCTTTCTTTCTCTGCATGTGACTAATGGCTGCGCTGATTACCCAACATCTGGAGTCGATTTCTGGGTATTTTAAAAATCTGTGGTGGCTCTGGCCAGACTGTGTGAGCCTCCTGACTCTTCTGGATGTTTCAAAAGGGGGTGGGGGGCAGTGTGCAGGAGGGGAGTTGGGGGGGGGGTAATCGAAGACAAATATTTTCACCGCCACTGCCTGTAAATGACGACATTTCAAACTGAGGGGAACACTTCAGGTACTTCATCTGTCTTCGACATTGAACTTTCAGCTTAGGTTCAGACAGCCACGCCTGCAGCCAAAGGAGATGTGGACGTTGTCAATGTTAAAGGGATAGTTCACCCATAATTGAATATGACCCTGTTCACTACTCACTCAGATTGGAAAACACCCTCCCTCCAAACTATCAAGGCTACCCATCGCAATACAAGTACAGGAAGTTATCTTCCCTGAGCTCGTCGTACTTATGAGATCCGGATGAATACAGGTTACAGCCCACTATTGGGGCTACAGACCAGGCATTAGTTCACATCACTGTTCAGAGATGATCAATTGAATCCTTCCTGCAAACAGCTGTGAAGTTCAAGAGAGTCACCTGAGCCCCAACTTGGCACCAGTTGAAGCGTAAATGGACAATATTCTTTTGTGAACTTTCCCATCCAGGAAGCTTTTGTGGAGCTGTGCCACAGATGTGGGCTCGCCATCTCTCAAATACATTGCAAACTATGAGAGGGAGTCGGTATAAACAAGCCACACACCCGCACACACATGCATGCATTGTTTCACACACACACACACACACTGACCACAACTGGCATGAAGCAGAGACATAATTGCTAGACTGCATTATAAACATTTTGTACCAACTAAGACCATCTGCAAATTCAATCAGTCCTCCAACTCTGGGCCTGGTGACAGCAGAGGTTCAATAATCTTCTAATCAGAGCCAGATGTCTCCAGCACTAGTCTAGCCACTCTGGAAACATCCCCAAAGACTCTGTATCAGAGCAGGCCCACCAGTATATGGCACGTTATAAATGGGCAGCACAGTTGTGTGAATGTGTGTGTGACGAGTCTGGTCTATGTCTCTGTTCTTCCCTTGGCCTCAGTCTGGTCTGTCTGTGATGTTGCTCTGCTAATGATCCCTCTCTGAGACCATTCTACAATGGGCTGCACCAAGTTTTTGTTTTTTTTAATTTCTTTTATTTATTCATTTATATTTTTTTAACCATTTTGGCCAGTTGAAATGCACAACACATGTTTTCTGGATGTTTTGCCTTTTATTGCCCAAATGCCTGGATGTTTGTTTTTTGGTTGTTCCAAATCCAGTTCCACACATAAGTGTTGCGTTTTGGAACAATCGTTACAGATAATACAGATGATTTTGTACATCTGAATGTTCTTATGTTGTGTTAATGGCAGTAAAGGCAAAATAAGATTTTTTTTTCTTCACATTTTCTCCTTTGCTTCTCATCACATTTACGTTTTCATTTAGTTTTTTTTCTTAACTACGGTACTACTTCTCTCATAGACTCCCCCTGCTTCTCAGTAACCTTCTGTCTTCCCCTTGCGCCAAGTTAAGTATGCAACACTTCCCTTTATATCTGTTATCACAACAAAGACCACCTCTGCATTGCCCACGTCTCTAATCTTATCTGATCTACAAGGGGTGCAGGAGCAAAAATACCAGGCTGAAGCCTGGCTGGGGTCATTCTAATTGGGGCCAAAAAAACATTCAACCCCCCCCCCCCTCCCAACCCCCACCCCCCTCCAAAAAAAAAGAAATTCCAAAACAGTAGCCAGAGCCACGGCCGCTATCAGAGCTGTATAGAAACCAGCTCCCACTCAGAGGTGGAGGAAATTGGAGCGGCTGAGGTCACATTCAAACAGTGTTAATCTGGCCATGTGGGTGCGTGCTGGTGCTGGTCCCGGCGGTGGCGCTACAGTTACTTTGAAGCTCAAACAAAGCCTGTCTCCCCACATCTGTATCTATCAGCCCAATGAGAGAGCTGCGCTGTGGCTGCATCAGTGCTGAAGAATCACTGAAGCAGAAAGTGGCCATGCTGTTGGCAGCTTTATGTGTCTCCCTGCCATGCCCAAGTAGGACATAAACTTTTAGATTTTAAGGAAAGTACGTAAATGTCTTCATATGCATCAACAAATTGACTTTTAATACGTGTGGCTATATGATAGAGGTGTACACTTGCACCACAATTTCAAACAAACACTGAAGGAAACACCAGGCAATTTTAGACAATAGAAAATGATGAACGCAACATGTGATTTACACACACAGGATTAAATCTGTAATCCCACACCTGTTTCTTTGAGACAGATAAATTCCACAAGGCCAAACAAACTGCTTTTTCCATGCCTGTCCATTTCCATATTAAACAGACCATCTTCAGAGCTCATCATGGTTATCTTCCTCTCACCACTACTATATTTATACAGAGGGAACTGAACAGCAGCAGGTTTGTAGCTCAGCTGGTGAACTCTGAGCAACTGTGACGGCATCAAAAATATTTGATTGATCATCAAAACCCTTCCGCAATAGAGATACTATGTCTCCCATCTACAAACATGTTTCCACAGCACCACATAGTGACGGGTGGTGCACGCTGTATCTGTCTGAAGGTGAGGTTGGTTGAAGGTTGGCACACTCGGGTTGAACAAGCCTGCACCCCCCCACCCCCACTGTGACAGACTGCACACCAGGCTGAGGCTTCCCCTGGGTCCCGGTACTCATCCAGCTGAGAGACCTGGTATGCAACCATGCGCGAACCCTAGCGCTGTTGACTTCATGGGGTTTGTAAATGTGACAAGGCGCAGAGGGCCCGGGCGGGCTTCGAACCCCAGACTCCCGGGTAATAGCCATGTGCGCTTAACCATTCGGCCAAAGGGATATCCCCTTGGCCAAGTAGCCAGGGCGCATGATCAATTGGAGGCATAGTGACAGGACCGCCACTGTCACATAAAGGACTGCAGGATTTATCGCGGACACCTCAAAGAGGATTTTGAAATGTCTCCACCTGGTATTGGATTTGGGGCTGATCATCAGCCGTGCTGTCAGGGAGGCTGCAACTGTGGATGGCAAGCGACTGAAAAGCCAATGACAAAGACATAGACAGAGAGAGACACAGAGAGAGAGGAGGAGAAACAATGTGCGTCATTGACAATGACAAATGCTCACACTGGAACACTGATCTATTTCGAAACAGTCACCTTCAGAGATAAATAATGCTGCCCAGTGATTGATTGATGTGATTGATGGATATTAATTGTGTTTCCCACTTTTCATGAATCACTGGCTTGTGAATCAGTGTGGATGAACCAACGATCGGTGCGCCTCACATTTAACTGCACCGTCACAATTGTATTGACTCAACGCATTTTCTTGTTGACACAAACAGGACGAGTGGTGATCTGACTGTGACCTGTGGCTTCAGACGAGCCTCATGGTTTGTCCAAGTGAGTAGCAGTAACTGTCTGGCAGAGACTTCCAACTCACCTGCGCATCCATGACTCACTCAGTCTGCTCTCTGTACCCGTGGTGTCCAGTAGAGGGCAGACCTTTTCTTTGATAAAGCATATAGCAATTTTTATAAATGCATAACATATATTTAATTTTTTATATCTAGCATTTGAAAAAAATTCCATAGGTGAAAATGGATTATGGTTGAAAGCATACAATAAAATAACCTTGCGCCTGATTATAGCAACAAGCACGGGGAGCAATTATCACTGAATCTATAAATAGAAGGTGTCCTTACACAGCTCTTATCATCATCTGGCTCATATTTGATGACTATGGTGGGACCTTGGTGATGACCTTCTTCTTTTCTTGACAGCTGGTCCCTTTGCACTGGTGACTTGCGAGTGTTTTTGTTGGTTTCCAGGGATCAGGCCTCCCAAAGCAAAGCAAGAACCACTTAAAACAATGTCAAGGACAACTGATATATCTGAAGACAAAGTGTGTAGCTGTTGTCCTACCCTGATGTCTCCTCTTATGAAGTGTACACTTGTGACATCTGCTGCCCTTTAGTATGACAGAAAATGAAAATCCCTTTATTAAAAAATACATACATTTAGCAGTGTGCACATTTTCCAAAACAAATATAGACATATATACCAAAGGCAGTGACAAGCTCTGGTTACTGTTTCTCTTTACTACACACACTGGACCACCTGCAGGACACTTGATAAATAACTGTTACATTATTGCCATACTGTAACATCTCCTGCATTTCTTTTATTGTGCTATAACATTGTTGTTAAGAGAGTCAACGTAGAGAAAAGACGAAAGGTTTCACACATCTAAGATGTACATTTCACATATCAATCTGAAGAGGAGTTCACAAAACCTTTTTTTTTTTTTTTTCTTTTTTCTTTTTTTTAGAAATAAGGTCCCTTATGAATAAACCATGAAGGTGACTGGATATGCTTCCTGTTCATTTCTAAATATCCCACAAAATTGTAATTTTTCACCACCAGCAGTGAAATTTAGCATCACAGTGATGCATCTGATCGGCGCATGAGGCGACCCTTGTTACTCTTTACAGCGCTGTCACAAACTGCAGTGAGACACATTGTTTGATTAAACCCTTGTCGGTAGCAACAAAAAGCCTCTGGGGATGTATTTGCTTCACGATCAAAAAATTGATCGTGAAGCAAAACAGATCTGTGTGTTTTCATATTTGAACTCAGTGTTTCTGCTGTCTTGCAAGGCTGGTATGACAAACAAAGTTCAAGAGAAACCAAAAGTTACAGCATCCAGAAAAAAGCCTTCAACCTCATCACTGAAACCCTTTCAGCAGAAAGTACGAGCAGGTTCATTATTACGCTGTAACTGCTTGTTTATGTTAGTATTATAGTCAAGTGTGCATTTCATTGGCCAGAATTCATTCATTCATTCATTTTCCATACCCACTTAGTCCCGAGCTCGGGGTCACGGTGGTCTGCTGGAGCCTATCCCAGCTGTCATAGGGCGAAGTTAGACAAGTCGCCAGTTCATCGCGGGGCCACATAGAAACAAACAACCATTCACACTCACATGCACACCTACGGACAATTTAGAGTCTTCAATTGACCTCACATGCGTGTTTTTGGAGTGTGGGAGGAAGCCGGAGAACCCGGAGAGAACCCACGCAGACACAGGGAGAACATGCAAACTCCACACAGAAAGGTCCCAGGTCCAGGCCCGGAATTGAACCCACAACCTTCTTGCTGTGAGGCGGCAGCGCTAACCACTGCGCCACCGTGGCCAGAATTGTCCTGCAAAATGCACAAGCTATACTTCAGAGCTGGAGTCAAAACACCCTGGAAACTAGACAAAACAATATGAATGATGAGATATTATCACCCCCTTTTTTGCTGGAGTCTTGGGTTTGTCCTGACACACACTGTTGCAACAGTATGAATTTTAAAAATACAGGGGCTCTCCGGGACAGGGAAAGACATGATTGAGGTGTAAACCTAGGGCTCAGTGAGCTGCTAATTGGGCTGGCACGCCTGGCAGGAGGAGGAGGCATAAATCTGCTACTCAGCTTCAGGGGGAACCGGTTGGGCTTTGCCCAAGGTGGGCAGGATGGCGAGGGCTAACCTGCGAACCACCCAGCTGGTTGCCTGGTGCACTCTCCAGTGCAAGAGAGCCAAGAGAGAACTACATAAAAGTATAAAACAACTATGTTCATTAAAATGATATTGGTAGATTGTAGTAAATATATTGAATATAATTTAAAAAAAAATCTATTGATATAATATTAAATAAAATAAAAAAGTAAATTATGCGAATTGGACGAGGACAGCCAATAGCGACTTTCCTGACTGAAGAGTTGGCCACACTGACGACAACAACAGCGTCGGGCAGCGGACCTGTCACTGCTACTACTGATCAGCCTGCAGTCTCCCATTAAACCTCCATTACAACAAACCACAAACTATAGTGAACAATAACACACGGTGTACAATGGTGTACAAACTGAAAATAAACACAACAATAAGCGTATTGGAAACCTCCTGTTTTACTTTTCATTGATTTTGTTTTGGGTCGGCGGACGGGGATATTGAGGCAGGAAACCTAAATGGCAAAAAAGTTAGCAAAGTTTTACTGGCAACCTTAACATCGACCTTTAAAGGCTTTTTGTTCTAAAAAAAACTTGAAGCAGCAGTTCAACTCTGTCGTTTATCCACACCGTTTTTTCACAAGCGATGTGTACTGTTTTTGTTTTGTATTTTTGCGAGACATTTTAATAGGGCTTAGAATGATTTGGTTTCATACTGTCATATCAAAACACTGTCCTAGCAGAGAAAATATGGACAAGAATATCTGCACAACTTAAGTCCACACAAAGCACAAAGCAGGAAGAGCTCTATACAACCGATGTTAACATGCTGGCAGCGTGAAAATCGCTATAAGGAGCGAAACTTGCGAGTCGCTGTCTCTTCAGTTTGGCTGCCAACACAACACACAAGCAGAGCACGGAGTGAGTGGTGGTGGCTAACGGTTGTATGTTGCAAATAGTCTTAAAACTAGGGATGGCCCATTTGACGCGGACGCTTCGGCGCTTGTTTCACCTCTGTGAAGCAGAGTTCGTTACAATGTTGTTAAATGACGCTGATCATGTGATTGATGACGTCTGAATCGCCGAATGCATCGTTTGGTCATCTGTTTGAACACTTGGGCGCGCTTTTCTCTGCCTGTTTGAATCAAGTTCATTGCTCTTTACCATGGCTTCTGGTAAGAAACATTCTGTGGCTTGGGATCACTTCACCTTGGTTTCTCCTAATAAGGCAATATTATTGTACTATTTACTATTGTGTGATGTAAGATGTTTGCCTGTTTTCGTTTTTCAACTGTAAATATATGCTTTTGTAGTGACCTACAAAGGTGGGAAGGGGAGAGACATTCACCTGGTTGGCAGGGTACTTAAGTGGGTGTGATGGGGGCGGGGTTTGTGTGTTTGATGTTTTCGGGTTCCACGTAGCGCGGTGATTTTGAATGTGTTGGAAGTGCGGAGAATAAACGCTTCAACCTTCTGCCTTCGCTTCTGGGTCTCATTCTCTGCACCTCCACACTTTATTGTTATTATTATTATGGGTATGCATGCTAATATAATTCCTTTTTTTCCTTTTTTCGAAAAAAAAAAGGGGGCAGCACATTTAGGAATCTAAGTTATGCAAGACAATACATTAATGTTTTGACTTGTTTCTTTAGCGCATAAGACAAACAAAAGTGCTTACGGCCATTACACAGCTGTATCCTGTGTACCAAACACCTCTCTGTCTGTTGTCTTTATTACGCAAAGTGTCTCAGAATTCTTTGAAACAAAAATGTCTTTAAGTAGAAATAGGTTTATGTTTCATTTTAAAACATCTCCTCCATGATGCGACGCCTCCAGTCCATCCATCACGTTGGAACACCTCAGACAACAAACCGAACTTTCAATCTTCCTCCTGCTGGTAATTACTTATTGTATCGTGTGGATGGTGGGTACAAACAGCTGAGCTGATAGCTCAATGGTTAACATAGTGGCCTTTGGATCCAAAAGCCATTTCATCAGGCCGCAGTGGAGCTCTCTGAGGAAAAACGGGTGTCGGCCTCCCCGGTCATTCCACTGGTTAAAATGTTAAAACATTATATCTCGAGCAGATGTGGCCATATCACAAACCCACTAGGTGAGAAACTGGCCACAAACATAAAAAAAATAACCTCACTGAAAAGTTTACAGTGCTGGAGAAGGTCACTGCCCTCTCAATGGCAACCGTATTGGACCCTAGGTTCAAAGAGCTGGGGTTCTGCAGCCAAGGCTGTGCTAAAACTGCTGTAGATAGGCTGACAAGAGAGTGTGCTGCAACAATGCAGGTGGAACTGCCAGCTCAGGCACAGCCAGAGTCACCACCTAGAGCAGGCCCTTCATCCTTGTGAGAGGATTTTCTCCAAGGCTGGTGAAGTCGTCAGCCAAAGACGGAACAGGCTGAAACCCAGCACAGTCGAAAAAAATCCTGTTTTTAAATATAAATCTGTGAAATGTATCCCATGCAGTCACTTTAGATTGGCCCTGTTTCACAAACACAATCCCCTGTCAATTTATGCTTATTCTTCACAAAGTAACACAAGCACTTCTCACATAAATTAACACAAATGTTGTTGTTTTTTTTACGCTTTTTATTGTGTACATATTGAAGTATAACAATAACAAGGAGGCTAATTGAAACAGATGATATACTTGCAGTGCACCACCAGATGTCACTGTTCAAAGTGTATTTTGAAGAAATAATAATACGTCATCGGCATATAGGCTTATTTCATGGTCGGATGTGAAAATTTGGACTCCTTTCATGTTGTCTTTTTGCCGAATTGCAGCTGCCAGAGGTTCAATAAGCATTGCAAATAGTGAAGGAGAGAGAGGGCAGCCCTGTCTGTTGCCTCGTTGCAGATTAAACCTTTGAGAGATCTGGCTGTTCGCTCTAACTGAGGCGCACGGAGAGCTATATAGTGTTTGTATCCAGGATATAAACAAATTTCCGAAATCAAATTTTTGTAGCGTTGTGAATAAGAAACTTCAATTGACCCTGTCAAATGCTTTTTCTGCATCTAGCGAAACAATTGTTGTTTGCAGATTATTGGCGTTAGTGTAATCTATCAGATTGATAAATGTACGTACATTGGAAGTTGAGTCTCACCTTTAATAAACACTGTTTGGTCAGGATGGATTATATATGGAGTAATTTTTTTCTAGTCATCTAGCTATTGCTTTACAAATAATTTTAAGATCAGTATTGATTAACAATATTGGTCGGTAGCTAGTCGGAAGCGATGGGTCTTTGTCAGGTTTGAGTATTAGGCTAATGTTAGCAGAATTCATGTTTGAAGAGAGAAGTCCAGTATGTAGGATCTCTCTAGCCATTCTATAATAGGTAGGACCAATAGTTGGCCAAAGTGTCTTATAAAATTCTACTGGGAAGCCATCAGGTCCTGGGGCTTTATTTAATGGCATTTGTGCCAAGGCTTCTTCAAACTCTGCCTGAGTGAGATCTGCGTCCATTGTAGTAGCCTGTTCCTGATTTAATTTAGGTAACACAATACTAATAAGAAAACTATCTATAGAGGCTTCTGAAGGGTTATTATCGGAGTAATATCATTTTTTATAGAAATCTCTGAAGCATTGGTTTGGTTTCATCTGGATTATGGGTTAGTTTGCCATCCAGGTTTTTGATCGAGGAGATTGTTGCTCTTTCTCTAAAAAAAAATTACTAGAGTTATTATTGCATTCAAAATTCTCAACTCGTAATTTTTGCATTTGCAACTTGATTTTTTTATCTGTCAGTTTAGCTAATTCCGTTTTTAGTGTAACCGACTTTTGTGTTTAGCCAGCAGTCCTCCTATTTTGGCAGCTCTTAGTATCATATTATAATACTTATATTCAGTGTATAGGAAGTGAGGAGTTTATTTTGAAGGACAAAAGACCAGAAGTTAGAGGTGTGGAGGTGAAGTGAGGTGCGTTGGTCTCGGAGGTGTTTAATAAAAAAGAGAGTGTGGCGAGCAGCCTCTCGTCAGAACATTGCAATTTGTGTTTGTGTATTGTTTTCAGTGGAGCACTCGATATACGTGCCCAGAAGACTCGGCTACATTGGTGGCAGCGGTGGGATGTTTCCGTTTGGATATTATAACATTTAATGACCGCCGAAGAAGAAAGTTTGCTGAAGGTTAGCTACGCAGCTAGCATCGTTTAGTCCAACTGTTGAAGTATAACGAGTCTAGCCTTTATATCGCGTCGTCAGACCGGCGCCTCGCGGTAGAGAGAGAGAGACGAAGAAGAAGCGTAGCGGCAAATATGTGGAAGTTCGACCAGGACCCACTCCAGGGGAGAGTGACGCGGAGAGAGGCCATTCGCCAGTGGAGTTAGGATCAAACTCCCGCCGCCGTTATCCGGAGAAGACAAACAGAGTTTCCCCTGCTGGGCCAGACAATATGAGGTGGCTGTGAGAGCACTCGTGGGAGGCGCCGGAGGTGACTATGACTATGAACTAGTGAGACTTTTGCCAACGCGGCTTGCAAGGTCTGCGTTTCTCCTGTGGGACAGCCTGCCAGCAGGCATACAGGCTGACTATCCTGCGGCTAAAGAAAAATTGCTTGAGGCTTTTAGACAGAGATATTTTCTGGACTGTTTCAGAGCTAACCTCTCTGCTCGCCCCCGCGCTCCTGGGGAGAGCTTAGATGTTTATGCCGCTGATGTAAGCCAGCTAGTGAATTAAGCTTTTCCAGGCTACGGCGATGTGGCTCAGAAGGAGAAGTTCCGTCGGTTCCTGGCAGGGCTCGATCCAGCTCTGCGTGCTAAGTGTCATGAGCAAGGGGCTACCGACCTAGAAGAGGCCCTGATCATCACTGGCTGGTGTGAAATGGCACGAGAAGATTATGATAATGGACTATGGCGGCACCCAAGCGTGGCACACCTCACTGGGAGGGGGTGCAACTGCCATGGTGCACTCCATATCAGAAGGGGGAAGTATGTACAGTGTATTGCAGAGACTTACCGAGGATATGAAAGAAATGAGACTGAAGATGAAACGCATGTCAGAGGAAAATAAGCATCAAAGATCCCATGTGGTGGCACATGCAGTGACTTCAGTGAAACGAGGGGTCACCCTGGCCCGGGTGCTGAACCCCACACATCAGGACATGACACTGAGAGAAGGGACACATCTCGGGGAGTTTTTCTCGATGGACGAGTCAGAGATTGTGCCACTCACACCTGCTCCGGGGGAGACGGCCTCTGCTGTTTCAGCCACCGAACTGCCGGTGGTGACGCTTGAAGAATCTCCTGCTAGCCAGTCGCAGAAGGAGCAGCTGGCTGCTCTAGTAGCAGAACACAGGGAGATATTCAACACGTCGAAAGCTGTGGTTGGTAAATGCACCCTCATCCAACATCGCATAAAGACAGGTGACCATCCTCCTGTAAGGCAACGAGCCTACGGTGCTCCCCAGAAAAGAAGGTGGAGATTGATAGGCAGGTGGGGGCCCTGTTAAAGGATGGGGTGATAGAGGAAAGCTACAGCCCCTGGGCTTCTCCGGTTGTACTGGTAAAAAAAAAGACTGGAGATTTTGCATCGACTATCGCCGCTTGAACAGTATAACCATTAAAGACTGTCACCCTCTTGACAGAGTAGATGATACCCTGGATGCACTGGCCGGCTCCCGTTGGTTTAGCACGTTAGATTTCTCAAACGGCTACTGGCAAGTGGAGGTCGCAGAAGGGGATCGGGAAAAGACAGCCTTCACTACCGGCCGGGGCCTCTACCAGTGACGGTCAATGCCGATGGGCCTCACCAACTCACCTGCCACATTTCAACGCATGATGGAACTGGTGCTGAGGGGACTTCCATGGCAGGTGTGTATGGTATATCTTGATGATGTCCTGATCTACAGTCCCATCTTTGAGGACCATCTCGGCAGCCTCCGTGAGGTTTTCTCCAGGATTCAGGCTGCTGGACTCAGACTTAATCCGAAAAAGTGTCACCTCGCCGGAGATCATGTTGTGTTCCTGGGGCATGTGGTGTCCCGCCATGGCCTGCAGCCTGACCCCAGAAACACTGAAAAAATTAGGAACTGGCCTGCGCCTCAGAATCCAACTGAAGTGAGGGCTTTTGTGGGACTCTGTTCATATTATCGCCGCTTTGTCAGAGATTTTGCGCAACGTGCTGCCCCCCTTCACCGCTTAACTTGTAAACAGGTGCCTTCCCTGTGGACGGCAGAATGCGAGTCGGCCTTCACGTACTTAAAGGGGGTGCTATCGGCTGCGCCGGTGGTCACTATGCCAGACTTCAATGTCCCCTTTAAAGTTTACACCGACGCACCCATGGGAGCGGTGGGGGCCGTGCTGGCTCAAGACCAAGATGGATTGGAAAGAGTAGTGGCGTATGCAAATCAGTCGCTGTCAAGTACTGAGAGACGGTGGTCCACATTCGACAAAGAGCTGTGGGCCATAGTGTGGGCTGTGCGCCAGTTCAGGCATTATATTGGTGCTGCAGCCTTCACTGTCATAACAGACCATAAGCCCCTGTTGGGTCTTCGTGGCATGTCCATCAACAAAGATCCGACAGGGAAGAGAGCACGATGGATTTTGGAACTGGATCCATTCAACTGGGTCATCAGACACAAACAGGGGTGACAGCATGCTAATGCAGACGCTCTTTCTCGGAGACCCCCTGAACCTGAGCCTGCTGCCCCGGTTTTTCAACAACAAGGCTCTGCTGCTCACGTAAATGTTATAGAGTTACAGCAGGAATTAGACAGGCCCCTCTCAGTTTCACCCGGAACTCAGCAGCCCGAAGGACCCGAGCGGGCTGCTGAGTTCTCCGCCAGGGGACAGTGTGGTGACAGGAACGGTGTTTCAGATGAATTGTCTTTCTTGCATTCACTCTCGGCATGGTGGAACGTTTCAATCAGACTCTTATTAGTCAGCTGGCCAAAGCTTTGCTGGCCGCTGGTGGGAAGTGGGATGACTACTTCAAATCCGTCGATTTTGCCTATAACACACCTGTTCATGCCACCACCAAGTTCACTCCCTACTATTTGGTCCATGGGCGTGAAGCCCGGGTCCCAGTGGACGTTTTGGTGTCCTCACAGCAGGGGCGCTGGGGCGTTTTCCCGTCTCGGGAGGACTATGTAACTTCGCTGGTGGAGAAACTGGAAACAGCCTGCCAGAAGGGCCAGCACCTGTGCTCGGGAGAAACAGAAACTGTATCACGATGCCGCAGCACGTCACAGGCCGTATCCGGAGGGGGAGCTGGTCTGGCTCCTTAAACCAACGGAGGACCGGAAGAAACTTGCACCCCACTGTAAGGGCCCGTTCCGGGTCTTGGAAGTGTTGGGTCCACCGGGGGACTCCGGTCTCACCTATCGGATTGCATTTCCTTTGGACCCAAGGGGACAAGAGCAGGTTGTTCACTACAATCGGCTGAAGCCATACACACTGCCTCTGCCTCCTTGTTCCCTCAGCGACTCGTCTCCTCCCCTGGTCCCTTCACGGCGGGACAATGGACTGTTACAGAGGGGCAGGGTGACTGAGGACCCCTGGTACTCTGGCAGTGGGGAGACCGAGTCCACTACGGGCTTGAATGAGCCCCTACCAGAGCTGTCCTGGTTTGGGAGAGCTATGAGACGGCCAGGTCACTTCAGGGACTTTATTACTTATCAGTGACTGTCACATTCTCGGGGTGTATTTTGCATTGACTGTTAGCACTCTGTGGGGTTCATGGTGCGGGTTCTAACTCTTACTGTTGAGTGTTGGGAGATCGGGTACTGTTTTTTTTTTGGCTGCTATAAAAAAAAAGGAGTTGAATGTGCATGGATGGAGCATTGTGACAGCTTTTGCTGTTTTTTTTTTTTGTGTGGTGCATGGTGCCGTGTGTTGAAAACGAGGACGTTTTTTTTTTTGGTGGGGGGAGGTATGTAACCAACTTTTGTGTTTAGCCAGCAGTACTCCTATTTTGGCAGCTGTTTGTATGGTTCAGTGTATAGGAAGCGAGGAGTTTATTTTGAAGGACAAAAGACCGGAAGTTAGAGGTGTGGAAGTGAAGTGAGGTGCGTTGGTCTCGGAGGTGTTCAATAAAAAAGAGAGTGTGGGCGAGCAGCCTCTCGTCAGAAAATATCAATCTGTGTTTGTGTATTGTTTTCAGTGAAGCCCTCAATATAGGTGCCCAGAAGACTCGGCTACATTAGTTTACATAACTCTTTCCACACGTCTTCTTCCTAAAGATTCTAATGTTTTAATATTATCAACTAATTGAGACTCCAAAGCTAGTTCCTTTTTTTTCTTGTGGCATGAATAAGATATTAGTGCCTTTGTAGAGATGCAGATAGAGGCAGGTGCATTTCACCACGCCACGGTTGTAGAGCGTTCGCACTGGCCACTACACGGTTGTAGGGGGTGCTGTTTTGGTACCTCAAGCGCTCAGGGTCCAAGCGAGACGAGGCGAGTTTAGTGGTGACGTAGCGACGAGCAGGGCACTGGATTGGCTCAGTGTCCTCGTCTTTTTTCCGTGTCGGAGCGGACATCGGCGCCAACTCTTTTGACACGGAACTTCCGTGTTCGCCAGTGTGTTCAACCATATTCGCGAAAACGACGAGCGGCAAATGGCGAAGCGCTCGGAACAAATCAAGTTGCTCCTGCGTCAGGCGCGTTAAGTTAGGGAATCCGAGGAGTCTTGAGACCAGAGGAAATACGGATTCGTCGAAAGGACTGCAGGTAATGTAAAGTAGGCTTAGATTCACTAAAGAGCCTGGGTTTGAACACAAAAGTTGACTTTCAATATGATAAGGACCTTTGATAACAGTTTAAATGACTATTAATTTTTCCAATAAATGGAAGTGTTCTATTTATTGATTACTTTTTATGAAGAGAAATGCAGAAAAGCAACAAACTTTTAATTATGATTCTACTATTTGGGTTTTATTTATGATTTAATCATATCTTTATGCCAATGGCATTCATGCAAAAATGTATTCCTATATTCTAAATATACTATGTGGGGGATAGGGAAGCATTTAACGAATGAAAAATCTGCTCCTGTATTACAAGCATATAGACATCTACACACTGCAGCCATAAATGCAAACTGCAGCTTTATAAAAGCATCAGGTGTGTTTAGTGACCCGTTATGTGTCAAAAATTGACAGCTGGGATAGGCTCCAGCAGACCCCCGTGACCCTGAATAGGAATAAGCAGGTATAGAAGATGAATGAATGAATGAATGAATTTAAGAAATTAGAATAACCTCACATTTCACAGGCAGTGTTCTTAAAAGTAGTTTTTAAATTGAGATAGACATATTCTTACAGAGAAACACATTTCATTATATGTATGTATGTAAATGTATACTCTATACAGTGGGGCAAAAAAAGTCACCACACCACAGCCACCATTTATGCAGGTCGTCCCACTTAAAAAGATGAGAGAGGTCTGTAATGTTCATCATAGGTACAACTTCAACTGTGAGAGACAGAATATTAAAAAAAAAAAAAAAAAAAAAGTCCAGGAAATCACATTGACTTCACAACTTTTATTTTGAAAATTAACCCGATCATTTTTCTCTGAGCGACCTTCTGTCCAATTCACGCGGATTGCTCGCAGCTCTCGCACAAAATTGAGCTGATGCCGAAACGATCACTGTATGGCACGAGCCGTGAGTGGAGATGCGTACCACATGGTGTAAACGACACCATTGGTTAACATGGGCGCCGAAAGGAAGCGGTCTCCCCTTCGCATCGCTTCCACGTCCGGGCATTTTGAAGACTACTTTGCTCGGGATTAGCCACAAAGCTTTCCAACACCAATGCCATGATCATCACCAAGTAATGCAATACAATAAAATAAAATACCATAAAATTGACACAGATGATCATGAATCATCATGAAGACAAACTTTTCCCAGCAACCTTCCTACTTTCACTCACCTATCTGTCTTCTGAAGCCGTGCCGGGCTCGAGGCGACTTACAGGAAAACATCAGCGGCTGAAGCCCTGAAATGCCAGCAAGCCCCCTTTGGAGAATAAAGCCTCCATTCAGGATTGATGCCGAAAACAAATAAGGAAACATAATAAATGAGTGCCCGATGGAAAAACCAAATAGGCGCAACTGGGCACTCCCTATCTAAACTAAACAAAAATCTATTCCCAAGCGGGCCGGACCAGTAAAATCATGGCATGGTAATAATATCGTAAAAAATAACAACTTCCAATTGTTTTCCTTGTTTTACTCTGTTCGTGTTCTTTGAGCACTCTGCAGTCTGCATAAGTGTTGCCAACTCCTCAGTAAGGAAAGTCGCTATTGGCTGTCCTGAAAGTCGCTAGAAGTCTCCAAATGACGCCATCGTCGAATTTGCATAACTGACAATTTGCACTTGATCGCAATGGATGCTGTAAGGAGGGGAATAACGTCTTGGGAGGGACAAAAAGAGAGAAAAAAACACCTTAAATATGTTTTAGGTATTTGTTTATATTATATAACTATATTTTTAAATATATTAAATATATTTACCACAATCTACCCAATATCATTTTCATAAACATTGTATTGTTTAATATGATTGACATTTTCTGGAATTGTGTCTAAAAGAGGTTCAGTTGTGTTTCAATGCGCAGTATCGTTGGCTTGTTAATTAATGAAGAGGTTTTGATTGTCAGAGCCTCACAGCTGCTTTGATGAGTGTCACACATCTTTAGCTTTTAGTTTTAACCATGTCATTTAAGAGGATTGTTGATGGACTCTAAGTTCTTAGAATGAAGGGTTAGTAAGTGACTGAGGCTGTGTGAGTCAAATGCAGTGATTTATTTTTATGTAACAATGAATAAACCTTTACATTTACATCCTGCTCTGTAAGAAAGGGCGGGTCCTTCGACTCATCTGCTGCCTGGGCGAAGAGTGGTGAGGGTCTCTATGGAATCACAGGAGTGCCAAAATTAAAAGTAACACATGGGTTTATTTTGTCATTGCTTTTTCCCTTTTGGCTTTGTAAAACACAAATGGAAAAAACAATGACATTTTTTGCCTTTGCCTTTTCTTTTGGCCTTTTTCTTTTGTCTTTGCCTTTTCCTTTTGCAAACGGAAAAGGCAAAAGCAAAGTCCTTTTCCTTTTGCCTTTGCCTTTACCAAATTTTATCCACTTTGCCCAATTGTAGATTGTCATAAACCGTGTGGCATCATCCAGGAACACCTGTAACATCTGACACACATCACATGACACAAACACACCTGACACACTCAGAAATATAACAATTTCAATGACCTGAAGAGAGCTGGGACCACAGTAACAATGGTTACTGTTGGTAACACACTATGTCGTCAGGGATTAAAATCCTACAGTGCATAAAGGGTCCCCCTTGCTTAAAGGGCACCTATGATGCTTTTCCACTTTTCTGAGCTCTTAATACTGTTACAATGTTGAACCCTAGTATCAAACGATGCAAAGTCGTCAAATCAACATTTGGTCGTCATCAACACTGGGCACGGAATTACGTGAATGTGTTCCGGATCTCCTTCCATGCTCCGGCACCCTCTCGGTCTGGTTCCGCCCTCCCCCGCTCTGCCCCGGAAGTGATGTCGCAATGCGCTGCTCCAAAAAAATGTTTTTTTGGTGTCAGGGAAATTAAAAAATATAAAATAAAAAATACCGAGCGACCACAACTGTCGGAGTGGAACGAACACAGAAAATGTTAGAGGTTTGTTCAGCCTCATGCGGATGCGATGGAACACCGGCCCTGTCGGCAACGGGAGGCAGACCCGGACGGGCTCAACTGGGCCGGTGGACGACGAGAGAATAGTCAGCCACGGCATTATTTGAAAACATGTATGAGGACTGTGAGTGTATTGTGACCTCAAGCAACATTAGTTTTAGGTAGGGATGGGCAGCTGAAGCCTCATGAAGCTTCCACAGGGTTCATCTGATTGTGCCGGAAAATGCCCAATCCTCACCTGCTGAAATTATCACCCTTATTGACAATTTCTCTTGTATTTCGGACTATTCAATAAATTGGGGAAAATCCACACTTCTACCGCTTAATTGTATATTTAAACAGACCTCAGTGATTTAAAACCCTGAACTCAAACGTCACAATGTTTCTATGGAAAAACAAACCACCCCGTATCAGTCTGAAGACGCTTCAAAAAGCAAAAGATGCTGGGGGACTAGAATTACCAAACTTTTATATACTTCTATATTGCCAACAGGATAAAATATATTCATAAGTGGTTCAACCCTAGCCCACATGATGTATCTTGGCATGTCATAGAACAAGCCTATTGTGGTGATATTCAGTTAGCAGACTTGCCATTTATCAGCACATCAAAGCACCACAGTTGCATGAACAGTGTTAATATAAGTCACTCTCTGACGGCTTGAATGAAATTAGAATACATGCAAATTAAGTCCATAATTAAGGAAAGATTCAAACTTAAACTTGAACAAACACACATGGAGTTCCCCCCGGCTGTACAGTCGGTTCTTAATTTCCTTACAAATACAGATAGTACTATTTCTATCCCAATCGATAAGTGGAAAAGAGACCTGTCTCTCCAGCCTCACTCTAATTTCTGGAGGACAATTTGCCTGAACACCTTTTCACTGATAAAACAACCTAATCTACAATTAATACAATTTAAAGTACTCCACAGGATCCACTACACCGGACAGCGGATGTTTCAGATGGGCATGACCGCCTCTCAGACCTGCTCACACTGCACATTTAATGTTCCAGATAATTACCTACACGCTGTATGGCATTGCCCACCAGTAAATAAATTCTAAATAGTGTGCAATGATCTATCAGCATAGGTTGGTTACACCATCATAGCCACTCCTTTTTGTCTCTTAGGGGACCTCACTAATATCACCTCAGATAAAGCAGAATCTCGCATGCTGAGCACCTCCTTATCTATCGCTAAGAAAACAATCCTCATAAACTGGAAAACAAAACAACACTTGCACATTGCACAATATAGGAACATACTCTTAGACCACACCTCCTTGGTAGGAATGTCTGCTTCATCCTATAACTTTGGGGGTTTGGGCGTGGGGTGCTCGGCTGCTTAGCTGGTTGGTGGGGGATCGGGGGTTGGGTGCCCCGGCAGGGGGTGTCTGCCTCGTGGGGGGCTGGGCCTGGTGGTTGGTGGGTGGTGCTCCGGGGTGGGGGGGGGGGGGGGGTGCGCCCTGGCCCTGGGCTGGGGGCCCCCTTGTTGGTGGGAGGGCTGGTCCATCCCTGTGTCTGGGGACTGGCTCTGTATTGTACGTGGTGGGGTCGCATGCCTAGGGTGGGGCTGCGCGGCCGGCGGCTACCGCTCCTGTGTGCCCGGGTGGTGCCTTCTGCCCCACCTTCGCCCTCCGTCTCCCTGGTCGCCACCGCTGCCCCAGGGTCCTCGGGCGGTGGGGGGTGGGCCCCTTTTGGCTCCTGGATCCCTGTGGTGTCCCCGGCCCCGATGTCACTGAGAGGGCGCCCTGACCGGGAGTCCCCCCTGCACGCATAATAGGTGTTTTTTTGTTTGTTTTTTTTGTTTGTTTTTTTCTCTGTTTCGGGGCATTAGTGTCCTGGGTGGTCGCTGCCCGGCCTTCTGGCCGGGTGCCGTGGGGGGCTCGATGTGGGCGGCGACCGGGTCCCCGGTGGGCCTCCCCCGCTACGGTTTCCTCACCCTTGCTCTGGGGCACCGACTGCACCCTTGTTGGCGAGGATCTGGCTCCCATGCAGTCAATTACCCACTGACATTATCACTAGGGCTTTGGATGAGGGTCTCCATCGGCCGGCCACCACTCCATCCAAGACCCTCTCCAATTTTAATAGCATTATAGACACTCATTATAGCACCAACTGGGGTTCTGCAGTATGTGGTCTCCTTTAGGGACCGGCGGCGTACAGCTTGTGACTTGGCTAGGAAGAACTTGCAAGCAGGTAAGGGAAAGATGAAGGCTCAATATGACAAGAGGGCAGTGAAGCCTACTTTCAACATAGGGGATCAGGTGCTGGTTTTGTTGCCCATGGGTGGAGACAAGCTGGGGGTAAAATTCTATGGTACATATAAGGTGGGGAAGAAAGTGGGTGATTTTAATTACGTCATTGAGACACCTGACCGGAGGCAGAAAACACGACTATGTCATATCAATCTCTTGAAACCCTATTATGCTTGTGATGCTCCAGCCGCTGTGTGTATTACATCTCAGGTCGCTGTGGAGGAGGAGGAAGGTGAGGATGATGAGGTGGGGCCCGCTGAGCCAGTAACTGCTCGGCTTAGGAATTCCAGTGCTTTGGCCAACCTCAGAGACTCACTGAGTCACCAAACTCCAGAGCAACGGGAGGATGTGGTGCATCTGGTGAACGAGTATAGTACTCTGTTTAAAGATACCCCTGGTTTAACAACCTTAATCACCCATGACGTAGACACAGGTGAGGCAATTCCAATTAAACGACATCCTTACCGGATTAACCCACAAAAATGGGCTCAGGCGAAACCAGAGTTGCTTTACATGGAGGACATTGGAGTGATTGAGCAAGGCCCAAGTGAGTGGAGCTCTCCTTTGGTCCCGGTCCCAAAACCTGATTTAACTGTACGACCCTGTATCGATTAACGAAAGGTGAATAATGTCACTAAAAACGGATGCGTATCCTATACCCAGACTAGAGGACTGTATCGACAGGATAGGCAATGCACAGTTTGTGTCAACGTTCGACTTGTTGAAGGGTTACTAGCAAGTGCCCTTGACAGAGAGAGCTAAGGAGGTGTCTGCATTTCTGACGCCCGAGTGTTTATATCACTGTCAAGTCCTTCCCTTTGGCATGAAGAATGCGCCAGCAACGTTTCAAAGATTAATGAATCTGGTAACTACTGATTTGCATAACACCGTCACATATTTGGATGATGTGGTTTGCTACAGTTCTTCGTGGTCCGAACATATAATGTGCATGAGGCAACTGTTTAAACGCCTAAAACAAGCAGGGTTGGTGATCAACTTGCCAAAGTGTGAGATTGGAAAGGGGCAGGTGACATACTTGGGTCATCAGGTTGGTCAAGGTCCCAGAACAGCCAAGGTACAGGCTATTTTAGACCTGCCTGTCCCAAAAACGAGGCGTCAGCTAATGTGCCTGCTAGGCATGTGTGGGTTTTACAGACGTTTTGTCCCTAACTTTGCAGCCGTGACAACACCACTTACGAAGCAGTTAAAAAAAGGGATGAAGTTTAGCTGGTCCAGGGATTGTGAGAAGGCTCTGGAGATGGTTAAATCTATTTTAGCAAGTGAACCAGTACTGGTTGCTCCGGACTTCTTGGCCCCGTTTAAACTTGCTGTGGACGCTTGCGATGTGGGAGTGGGGGCGGTGTTATTGCAGACAGATGGGTCAGGAGTAGACAGGCCTGATGCATACTTCTCGAAGAAATTGAATTGCCATCAAAAGCGATATTCCACCATCGAGAAGGAGGCCTTGGCCCTAGTTCTCGCAGTTCAGCACTTTGAGGTATACATCTCGAGTGCTGGAGGTGATCTAGTCGTCCTCACCGATCACAACCCACTTACATTCCTGTCAAAGTTTAAAACCTCTTGTCAGAGAGTGTTCCGTTGGAGTCTTATTTTGCAGCCCTTTAACCTGACAGTTGTGCATTTTCCAGGCAAGGAAAATGTTAATGCAGACGCCCTGTCAAGGGGATGAGCATGTGAGCTGTGTACGTGGAGACGGGTTTTGGGGGGAATGCGCCGTTATTGACATTAGTTAAAGGAGTCGAAGACGGATGAGTTTAAACCTTTGTGTAAGCCTTCAGATTGGCAGTCAAGACGCCAGGGTACTAGGTGTTCTATTGGGTTTTTTGTTTTTTTACAAAAAGGGGAAAAATGATGAGAAATTTGTATAAAAATTCTAAAAGGAAAAAAAACAACAAAAAAAACAAACGTTGGATCCAGATGTTTTTTTTTCTTGTAAGGAGGGAGGAATGTTAGGAATGATAGGGGGTTGTAGTTCCTTTTTCTTTCCTTCCCTTCTTTTCTGTATTTTTGTTTTGTGACTGGTTTCTGGGGGGGAGGAGGAGGTGTGGCTCAGTTGTGGGCGTGGTATGTCATGGAGGTGTACCCACCAGGGTTTATCAATGGATGCAGTCAGACTCAGGTGCGGGCAGCGAAATGACGCTGCCGAGCAAGACACTACGACCCACGCCACGACCTCAGAAATTCCCCGTTAACCCGTCCTGGATCTATTTGAATAAAAATCTGAACCTCAACTCCAGACGGAGCTCGTCGCTCGCCGGGAGCAGCGACTCGCAGTCGCGACAACCACCTCAGCCACCGTAAGCTGACCCCCACCCCCCCCTCACTCAGTTTTCTCCTGGTGAACCAGTCCTTTCCGTTTCTGTTCCCCTGTTTCCACGGAAGGCCAACGGAAGCCTGGCCACCTATTTTTTGTTTGTTCCTTGTTTCTGGCTTATCTCAAGAAAGGCATTGTGAGAACTCAAATTGTTATTGTTAGTATGACAGTGTAATATTGTTTTTTATTACATTTTAGAAACAAAATAGAATTAACAGAAAACTGATTATGGTTAAATAGAATTATTTCATGCATATAATGACTAAATCGAATAATGAACACCTCTCCAGAACCAGGAAATACCTGTTCTGTTGCAGTGATGTCTGGGGCCGTTGGTTTACTCATAATGCTTGTCCCTGGAGATCCCTGGTGGATGAAAAATCAACCAGCAGGACTGAAGTCATTTTGCCAAGCTGCATTTCTTTGCCTTTGAAAAAAACAGTATGTTGGGAGCTGTGCCTGTGCAGTGTTTGAATGATCTTTGTTGCAGAGGCAGATGAACACATCAGAAACCTAAAACAATTTTCCTTCCCTCCCCAGCAGACTGCAGCATAAAACAACACACATGCCACCAGAAACAAAGCATCTTCAGCATTTTGCTACAGATGTCAAGAGATCTTGGCTTCCTTAAGAAAAAGAGGCAGCTCTGCCCTTATTTATTGAGTGTCTCTGTTTAGGGACCTCTTCAAATTATTATCCAGCTGTACACTTAGATATTTATGACTTGGCACCACCTTGAGGTCTTCCCCACTGGTACTCTGGCTGAAGAGGGGGCTTGGATGTGCAAGAAATCTATTAAATATCTTTGGTCTTTGAGGTTTTTCAGTAGGACAGTTCTTGTGACTGAAGTCACTGAAGGCTTTGATCAGGTCCTTATATTCACATTGCTGCCCATTCCTGATACACTTCACAATAGCAAGGATTTACAGTGCCTTTATTTTTGCTCTTGACATAAATGAATAGTAACCATATGCTAATGTGAAAGTAAGTATGACATTTGTTTTGAGCGTGTGTGCATGTTGCAACTGCAGCCTAATCAGAAAGTGCTCTGTTTATTTGGTTGTGTAAAGTCCCATTTTATTAATTTTCTGTTATAACTTAGTGATTGTGAGCTTTGAACTAAATTCTGAGTTTTATATTAGCCTACAAATTTACTTTTAAATGACTTTTAACTTAACTTCGCTGAGTAGATGTCTATAATTTGATTTTCTCTTATATTGAACCTGATTTTACCCTTTTTAAAGAATGTATTAAAACCCTTTTTCTTACATTTGAGAACGATGTCCAACAGTATATTAAAACTATTTGAAAAAAAAAAATATATATATAAAGGCTATCAAGACCCTGAATCTATCTGCCTTCTACAATTATTTTTATAGTGCAAACCATAAAAATACTTTTATGTCTGCAACCCCCTGGCGTTTTTCGTTTTTGTTTATACTGTTTTGCGCAATTATTAACTTCCGGCGTGTGGTTCTGATTTGGAGTTCGGGTATGGAAGTTATGGCGGAGCCCATTTCCGGCGATAGTTTTTGTTGCTATTGTTTTTTTTTGGTTTGGTTTTGTGTTTTGCGCAATTATTAAAAAATACATTTTAAAAAAAGATCAACTAACTTCCGCTGAGTTCCGGTCTTGAGTTACAGTATTGGAGTTATGGCGGCGCCCGTGTCCGCCATCTTTGTCTGCATTTGGGTACTCTTGCATACCGCGCGGCAGACAGCAGAAAAATCGCGTTCAATGTGAATACAGCATAGGGAAGGGGCGGGATCGTCCAGCTGAGTCCTGATTGAACGTGATTGGAGATTCGCATTGCTAACCAAAGGCTGGGAACTGGATGTGGATCTCCTGGAAGACAGCTGGTGTCTTCTGGCATTGAGAAAGTGACACTTTGTCGGGAGGAGGAAATAATTAACTTGGCCAATAATTAACTCACACCCTTCGCGGTCATGTCCATGTGGCCTATTTGTGACCTGCCCTGATAGACTGTGTATCCTGTATAAATGGGTTTGTATGTATATACATACATATACATTATATATAGCTATATAAATTAAATGATAGAATTATGACAAATATAGAATTAATAACACAATAATAATAAGAAAAAAAAGAAAGTTACAAAAATTACCGATATTGTTATAACTGTGAAATATTGCACACAGGCAGACAGACTTGCACAGTTCACAAATTATTAATAAATAACAATAATTTTGTTCATATATTGATAAATGATGTTTTTGCATTGTGTGTTCTAAAGCTACAAATCCCGCACTTGAACAGGATTCGTAGCAACATTACAGTTTATCTTGCACATTATCTGAAAGATACCACAAACCCTCACAAACACTACATGCAGCTTAAAGGTCTGCGAACAAGGTTCATGGTCACGTAATAAATCACCTATTAGGCACAGGAGACTGGAGTAAATCAGTTCACCCACATTCGCTCACAAATAATGAATTTAACTGGAGAGAACCACAGAATCCCTCTCAGCGACGGGAACCATATCCCACTTCTGGGCCTGGGAACCTATGGGGACCCACAAACGGTGAGATTAACAATACATATATATACATATATACACACACACACACACACACATATATACATATACATATATATATATATATATATATATATATATATATATATATATATATATATATATATATATATACACATATATATACACATGTGAAACCTGAATACACTGTGCAATTAAGTCTCAGTTAATGTGTTACGAGCAGCTAAGACTCTCCTCATATTTAATATATATACAGTATATATATATATATACATATATATATGTGTGTGTGTACATATATACATATACACACACACACACACATATATATATATATATACACACACACACATATATATATATATATATATATATATACTGTATATATATTAAAAATTAGGAGAGTCTTAGCTGCTGGTACCACATTAACTGAGACTTAATTGCACAGTGTATTCAGGTTTCACATAGTGTTTTGCACTAAAAATCAATAGAAATAAATTGGGTCAACTACTGTTTGTGTTTCTTTCTGTTCTGTGGATGTCAGACGCCTAGAGGCACAGCTCAGGAGTGCGTCAAGCTGGCCATCGATGTGGGTTACAGGCACTTTGACGGGGCGCTGGTTTACTTTAATGAGCATGAGGTGGGTCAGGCCATCCGAGAGAAGATCGCTGAGGGAGTCGTGAGGAGAGAGGACATCTTTTACTGTGGAAAGGTCTGTTTGAAAATGGCAATATTTTTTTCTTTTCAAACAACTGGCATGCTGCACTTAATGACTGATTGACTGATTCATAAGTATTTCTTATATGTACATATCATACATATCCCAGCTCTGGAACACTTTCCACCCACCAGAGTTGGTGAGACCAGCCCTGGAGAGGACGCTGAAAGCGCTGAAGCTGGACTATGTGGATCTGTACATCATGGAGCTTCCCATGGCCTTCAAGGTTAGACACACACACACACACACACACACACACACACACACACCACAATAGTTCAGTTTTGTAAGCAGCTGTCCAGTGTCCAAACCGTCCCCCAATAGTCTGCTACATGTTTACTTTAGACAAAGCCGTGTTGATTTTTATTTTTGTTTTTTAAATATCAAATGGGATCGCTGTACAAATTAAACAGTGAACTCAAGTTTAAAAAACATGCTTAAAGAAGTAGAGTTTATGTTTTTTCCAGCCTGGGAACGATTACTACCCAAAGGACAAGGATGGTAAATATATTTACCACCACACAGACCTCTGTGCAACTTGGGAGGTGAGTTCACTTTGGATGACCTTGCATAAATCCAACAACTGCTTCCTTGAAATCACTTAAAGTTATAAAACAATAAAACAATCCCCATTTCCCATTTAAAAAAAAAAAAGGAAATTGATTAAATAATGTGAAGTCAGTTTACCACAGTGAAAAATTATTTTCAATCTGGAAGATTGATTGATTGATTGATTGATTGGTTGGTTGGTTGGTTGATTGACTGACAGCATGAGAAACTGTCAAGGCAAGGTAATTACCCATCCTTGCCAGTATTGTCTCTCACTTATATTCTACCTATCTCTGCACTCCTTGTGAAGATTACCACTATCACCGTCTTTCCTCTGAAGATGACCATTTGTTTCCCTCCCAACAGGCTTTAGAGGCCTGTAAAGACGCCGGGCTGGTCAAATCTCTTGGCGTCTCCAACTTTAATCACAGACAGCTGGAGCTGCTGCTCAACAAACCCGGCCTCAAACACAAACCTGTGTCCAACCAGGTGAACCAGACAGTTCTTGTGATCACAATTGCAGTAGCTTGCAAGGGGGAATACTTGATTTTAATGTCTTTAAGTGCTACACATATCCTTTCTGGATCCATGCCAGCTGTGAAAACTGTATCCTCCTCTCTGACCAATAGGTTGAGTGCCATCCATATTTCACTCAACCCAAACTTCTGGAGTTCTGTCGTAAACATGACATCGTGATTGTTGGCTACTGTCCAATTGGCTCCTCCAGAGATGCATCCTGGTATGCATATACGTAATTGTTTTTTCATGATTTACTGCTTTCATATTATTTCAGATGGTACCAATTTCACTTTGGATCACGTTGGACCACGGGTGGGCAAACTTTGGGCTACAATGAGTTCTAGAATTTGATTGAGGGGCCGGAGCAGGAGAAGTTTTTCAATTACCCACCTCGTAGGAGAAAAAATATTATGGGATGTGTAGAAAACATGTGCTTTAATGTCAATTGAAAATGAACAAAAAAAAGTTACAACAAATTATGAAGCCCCACGGCATTTAGCTCTCATTTGAAATGACTCTTAAAACACTGAGAAAATTAATTAAATACAGCTATTTACGACTTCCGTACTATTAATTGTTTGTTGTTCGGCGGGCCAGATTAAAAAAGCTGATCAGGCCGCATATGGCCCGCGGGTCATAGTGTGCCCAGGCCTGGGTTAGACTAATAGTGATAATAACTCTTTAGATCTCTTGGAAACTGTGTATTTAGCTGTTGTTCAGTGCCTTTGTGACATCACCTCACAGAGAGCTATTTCAAGGAACATATTTTCTGAAAAGTGAAAAAAGATGGACTTTCTGGGGATTTCGCAGACTGGATGAAGTCTCATCGTTTGCAAACATTTTTGCAGGAGAGAGCAGAGCAAATGCTGGCAGTCACCATTGTAACAAGGCTTCCTCTATCCCTCTTAGAATTTCATCTTTTCTTGTGCCTCCTGTTCAGGGTGAACGTAAAATGTCCCCCCCTGCTGGAGGATGAGCTCCTTGTGTCTATCGGGAGAAAGTACAACAAGAGCAGCGCCCAGGTGGCCCTGCGCTTCAACGCTCAGAGAGGAGTCGTTGTGATTCCCAAGAGCTTCAACCCTGAGAGGATCAAGCACAACTTTCAGGTGCGGTTCAGCTCTGGGCCTCTGTGGGTCATATTTGGCAATCACATATACACTGTATAGTTTATGCTTAACATAAGTGACTTTCTTTGTCAGATATTTAATTTTTCCCTCACCGAAGAGGAGATGAAAGCCATCGAAGCTCTGAATAAAAACATCCGCTTCGTGGAGCTACTGATGTAAGCATGAACTTTGACGCTGGACACCAACCTAAATTATTCCTCACCAATGCTCTTTTGTTTCGTTTTTTTGTTTTGTTTTTTAACACAGGTGGAGTGATCACCCGGAGTATCCATTTCATGATGAATATTAGTTGCTCCTTTTTTATGTTTTGAATGTTGTTTTGTCAAATTATTCTAATAAAACATGGAGACTGTCTGAGCTGCGTCTTTATTCAACCACATTTCACCCAGTGCATCATCAGCTTCAACACAAGAGGGCTTCTGTTCACAGTTGATGTATCAATAGTAGCTTTTAGATGTTTGGTACAGGTTACTCTTGCATATGATAGGGTTAAGCCCTTCCAAAGCAGCTGCATATCTCAATCCACTTTATTCATCTTTACCAAATCCTCGTGAGGGAAAGTCTTTTGTGTCTGTGCAGCTGGGCACTTGTTTCATATCTTTGTGGGGGGGGTCTTTAAAGCAAAAATCTTCTTTTTTTTTTACTTTTTATCACATTTAATTGAAGCAGCACATTGGAGTTTGATTTTAAGAGACAGGACTGTGACTAAACAGACAGCAATCGAAGCAGTGACCTATGGCTCCCCGCTCAAAGAGCAGCAGGAAGCAGCAGACAAAATGCAAACATACAGTTCATTGATGAGTCTGTCCACTCATTTGGTCTCCCTTTGTCCACCGTGGACCCTTGAAAGCATTGTGGTTGTTCTGGGTGGGACACCTACAATCAGAAGACTGTCCAAAAGAAAGGCAGTGTGATGAGGGCAACTGTCTTCTTTTTACCTGAGCTGCTCTAGACATCCAGGATGGTGCTATTTAATCAAATCTGAGCCAATACAACGGTGGCATTTTAAAAGAGGACATAATGACATTACATTATATAAAAAAAAAGAAGAATGTCATAGCCAAATCGCAGCCCACTGGTCATAAGAAGAGAATAATGCTACTGTTGGCGACAACTTTGTTTTAATTAAAAACTCAACTTCTTTCTTATTCACTGTCATTGAAATTACTCTGTTTGAAACGGGCGTGGTGTGAACCCAAATGCAGCACGAACAGCGTAGTTGAGATTGCAATGAGGGGGAAGGCGTTGGATCAGGAGCAGGCCCGAACCAACAAGGACCAGGGAACAGGCAGACAGACACCAGAGACGCAGAGGCTGTAGACGTGGTCGGGGGCAGAAGGCTGGTCGGGTTGCCGGGGAGCTGGCGGTCGAGACAGGTCGGGGACTGAAGGCTGGTCGGGTTGCTGGGGGGCAGGACGTCAGGGATAAATGGGGTTGGAACCGAGAAGGCAGGAGGCGGATTACCAAGAGCGGAAGCGGGCAGGTCAGAACACCAGGGAAATCCAAGCAGGATCGGGTCAGGGACAGGCTCGGTCGGCAACGGGTGATCAGGCAGCGACCCGCTGGAAGGTCTTGCATGAGGACAAAGAACAATCTGGCAAAGAATGGGTATGGAGCAGGAGCATATATACTGAGCTGATTGCAGATGAAGAGCAGCTGTGAGCACAGGTGAGTGGAGTGGCTGATGAGGTGGGAGTGGCTGGCATGCTGAGTGGAAAAGTACTGTCACCTACTAACAGAACTGTGACACTGTTCAGTAGTGATGTACGGCATCGTGCTTGTCCCCAGGCCAGGGGCTGTGTTTATGTCAAGCAGTGGCTAAAAAAAGAAAAAAAGAAAAAAAAAGTTATTATTTTACAGAATGGCCGCTCAATATTGACTTTACCCAGTGATTGACAGCGTTTTGACCTTTAGTACTGGTGGTTCCCAGGAGTGGGAAATCATTTATAATGGGCTCCCCAATTTTATTTATTTATGGGTTTTTTTGTTTTGTTTTTACCTTAGTTACTGCTTTTATAATTTCCTCAAAACATGTACCTCCATCCAGCCTGAAAACTAATTGGTGATTATTTTTGTCACTTTTTTCCCTCTGCACAGGACTCTCTGGGAGACTGTGTGTTATGCAATCAGTCCAGCACAGTGTGGCGGCACAGATCTCCAGTGTGCAGTGTGTGAGGGAATCTGAATAAAGCTGAACAAAGAGGAGGTGGCTCCTCGTAGAGGGGGCAGGCCCGGCGGGGGGAAGGGGGGGGGGGTCACTGCCCACAGCATTAAAATTTTCAGTTTCTCACATTTCCACCCTAACGCAGGAGGTTTCACTTGCTCAGACCCTCCAGATACAACGTCATGAAAGGTAAGTGCCTTTCCTTATTGATCATGTGACTAGATCTATCTCGTCTGAGTTTAAGTTTAATGATAGACAATTGGGGTACAATGAGTTTAGTACAGCACATTATGAAGAGGTTAAGTGACAATTTGCTGTTTTTTCGTACTTATATACAGTGTGTTTCTGGGTAGATAACAAGAATTTACAGTTTTTTACAATCGTCGGAACACAAATTCCGTTACTTCACAACATTTCCAAAACTCTTCACACAGTTTGCACAACATCAGCCTGTGTGACTTTAACAATTAAAACATTTCTTGTTTGTTTGACACAAACTGCATTACAGTGGACACATTTACAAAATTATTTAACGTCTTTTACAGACAAGCTCTACCAAGACCAAAACAATTGATTTTAACTCACAAATTTACAAATGCTTTCACACAGTATGTCAGAACAGATGACCTTATGTTCTAAATTGAACCAACAGGCTAAAGTTGAAGTGAACTCTGTTCACTTCATAGATTCAAATAAATTATCTCTTGTTTTTTCTAATTGTCATTGAAAAGCAGCTGATTGAAGTTATGCAAATTAGTCAACTAATTGAAGTCAGGAGGGTGTGTCTGGTTCTTTCCCCTTACTCCCCCTTCATCAACCCCATTGAGGAGCTCTTTTCAGTATGGAGATGGATGGTGTATGACAGGGGTGGGCAATTAGTTTTTGCAAGGGGCCACATGACAAACCTGAATTGTGTCGGAGGACCACGGACGGAAGACGTTTTCTTTTTTTTGGGAGGGTGGGGGGGTATCGCGCTAAAGTATCTTTGCGACTCTCTTTCTCCATGCAATTGAGCAAAACTACCTTCGCGATCGACCGGTAGATCGCGTAATTTATGACTGGCCTTACATGGGCCAGACAGGGACATACAGCGGGCCGGATGTGGCCCGTGGGCTGTACTTTGGTCAGGTCTGGTCTGGTCTATGACCACCATCCACATGCCCAGGTGGCCCTCCTGGAAGCCATGAATGCCGCTTGCCAGGAGATCACACCTGAGCACTGTCAGGGATGGATCAGGCATGTAAAGAGATTCTTCCTGAAGTGCCTTGGCAGGGAAGACTTCCGGTGTGAAGTTGACGAGGCCATGTGGCCCAATGCAGAAGACCTGGCAAATTCGGGTCTTTTTTTTTCTTTATACAAGTATTTTTCTTTTTTTCATTCTGTGTATCCACACATGGTTGAACTGGTTCACAATGTGAGTTTTGAGCATGAAGTTAGCTGTTTTGTCGTGTGTGTGTGTGTGTGTGTGTGTGTGTGTGTGTGTGTGTGTGTGTGTGTGTGTGTCACATAAAGGACTGTGTTTAAAGTGAGTCATTTGGCATCCGCACTGAGTCTCTCACTACAAACTGTGATCTGGCTGCGAGGCTAAGTCACCTTCACCTCTCCCTTCCGCTTTTGTTGCATCAAGACTTGATTCCCATCGAGGCCCTTCTGAAAACAAGGCTCTCTATTTTTACACCCGACCACAATTTGTCTCAAGGAGCTGAAGATCTTGGCACCAGAAGCAGGTCCAAACCTACAGCTGCACTCCACACACAGAGAGTCACACTTGTGCTCCAGCTCTGCCTCCTCTGCCAGGAGAAGGAGAATCACTTTGATGACTTTACACATGGCCCTGGCCAAATTGGATTTCCATTCACTGCATTGTTTCCTGAGCTTAGTTCACAAAAGGCAACCTTACCGAGACCAGAGGCCTGTGTCATAGAACAGAAATTTTGCTTGTGAGATATGCTCTAGGGCAGGGGTGTCAAACTCATTTTGGTTCACGGGCCTAATGCAGGAAAATCTATTCCCAAGCGGGCCGGACCGCTAAAATCATGGTATGGGAATAATAACGTAAAAATAACAACAACTTCCAATTGTTTTCTTTGTTTTACTTCGTTCGTGTTCTTTGAGGACTCTGCAGTCTGCATCAGTGTTGCAAACTCCTCAGTAAGGAAAGTCGCTATTGGCTGTCCTGAAAGTCGCTAGAAGTCGCCAAACGACATCATCGTCTAACTTTCATAATTGACAATTTGCACTTGATTGCAACGTAATAACAGCAGGAAAAGTCGCTAGAGTTGTCGCTAGTCGCTTTTGACAAAAAAAAGTCGCTACTGGGAGAACAGCGACTGTTTTGGTTGGAGAAAGTCGCCACAGTTGGCAACACTGCTCTGCATCAGCTTTGTCTGTTTCGACAGAGACATTTTGGGGCAATGAGGGTAGCCAATTGGAGACGTTCTGTTGCAATGAGGGTAGCCAATAGGAGACATTCTGGGGCACTGAGGGTAGCCAATAGGAGACGTGAGTGGCTGTACTTGTGCTGATTTGCTCAGCCTCAGTATTGAGTTTGTTTGCGAAGCAGAAACAATACTGCGACACCAAGTGAACACATTTAGAACAGCACTTCCTTTCATTGGTAAATTGCAGTTTTTATATTTTGCTAAATCATCTCGCGGGCCGGAAAAAAACAGTTTGCGGGCCTGATCCGGCCAGCGGGCCGTATCTTTGACACCCCTGCTCTAGGGTTTCCACTCTGTTTCAGTCTGTCTAACTTTGTCCTTAATTGCTTGATGACGTTTCGGCTTTTTCAACGTATAAAAGGTTGAAAAGTGAGAGGTCAAGTAACAAAGAGAAGAGGTACAGTCGCCTACAACTCAGCATTTAAACCCAAGGACCTGGACCTATAGAACCTAAACAGCAGTGGTGGGCCATCAAGGCCAGTAAGACCTCCTCTACTGCCTAAAGATACTCAGGAAGGTTGGAATTGGTGGTGTAGGTCACCACCACCAGTATGACTGGTGTGAATGAATAAAGGGTTCAATTATAAAGCACTTTGGGTATCCTGAAAAGAGCTATATAAATTCAAGCTATTATTATTATTATTATTTATTATTATTATTATTATTATTATTATTATTATTATTATTATTATTGAACCCACAACCTTCCTGCTGTGAAGCAGCAATGGTGCCGTTGCCACCATCTTCTTTACATGCCCCGGCAGAATCACATTTTTGCACCGATGGCTGTGATTGGCCCTTTGCTGCTGACACCCTTCCTTCACGAGCACCTTCCTAGCTCTTGACTGCACGAACCTGAGCTGATTAGTAAAGAGCTGAAAACAACGGCCCTAAGATCGATGAACTTGATTGGCCTTGTTTCGCCTGACAGGCACTGCGAGGAACCCAGAAAAGCTGAACTGGGCTGAGTGTTTCGTTGAAAGGTAGAAATTGATTATGGTATCCCTTCATGGACAGTTGCGTTGGGGTTTTCCACCTGTGCAGCGCGCACACACACACACACACACACATACACACACACGCACACACAAAGCACGCACACACGCACAAACACACACACACACACACACACACACATACACACACACGCACACACAAAGCACGCACACACGCACAAACACACACACACACACACACGTGACCAATTTGTCTGAATATAGACCACAATGTGCTCGGGAGTGAGGGGGAAGTGGTGGCCTAATGCAAGCTGACAGGAGTGAGCACGGTGAGTGAGCTGCCTGTTTACTCCACACAGAGAACTTCTTTCAGTGGCGCCCACTAACCCTCACAAACAGCCTAGAACTTCAGACTAACTCGTAACGTGCTCACGTAACACGGAAGAGCCATCGCTGAACAGCGTGAGAACGCGTGACACGCCAAGGACATATAAACAAACAATTAAAATAACGTATAAACACAGAGTTTTGGATCCCTGACACATGAAATGGATACGCTCTCACTGGACAGTATTTATGTTAGGGATAATGTTTTTTTTTTTTTATTGAGTTGGTCTGTTTTAGGTAGACCAACTAGACATTTAGTCTGGTGCACTTTTGCTGCCATTACAGTTTTTTACAATCGTCCCAACACAAATTCCATTACTTCACAACATTTCCAAAACTCTTTACACAGTTTGCACAACATCAGCCTGTGTGACTTATACAGTTAAAACATTTGTTTGTTTGACACAAACTGCATACAGTGGACACATTTACAGAACTTCTTTTACAGACAAGCTCTACCAAGACCAAAACAATTGATTTTAACTCACAAATTTACAAATGCTTTCACAAAGTATGTCAGAACAGATAACCTCACGTTCTAAATTGAACCAATAGGTTAAAGTTGAAGTGAGCAGCAGTTCACTTTATAGATTCAAATATATTATCTCTTGTTTTTTCTAATTGTCATTGAAAAGCAGCTGATTGAAGTTATGCAAATTAGTCAACTAATTGAAGTCAGGAGGGTGTGTCTGGTTCGTTCCCCTTACTCCCCCTTCATCAACCCCATTGAGGAGATCTTTTCAGCGTGGAGACGGAAGGTCTATGACCACCATCCACATGCCCAGCTCGCAGCTGCCGAACGGCTTATAGTCCAGTGCAGCTTGTATATGTACACATTTGTTTTTTCCCCCTAAATTTAGCTGGTGTGGCTTATATTCAGGTGCGCTTTATAGTCCGGAAATTACGGTACATGCAAAAAGAACCTGACATACCTGTAAGAGAAAAAGAGACAGTGCAAAAACTTCACAAGAGAATATACTGTACCTGAAACAAAATGCAGGTTCAGTAAATCCAACTGGTGTTCATGTTTTTTATGACAGTGTTATGTGACTGATTGAAGGTTTTTGATGGAAGAGAGAAGGTGTTGGTGTTTGTGTGGCAACCGCAAAGGGCAGAGAAGAGCCAATTAAGGCATAGAAATATTAATAGAATTTTTTTTTAATTTTTTTAATTACCCAGGATTACGCATTACCTATAGTTTTTAAGAGTAACTTAAATAGTTGCCAACAACGCCACTCCAGGAATTTCACCTGGAGAATTAATAAGAGTAACATGAAAAGCACACAAGTTTGTTGACTGATGAAAGCTTGAGACTGGGTCCAGCATACAAAAGCAATACATTTTATTTGGAGAAAAAAATATATTTGTTCTTTTCTTTTATAACACAACAGAGATAAAATGGAAGCTACATAGCGCGCGTCATATATTAAAATAACCCTCCCAAGGAAAAGATACCCAAAAGAGAAGAAGGCAAAGAACTAAATTAGTTAAAAACCCAGGGTTAGACTGCGTTCATCTTTAACAACAAAACTAAACACCACAAACCAAACACAAGACGAATAGACAACCCACTCAATAACCCCACTGAAGAATAATCTTAACTAAACGAATAGCCCCACATTAAACCTGCAGAGCAAGCCAAGCAAAAGAAAAATAATCAAAACCCAAATAACGTGCAAAACAAAGCAGACGTTAAACAAGCAACCTAATGGCACTCAACGAACATGCAAGCAACTAAACATCAAGCAAAAAAAATTATTAAAGTCAAAATAAACATGCGAAGCAAAGTAAACGTGAAACAAGCAAGCCAACAATAACTAATAAACCTGCAAAACAAAAACATTAAGGAACTTTATTGTCAAAGAAAAATCAGCCCATCCCGACCGGAATCACTAAAATAATTTTTGCCGCACCACCCAGGGTACGGACCGGTGACCACCTTAGGTGCCTGCGACAGCACTGGAAGGGTGGCGTGGATGCAGCAGTAGCACTAAATAAAACAGCTGAGCCAAAACAGCAGCGGGGCGTTTGTAGAGCGTTCGCACTGGCCGCTACACAGTTGTAGGGGGTGCTGTTTTGGTACCTCAATCCCCCAGGGTCCAAGCGAGACTAAGCGAGTTTAGTGGTGACGTAGCGACGAGCAGGGCACTGGATTGGCTCAGTGTCCTCGTCGATTTTCCCTGTCGGAGCGCACATCCACGCCAACTCCTTCGACACGGAACTTCCGTGCCGGGTACATTTTACCGTGAATACAAGTAGCTACTGTTGATGGTGTACAAATATATTTATATGTGTATACATTTTTTGAAAACAGCTTTTTCAATACATGTTTATTTTGTCTTTTGGGGAGAGGCAGGCGAACCGGGAATGCCCTCGACATCGCGAGTGTGCCAACCATATTCGCGAAAACGACGAGCGGCAAACGGAAAGCGCTCGGAACAAATCAAGTTGCTCCTTCGCCGCGAGGAAGCCTCGAACACCGCGGCGTTAAACAAAGTCGTCCTTGGCTCGCTAGGCCAGCTATTTCAAATAAGGAGGCGTGTTTAGTGTCTGTTTTTGTTTTTAAATAAATGCCATTTCCCGTTGTGTCCATCTCGTGTTTACTTTTGGTGAAAATATAAAGGTTGAACTACACCTTTACTCTCCCAGAAAACAACCTCTGCTTTGTCCATCGCTGCGCTGTTGTTTGTATCGCACAGAAATAATGCCGTCGAAAACATTGTCCTGCTTTACCGCGTCGACTCCGCCCACGGTCTTGTGAACACTATATATATATATATATATATATACATATATATATATATATATATACATATGTGTGTGTGTGTGTGTGTATTGATATTTTAATCAGATAAGGTGATTATTTTTCTGTTTTACAAACAGAAATTCACTATTGAGATTTTTGTCAGTTGATTCTTTTACTACCACGTTACCTGATGACAATTTCAGTTTGCTCCCCCTTTTTTAAATTCCACCCTGAGGGTCGACAGATGACATGGAGAGCATGCCCAAGGTGGAACCTTCCAATAGGCCCAGCCAGCCACTGGACATTGTGCACAGCACAGAGGAGAAGATGACAGACAGGGGTCAGTGGGGAAACAAGGTCGAGTTTGTTCTGTCGGTGGCCGGAGAGATCATCGGACTGGGGAACGTCTGGCGTTTTCCGTACCTTTGCTACAAGAATGGAGGAGGTAAATTCTGGAAACACAGATTATTCTTCTTAACCCTAACCCTAACCCAGCACAACTGGTTGGATTTCCGCTTCATTTCAGCCATGCAGAAGTAAATGCATCTTTCTAGGGAGCCAGTCCAGATACTGTTGGACATTGAATCGTTTTGTTTGAAGAAGAAGTGGAGGCAAACAGATTTTGCTATCTCAATTCTTCTCAGGAATCCCATGTTTTAGTTATGGCTGTCCTTGTTTCAGTGAGCAAAGCAGGCTACCAGACAGATCTAATGCAGCTCACTTGTGCAAATGCAAGATGTATCAATTCTGTGCGTATTTATTGGGCATGTGTGTCCAGGTGCCTTCTTCATTCCGTACCTCATCTTCTTGTTTGCTTGTGGGATCCCCGTCTTCTTTTTGGAGACGTCTCTCGGTCAGTACACCAGCGAGGGAGGAATCACCTGCTGGAGGAAGATCTGCCCATTGTTTGAAGGTAATTCTTGTTTTGCAAGAAAAATAATCTGTGCTGATGTCAAAACTTAGCTAAACCTTAATTTTTCCCTCAGAGGGTTAAATGTGTCCTTGTATAAATTTGGTAAAGTTACAATGAGTTGCTTATGCGGTAAACAAGACGTAGCAAGACTTAATAGAATGCTAATTCATCTGTATCACACTTTGGCACAATTGGTTTACGTCAGACGCACACAACATTGTTTTTCCCATAGGAAACTTTATTTGTAACTTTAAAGCTTCAAGTGCTCACATGCCAGACTTGTCAGTGTGTTGTAATGCATGTTGGCGCAGCTCACACCTTTGACATTGTTTCTTACAGGGGTTGGTTATGCAACCCAGGTGATCGTTGCTCTGCTCAACATCTACTACATTGTTGTGTTGGCCTGGGCCATCTTCTTCCTGTCCAACTGCTTCACCTGGGATCTGCCATGGGCTTCCTGCAACAACACTTGGAACACAAGTGAGAGGCGCCATTTATCACATGATGTGCCTGTTACACATCGTCCATTGACAGGTCACACTTCAAAAAGATCAGTTTAACTATAAAGTTGTTGGGTTTTTTTTACGCTTCTACCGGGCCTTCACTGTCCACAATGCAAGGGTATTTTTTAATGCTGTAATCACGTGGCTACAGGAGATCTGGCTGATTAAGATTGACACTCTTACACACCACTTAGCAGCACTGCTACATTATAATTTAGCATTGTCATTTTTTTGTTTTGTTTATTCTTAGTTTGATTCTGGATGGCAGTTGCGCAAGCACTTTTTTTTGTTTTGTTTTGTTTTGTTTTATTCTCAGCGCTGGCCCCGTTTCACTTTTCTTTGTGTGACTTGGAAACCTCTGTGGAAGCCTTGATTTATTCGCAGGGTTGAATGCTTTTTGTCTTCCCTTCATTCAAGATTCTTGTATGGCATTTCAGAGGGGGAACAGCTCCATCAATCACCATGAGAACGCCACCTCGCCTGTCATTGAGTTCTGGGAGTAAGTACCTTTTTTGGCACGGTTGCAACTCAGTTCGCCAAACGAACAAAGCAGGTGGATTTTCTAATGACTGAAGATAATATTGCTTTGTGCTGACAAGACTGAATATAACTTCCAGATCTTCTTACCGTTGGTCTCTAGCCAGTACCTTTGAGACTAAACATTTCCAAAAAAGCAGCCATTGTTCAATACAGCGCCCAGTGAATCCTCAGCATTTCTCCTGTTTGTCATGATGCTTGTGGCTCAGGCGGCGAGTGCTGCGGATTTCCTCGGGCATCGACCACATTGGCTCGTTAAACTGGGATCTGGTTATCTGCCTGGCAGTGGCATGGGTCATTTGCTACTTCTGCATTTGGAAGGGGGTCAAATCTACCGGAAAGGTGAATCGTCATGTGCCTTTGTCTCCTCATTCCACCTAATCACGGGTTGCCATTTGGTTATTGTCTAGTTGAGCGCTTGCTCACACGAGGCGCAGTCGAATGCAACTGCACAAAAAAAATATGGTTGCTGTACCATGCAGGTGGTCTACTTCACTGCCACCTTCCCATTTGCTATGCTATTGGTCCTGCTGGTCAGAGGGGTCACCTTACCAGGGGCCTCCAGGGGGATCCACTTCTACCTGTACCCCGACCTGGACAGACTGTCAGACCCACAGGTATTTTCCCATAGCACAAACTGTCCCAGCATTGCTTTGGGATGCTCTGCCCAACGCAATCATCAAACCCTGTTTTACGGTCAAAAGAGAGGAAATAGCATGTGGAGCAAAACTGCAAAATCTAGTAGAGAAATGCTGTCCCCAACGATAGCAACAAGATTTAATAAATCACACAGTTGGAATGTTTGACGCCGTGGTTCCTTCCTCAGGTGTGGATGGATGCAGGAACTCAAATCTTTTTCTCATACGCCATCTGCCTGGGTTGTCTTACTGCACTTGGAAGCTACAACAAGTACAACAACAACTGCTACAGGTAGGGAATGACATGGCCCTTTTGTGCCGTTATGACCAAAATGATGAATAGAATTTGAATTGTGTCAGTGACAGATCTGTTTTTCATCCTCTTTTCTCCAACAGGGACTGCCTGGCCCTCTGTTTCCTGAACAGTGGCACAAGTTTCATTGCAGGTTTTGCAATTTTCGCCATTCTGGGCTTCATGTCTTATGAGCAGAACTTGCCAATTTCAGACGTCGCTGAATCTGGTATGCAACAGCTTTTGGCTAAGAGTTTCTCACTGGTTTACTCTTTTGTGATGTATGATATATTGACGAGAGCCGTCTCCATGTTCAGGTCCTGGTTTGGCCTTCATAGCTTATCCCCGTGCTGTGTCCATGATGCCGTTCTCCCCTCTGTGGGCCTGTTGCTTCTTCATCATGATCGTCTTCCTGGGGCTGGACAGTCAAGTGAGATCAACACACAAACAGAGAAATGCCAGTTTCTAAAATGATCAAAATAATACACAGCTGTACACATGCACACAAGCACATGCCAGTCCCTGTGTTTCTTACCTGTCACTGTTGATGTTTGTGATCAGTTTGTGTGCGTGGAGAGCCTTGTGACAGCCATGGTCGACTTGTATCCTGCCACCTTCCGCCGTAAGAACCGCAGGGAGCTCCTCATCCTGGTTGTAGCGTTGCTCTCATTTCTCATGGGACTTATCATGCTGACTGAGGTAAATTTTTATCAAGTGAGCATCGATTCATACCATGTTGGTGACATTACACACGTCATGTTTCCTGCCTCAGCAGGTCTCTTCATGCCACTTTATGTTTTTGAAAGTAACGTTCTCCCGGCAGGGGGGCATGTACGTCTTCCAGCTCTTTGACTACTATGCGGCCAGCGGGATGTGTTTGCTCTTTGTGGCCATTTTTGAGACTGTGTGCATCGCTTGGATTTATGGTGAGTGTATAGAACAGGCTTCCATTCATCAAGCCAAAGTGTCATCAAGGGCTAAAATGTGCTATTCTTGACTATAGCAATTGTAGGGCACAAAGGGAAATCTGGTTCTCTCCTCCTGACTGCAGGTGCTGACCGTTTCTATGACAACATAGAGGACATGATTGGTTATCGGCCCAGCCCTGTCATCAAATACTGCTGGCTGTACTTCACCCCTGCCACGTGCTTTGTGCGTGTGGCAAGCCTTTGCGATTCCTTACTTTTGCTTGTGGGAAACTAGTGACCTCTGGTGGCTAAAAGTGAAACTGCACTTAAATCTGACAACGGCCATGTGAAGATGGAAAAAGAATCATTAACCATGCATATTAATAATTTTCTACTGATGTTTTTATATTATTATCTAATCATTAAACTCTCTCTTTTAATAGGGGACATTTGCATTTGCCTTGATCAAGTACTCACCTCTGAAGTTTAACAATGAATATGTGTACCCATGGTGGGGCAATGGCATAGGCTGGATTTTGGCTCTGTCCTCGATGCTGTGTATCCCACTGTGGGTGGCCATGAAGCTGTACTACACCCCTGGAACAATGACAGAGGTCAGTTTAAATTGTTATTGCCGATGTTTTTGCTTATTTCAAATAATTTATTATTATTGTCATCAATAAGTACATCATCAATTGTGATCAATTGCAATTCATTCTACTGTTGTGTGGTTATTTTTCTCTGTGTTTGTGTGTTTTGTTTTATTGTTTTGTTCCAGCGCCTTATTTTTCTCACCACTCCTTCCACCGAGTTACCCAAGTCAAAGCAGGAACAGGCGAAACTGCTGGCAGTCGACGGTCAAAACTTCCACCAGAAGTCTCCTTCTACAAAAGACGGCTACTTCCCCGTTGTTCAAAATGAGTCTCACTGCTAGAGATTCAGGGGTTTGGATCAGAACTTGCAATACCTCAATTTATAAGGTGGCAGGAAGGGGCACATTGTGCAACTTTAAAAATAGTGTGTAACTGTCTGTACTAATCAGCTGGAATGTTGGTGCATGTGTGTGTCTGTGTGCATGCATGTATGTGAGCCCTTTTTGTTTTGGCAACAGCATTTTTACTTGTATATTTTGGAGAGTTGCTCATTATTTTTTTTTGGAAAGCTGCAGAGTCCGTTTTGTATTTGATTGAAATTAATTGTTGTATTGTACTAACTAAGAAAATTATTTTGATCATGTTTTTTTTGACCTGTCATCTTTACCAATTCGAGACAAAGAGGGAGGGGTCTGGCTGTTGCAATGCCCGACTGATTTATTCTACAAAGGTGGAGCTGGAAACCAGAGGTCCTGAGCCAGACAGATGGTTTAAGTTCTCCCCTTTTTTGTAAACTTTGGTTAGATCATACTTGCTTTTAAGGGCGGCTTTATACTCGTGTCACAGAAGTCTCTCAAAAATTTCAACAACATGGCACTTTTATTCCAGCATTTGCTGCAGCTGGAGTGCAAGTTGTCACCTGAATGCACTGGTGTGTGTTCAATAGCACCTCTGCGGTGCATCGCAACCACGGCAGCAATACCTGTGAATCCAGTGCAAACATGCTAAAGACAGCTGCAACAGACATAAGGAAAAATTAACATTTTATAAATCTACTTTGAAATTTGCAAGTACATGATGTGATTATAATTTAACCCAAAATAATAATTTCTAAAAGCCTTTTTTTGGTCAGATTTTTCCTGTTTCCTTAATTCATACAGCACCGTATGAAGATTTGGCATATTTCCACTCATCGTATTGTCAGCATGACTATCTCCTCCTTTATCTCCAATGCAAAGAAATCCCGTGATTCTGAAATGTAAATTGCCAGATGGATGCCACATGAATGAGATGAAAAGTTTGGGGGATGTTGAATGCTTTCATTCCAAAATGAACTTCTCTTTTCTCTTCTGTGTTATTTCTGCTGAATATGAGACGATGAGAGATGTTTAATGTAAGTATACATTTGGTTTTTTTTTTAACACTATATTCCATTAATATCCATTTTTTCATTATTGCAAATGAATTTCCTATATGATTTCAAATATATATATATATATATATATATATTTTTTTTCAAAAAAAGAGGACAGCTTTTTCAATTTGGTGCTTATGTGACATGTATGACTCATTCCAACACAGAGTGAAGTGAAAGATTGTACTAAAAAGTAAATGAAAAAAAAAGAATAATGTTACAAATATAAAAGACACACAAATTAATACCCAGGCAAAACAGTTAGAATAAAACAGGCAACCAGCTGGTTCTTGACTGTTTGTTGTTTTTTCTGTGTCTCTGTGTTGTGTATCCTTTTGCTCATTTCACAAGGCTTGAGGTAGGATGGCTTATTTTGCATTTTGCACTTGCCAATTTGAGGAGCTCTCTGTTCTGCAACGCAAAGCACCAACGGCCCTAAAAGCAAAAGGCATCCAGTGAATTGTGGGATGAGCTAAACTGGACTGTGTTGAGGATTGAATTGTTTGTGGCTGCATTTAAATTAGAAAGAAAACAAAAATTACACATTTTCATCCAAAACCTGAGGCAGGTAAAGAATTTGACACCTGGGGGGGGGGGGGGGGGGGGCGTTGCACGAAAGTAGGATTCCGTCATCCAAGATGAGTGACTAAGCCGCGCTCAACCAATCCACAACACGTGTGTCCAGGCTTAATCGGTTGCACAAAAGCACATCCAGGATGAGAGCACGCACACGGATTCATCATGCCAAGTGAAACCTATCCTGGATAAGTGCGCGCACGCGGCTTCCTCAGATAGACCCCCGTTATCGAGCTCAGAATCAAGGATTCGCCATGACAACGAGAGCGGCGTCCTTTTCCCGTCCGAGACGGAAATCCTCATGGAGGCTTGTGAGGAGGTAAAAGAAGAAATACAGAAGAAAGGCAACACCACCACAGCGTTAAAACAGAGAGAAAAGCGTGGCGAAGTATCGCAGACCGTCTGAATGCGTAGGAAGCGCACAAATACGAACGCGCTCCTCCGCTGGAACAACCGCAATTACGATCATAATAGTTAATAATAATAATAATCATATCCGAAAACGAAGTCGTACTCCGACTACGAACCAGTTGAAATTGTAGGTGGAATGTATTGCAGATGTGAGTGAAATTGTGTGAATGTAGCTCCAAAAAAGCGTAACAATGATAAATAGACAACTTCACTGAATGTCCGTTTGAGCTTAAAAAAGAAAACGTTCTGCGATAAAATACAAGAACATCCTGCAAAATGGTAACCCTAACTAATATTTAAGTGTACAAGTGTACGTTGTTTGCAGAAGGTGTCTGCTCATCATTTGGTGCCCACACAAAATGTAATTTGTGTAACAGGACTCAAAAGTATAGCATTTCAAAATAAGTGCACCAAACAGCTACATTTACAACTCAGATGTTGTGTATGGAGAGAGCCATCCTGGCAACATAGTGGGAATTAATGGAAGGAAATTTCCATTATGCAAAATTGCCACTGTGCTAATTGTCACGGGTAAACAGAACTCATAAGTTATCAGACAATTGTATGCCCAGCATCTACAGCAGCAAATGCAACTGGCTGATTTGGGCAAACAATACAAGAAGGTAAAGACTGCAGACATTTTATGAGTCCGAAATAAAAAGGAAAGGGCCTGGGCAGGCTTCAAACCCCAGACTCCCAGGTGATACTCATGCGCACTAACCATTTGGCCAAGTAGCCAGGGTGCATGATCAATTATTGGAGGCATAGTGACAGGACCGTCAACTGTCACAAAAAAGAACCTCATGTTACTCTTTGATGTGTATTCATGTTTATATGGGATGTGTATTTTTATATATGATGCATGGGAAAGTATAAGTTATGTAACAAATTATCAAATGATTGCAACATTAGCTCAACTAAGTTCTCTATAATGATTGAAATTAAATGATTCCAAAAGTTGAAATAATGCCAGTGAGTCTAGTTGAATGTGATAACAATGTGCAGTGTTGAGTGGAATAACGATTGGTTTCCGTTGGTGGTGATTGTTTACTGAAATACAGGGTGAGATTAAATAGATCCTAGAATTTAGCCTGTTCTGGAGCAGGTTCACTCCACAGAATAAATCTCCATGGTAACTTATACCATAACATGTTGCTCTTCCACCTATCCTACTTTTGTGCAACCGAATCGCGGATAAGTTCATCCAAGATGACCAACATATCCCGGCTTAATCCCTTATCCTAGTTTCGTGCAACGGGCCCCTGGTGTGCTCTGTTCAAAGCCTTGCTCACAGGTAGAATGTGCAATTCTTTTGTTTGCCAATGTGTAACCACAGGAGATCAGTGTTGCTTTTCATATCTAAATGGGAACACAGCATGTTTTGCAACTCACAAACAATTTCTTTCCTGAGATAGACGTGCATTTTTTTTTTTAGATTAAACATGTTGAAGCCACAGTTTGCAACAGATAATTATATATACGATATTACAATGCTGTATGAATATTAATTTACGAAATACAAAGTGTGTAAATATTGTGGTACTCTTCAAATGGCAAGCAGTATGTTAATATTTTAGCTTTAAACGGGTGTGACCTAAATTACTGCATATAGGGCAAATAAAAACAGTTATTTGTCAGTCTGCAGTGAAAAGGTTATGGGGTTTGTTTATATTCATGAAAAAAAACTGTTGGAAAGGTATTTTGAAAACATATGTCGTCAAGGTTTGCGGATTCCAATAAGTTTAGAAAATAAATTCATTCTTTGCCTCCAGGCTGTGAGCCTTCGCAAATGTATTTGTTTGTTTGTTTGTTTGTTTATCACCATACAACGTTGATCTCTTCCAGCAGAGGGCGATGTGGGGACCATCTATGAGCCCTTCACTGTTTACGGAAGTCTGAGTGACGTGTCACTGTGCACCAAAGCATTGTGGGAAGGGAAGCGGAGCTGTCGGCCGCTGATGGCAGCCTCCTCGACTCGGCAGGTACCTTCGATGACCGGGTAGCTTTCGTGAAACGACGTGGACGACGGCCGCTGCTCGGCGAGGCGAATGTTGGCGGGCTGTGAAGAAGAGTGACGCCGGCCCGTCACATCGCTGCTCCGCTCCGCACCGAATCTCGAAGCCGAGACGTGGGATCCTGTGTTGATGGACAGCGGCGTTTTTATTTTCCACGGGAGACGAGTAAACTGTGTGCATTCCCAGTAACCCCGCGGTGAATGGGTGGGAGGCAGGAGGCATTTCTCAGCCTTCTGGAAGTTTCTTCCCCCAACAAGGGGAGATTTTTGTTTCCTTCTTTTCATTCTCCGAATAGCCGAAGACGCCGTCAAAGATGTCGACCAGCAGCCCCGAAGCGGTGAAGAAATTGCTGGAGAACATGCAGACGGACTTGCGTTCCCTCTCCATGGAGTGCAAGAAGAAATTTCCCCCTGTCAAAGAGGTTAGCTCGGCTAGTTAGCTTCGTTAAGCCGGTGCATCGCTTGTCCGAGTGCTTGCTCCCCTTTTACCGTCCACTCCATATCGGCACACACACACACACACACACACACACACACACACACACACACACACACACACACACACACACACACCAGTTACATCCCGTTTCCCACAAGCCACCGGGCCTCGGCTCTGCTGTGGAATGTGTTGAGCGTGATGTTTGTTTGATTTATTTATTTATTTATTTACTTAAACGTTTATTTTGGTGGCCAGTAGACGTATGCATGGAAAGTTCGGCCTTCTGCCAGCTGAGCGTTGTGTGGAAGACAGGATGCCCAGACGTGAGTGCTGTGTGAAGACAGGATACCCAGGTGTGTGCATGGAGAAGGTGCCCAGGTGTGTGAGCGAACTGTCGCGGTTTCAGTCATGACATGAGCTAAGCTGAATATTTACATGTGTGACACGTAAACAAATTATTTGATTTCTGATGACGTTTTGGGCAAATTGTGTTGATGACTTTGTATCAGCTTTCGGAATATTTAGAATTGTTGAGTTGAACTTCTTGCTTTTTTTTAAAAATATTTTGTCCAGCTTTTTCTTTTTGTAGAATAGTGACGATATACTCTGAAGAAACCGGACATGAACAATGTTTTACCGTTCACACATGCAGTGCCTTTAACTTGATTATTCTCCCATCTACTATAATTTGTACTTAGTTTTGTAATTCAGAACAAGATTTTTTTAAGATTACATATATGGCCTCACATGAAATTTTAAACCTTGAAAGTATCACAAATTCATTGTATCTGGACAATGTTAGATTTTTTTTTTTTAGTATTTAAAAAAAATCAACTAACAGTTGTGTGACTTTATGTTGCAATAGGACCTGGTGGATGAAGGCAGCTTGCACTGTGTCAACAATGTGATTGATGAATCCTGCTGCCCCTTCTTCACCATCCCTGTACAGAGACAGTAACCGGGAACGGGGCTGAGACTAGCGTGTGTCTGTTTTGTGTAGTTGTGTAGCCCAGGGCGATGTGTGTAGTGTGTGGCTGTACTGGTGACATCATGGCTCTGTCTGAAAGCAGCTCAGCATAGCCACATGTGACATAAGGGCCTCTTATTGCTCAGGTCTATTGTTGCACCCTGGCATATGAGAGACCAGTAGAACCAGATTTTATGACCTCACTGCCCTAGATGACACACACTCTTTATCACCCCATCCGTCCGTACACTGAGCAGCTTGCTTTAGTACACATTGGCAGTGTATTTTTTCCAATGGACCCACAATGTATTGGTCAAAAGATAAAACTTGTGGGTATCACATATTTATTTATTTCATTGTGGAGCAGGTGAAAGCTTGTACAATGACATTGAAGGTCTCCTGAAAACAGTGTGTTTAGCCCTTTTGAAGATAAAACCCCACTGTGTTTCAACCTCCTGCCAGCCCTGATGCCCTGTTGGACCTTCCACAGGTACTAAGGCAGCCAGAAATTGCAAAGGACAGACTGAACACCTGGCACCCATCTGGGAGAGGTGTCCATTCCCCTTTGTGACATCACAAATGGCAGATGACCAGTACTGTGGATTCAAACACACAGTTTCTAAAAAGCAGAGTGAGCAGGAGAAGGAACAGAGGGACTTTTGCTCTTTTGCGGGCTGTTCATTTCCAGGCTAGTGACACATTGTTGGAAAAACCTCAGTGAAATGAGATTTTCCCTTAAAACACTCAGAAGTGTCACTGAAGCTGTCTGACCAGGCTGGCCCAGTCGGCCTAGTCTGAGCCTTTGGAGCTGCCTGCATTCTCCTAGCTGAGGCCAGATTGGCTGCTTGCAAATGGAACGCCGGTCACATGGTCCATGGATGAACCGCTGCACTGTGTGTGATGTAAATATATCTTGTTTCTCCTTTCTTACTCTATAAAATTATTTTGTGTTATTTTTATTTCTTTTTCATAAATGTAATTTCCCTTCTTTTTGCACTATATTGTTGCTGTAATGATGCTAATTTCCCCAGTGGGGATTGAAGAAGGAGTTCTAGTAGTACTTTCCATTCACCGCTTCTGCTGCCGCATTAACTCAAAAAAGCAAACGCCATCTCGCCGTCGTGGGCCGTGGGCCACCATGTCGCATCTCTGTCTATATTGATTCATCAACCACAGCCCTGTTCCCTGCTTCTCGCCGACATCAGCGCCCTTGGGGTTCACATAGTCATGCAGGGAAATATTGATGCTTGTCAACAACCTGAGCTCCCTCGTGCTCCAATGAACAGAACCTGGCTCAAACCGATCTAACCCAGGCTCTGACCCTAACCCTGACCTTTACCCTAGCTCTAGCCCTGACCCCCTGACCGTAACCCTAACCCTGACCCAGAACTCAGGGAAGCAGCCGTGCTGCTGCTGTCAGCAACTGTAACACAAAATCAACTTTGTTGTCCTCATGGTGTTTTAAACGTCAGCTTTGCCAGATTCGTCTTTCTTTTCTTTTAAAGCACTCCTTGTTTTGTTGTTCTTCCTCTTCCTCCTCTGGTGAGCACCAGTTTTTAAAGGAACACTTTTTTTCTCACTCCTGCTGGAGCAGATTGCAAAAGCCCTTGCTGTTCATTTCCCGGCCGCTCTCCGTTCCACTTTCTCACTCACTCCTCCACCCGTCTTGCACTGCGACAGCCAGTCTTTTCTCTGGGTCAAGAGGAGAAGAAGGGCCCCATTGATTGTTTTTTTGTTTTTTTTTCCCCTCCCCATGTCTTCTTTATTGAGCAGCAGTGGGGCAAACATCACCAGGGTTCCGATGTTTGTTGTGCTTTGATTGGTTTTGGTCCTGCCTGAGATAAAAACCATTAGGCAGCCAGGGGTTGGCTGGGGGTGGGAAGTATCCCCGGCTGACGCCCTGCTCGCCCAGTCTACACCTGAGAAACACCTGGGTACACCTGAGAAACACCTGGGTACACCTGAGGAACACCAGGGGAACGAACACCTGAGGAACACCAGGGGAACACCAGGGTACACCTGAGGAATACCAGTGTACACCTGAAGAACACATGAGGGACACCTGAAGAACACCTGTGTACTGCTGAAGAACACCTGGGTACACTTGAGGAAAACCTGGGTAACCCTGAGGAACACCTGGGTACACTTGAGAAACACCTGGGTACACTTGAGGAACACCTGGGTACACTTGAGGAACACCTGGGTATGCCTGAGGAATGAATGAAAGCATGATGGGAGGATATTTCTCTTCTAGAGCAACAGATTTGGAGACCAGGCCGGCTCAGCTCAGCTCAGCTCAGCTCAGCTCAGCTCAGCTCACAAGCAAAAGAAACCATCACCGTGAAGAGCCTGAGGTTGGTGACCTGAGACTGTGGCTTCAAGGTTCTCCTCAGTAGTTGTGCAGCATGTTCAGTCTGAAGAAGTCTGTCTGCATCTAGCATGAGCAGATGAGCGGCTGGAGGAGAACCAAGAGCAGCGAGGGCATCCCTTAGTGGCTGCAGCCTGACATTGTTGACAGGAGTGAGTGTTGTGTAAGGAGACCAGAGGAGGAGAACATCAGCCAGGTTGGAGAAGGTGGACACGCGCTGCACCCGGATGACTGAACACTGGCGCTATTAAAGCAAAACTTAGTCGTTGCGTAAAGAGCACTGTGCATTGCTGTGTAATAACAGGAGTTGGTTCTTCTGTCTTGGAAGGAAAATGTAGATTTCAAAGTTGAATTAAGTTGGATAAGGTGGCCTTATTCAGAACATTCACTCTTTCATTCTCTTTTAGTTCTTCAAAGTGGTCTCTCCATTTCCCAAATGTTTTAAGAGGACTTTGGCCTCCGTTATTAGACTTGAAGACACTTTGGTGTATTAATTATGTGAGATTCCTCTGCTGGCTCAGTAGAAGTGTGTTGTTTAAAGCAGCTCTAGGTAACTTTTCGACCATAAAAGTATGATTCCAAACTCAGTAAAGCGGTAGATAAAAGATTAATAGGATCAACGCTGCCGCCTCGGCACGTCCCCCCGAAGCTAAAGCTCAATTGAAATGTGTTCCTCAGCACCCCGAGGCTCCCAGAAGGGGTTCCTGATGCACCAGCTGGCCCACCCATGCACCTTTTGATACATTATCTGTTCATCGCATCTTAATATTTTCTCTCTTTTTTTTTCCTGCGCCCACTAGGCTGCAGAGTCTGGCATCGTGAAGATTAAGACCATCGCTTCCAGAAACACAGACATCCTGGCAGGTAACTGAACCTCCCGTGGGATTCATGTAGTACTCCTCTCCAACACAAAGGTCTTCTCTACTTCTATGTCAGAGGGATTGTTGGAACCCATAAGTAACTTGGTCAATTCACCAAAAAATGTACTTGAATGCCCGATTTATTTATTTACTTTTATTTTCATTACTTCTTGCCTTGGTTTTGGATTCATTTGTATCCCAAGATAATAAAAAAGATCTTTACTCTTGCACCCAATCCTTAAGATCTGCAGGCACTGGGTCTAACTTTTGTATCCTGCAGACATAAATATTAATTTAGCAGATTACATGAAATCTCTAGTACATATACCAGAACCTCATGTCTGTTGACATTCTGAACACTTGGAAAAAGCAAAACGGCGCCACTATCCTCAGAAAATAAAATCTTCTTTCTTTGACATAAACTGATTTCTGAGATTTGTGCATTTATTCTTCTCACTTATTCAAGTCAATATCTACGCATTTTCTCCAGTCCTTTCTTCCATTCCTTCCTTCGATAAAAATTTTGAGCTTCTCCTGGAAAATATTGACCAGTTTCTCTTGTTTTTATGTCTCTTGTCTCCCTGAAGCGCTGAAGGAGAACAGCTCCGAAGTCGTGCAGCCTTTCCTGATGGGCTGTGGCACCAAAGAGCCAAAAATCACCCAGCTGTGTCTGGCAGCCATCCAGAGACTCATGTCCCACGAGGTGGTGTCTGAGGTGACGAGACACATGCTACTTCACCTTTTTGTCTCAAAAAAAAGCACAATTTCGACTGGGACGAGTTTCTTTGTTCTCATGCGGTCATTTAAAGGTGCATTCTGACTCCGTTGTCACCAAATATATTCAACAATGAAGAGGCAGCACAATGACTGGGCTGTCTACAGTTACACGTGTTTCCTGTAAAGAGTGTTTCCAATTTGCTCAGTGTTTGTCCTTGTCCTGTCCTGTCTGCCCGATCGGCAAAAAACACACAAAGTAACCAAGTGCAAACAGTCCAAATCCGTTTTGTCATCCGACTACCCAAACCGCATCGTATAAAATCGCATTCGTCACGGACGTGCGAACAGAATGCGAGCTCAGTCCACATTAACGACCGCCTACTCCACTCACCTCTCCCGTGTACGTACTTGGTCGGTGCCCCACCTCCCGGCGTCGTCATTATAAAGTTACAAACAAGAAGCCAAAACAAATCATTTTTGTTAGACTCGTTTATTAGGATGCTAATAAATTTCATTCCGCATTCGCGTATTTTGTCAGCGGAGCAGCGGTCGCAGTTTCCCACATATGTGATTAAATGTGCGACGTTCATCCGAAGATTTGCCAGCCACTGTTGATCCGAAAAAGAGGTCATCACCACTCTGTCCCACCAGTCGTTACTCCTCGTTCGGATCCATACGAGCTGCAGTAGAATTAAAACGAGTGACTTGATATAGTCCGCAAACAGGAAGTTCATTCTTACCCCTGTTTTACACCAGAAGCGTCTGCAGAGCGACCGCGTTGACGCTCTGCTCACGCTCCAGCACCCTCCCACACAGGACGCGTTTTACGAGCAGAGCGTCTCGCGCAGCGGCTCGATCGGTTCACGCGAGGATTGCAAGATTGGGCGACAACCCAGGTAGTTTTCGCGTGTTTTTAAAGAAAACAACAATGAAACAAAACATCGATACTTCGAGACGCTGTTGGGACAGTGTCTCGATCACAAATGGCACGCTCGAGACGCACGTTAATGCTAATTGCGAGCAGATACTTCAAGATCCGTTCTCGTGATCCAATCCCCCAAAACAGTTACAAGTGACCAAGTGCAAACAAGGGCCTATGATGGCTGGCAGATTTTACTCTCAAAGGTAGAGCTTGTACCCCGAGGGTGTGAATCACACGGGTTGGTTCAGAAACTACCTTTTTTACCGGTTTTATTATATTTTTCATGGTTGAGTGATATTCTGGCCATGACCGGACTGAGGGAGGGATAGGGAGTGAGAAAGAGAGCAGAAAGGGGATGTAACTGAGGGGCAAGAAGAGGGAGAGAAGAGGGAGAGAGGGGACAGAGAGGGATAGAGAGAGCAACTGGCAACAATATCCAAGTATTGAGTTTAAAAAAAACAAAACAGATATTAATTTGCATAGTTGATAATCAAATAATTAACTAATTCAAATAATTAGTGCCAGAGGGCACCCACCCCGCGAAGAGCCAGAGCCAGATGGTAGGGAGGCAGACACCCCTTGACGGAGGGATACCAGCAGGGGCGGACAGGCAGCAGAACCCAGTCCCCGGATGGGGACCCCAAGGGCAAGCGAGTACCAGAACCATGCCCAGGCCCAGAATCCAACCCCTTCACCCACCGGGAGGACCGGTATCCTAGGCAGGCTTCCCAGTATTGCGCATCAACTGTCCCCCACAACTCTGGGAGCCCCCCGGCCCCAACGCCACAGCCGCACCCCTGACCTTAATCCAGGTAGAGCTGAGACTCAGCTGGCATGACAACCAGCTGTATTTCTGCTAGTTTGAACAAAAGACCCGTCGAGCCGTCAGCTGTGATTTTTTTTTTTGAGGCCGGTGTGACCTGGTGTGATGCTGGGCGTCATCTCGGTAGTTTCCTGAGATAAACCAGAAGCGGCAGCCCCTCGCTGACACTGTCTGGTGTTTCCCCCTGACAGCCGGCCGCCGGGAACATCATCAACATGCTATGGCAGCTGATGGAGAATGGACTGGAGGAGCTGAAACTGCTGCAGACGGTCCTGGTGCTGCTGACCACCAACACGGTGGTGCACGATGAAGTTCTGTCTAAGGTAGAGCAGCACCGACTCATTATTATTATTATAATTGTTATTATTATTATTATTATTATTATTATTAGTAGTAGTAGTAGTAATAGTAGTAGTAGTATTGTTATTATTATCATTATTGTTATTATTGTTATTATTATTATTATTATTATTGTTATTGTTATTATTATCATCATTATTATTGTTATTATTATTATTATTATTATTGTTATTATTATCATTATTATTATCATTATCATTATTAATGTCTGGTCTGTCTGGGCCAGGCCATTGTGTTGTGTTTCCGTCTGCACTTCACCAAGGACAACATCACCAACAACACGGCGGCTGCCACCGTCAGACAGGTGGTAACTGTGGTCTTTGAGAGGATGGTGGCCGAGGACCAGCGCTGTAAAGGTCAGGGGGCAACCACTCTGAAGACGAGCAGTCTGTGATAGACGACAAAACAATCAAGTATTTTAAAGATCCCATGTTCAACATATTCTAATGTCAATGGTTCCATGTGGCGTCCAGTGCAGCAGCCTCACAGGATCAGTCATTCAAAATAAAAATACATTTTTGTTGTAATATTTCCTTGCATAAATGGTTGTTTCCATTCCACCTAACGTGTGTCTGGTCAGGTGCCTAAGACAGAGAAACACCTGGCTGTGGGTGTGGCCACTGACCTCGACCAGATATCAGTGCCCCCTTGTGACCTCACTAACTTCTGATTGGCCTTTCCGGGTGGCAGGTATGGTGGAGCCTCCTCCTCCAGTGCACGGGAACAGCAACAGGCGCTCCGTGAGCACTCTGAGGCCCAGCGCCAAGGACGCATACATGTTGTTCCAGGTATGGCAGCAGAGGGGCAGCAGCGGCCTCCTGATTGCAGGCGCTCCAAGGCTTCAGATAAAAGTTGCTGAGTTTTGAACACAGTGATGTCAATCTCGTCGTACCCGGCGATCAATCAACATTGTGTTCTTGAAGTGGAACCAGTTTGATTAAAGGTCTCATCGCTTTTTGTTTAAAAAAGAAAAAAAAAAGTTGATAAGTGAATTGGACGGTGGTGGTGTCAAAACCTCCAGGCTGCACTTTAGTGACCAGTTCTTAGAGCTACCGGCTCTCTTCATTCACCTCAAGAGCCAGCTCCTGATTGGTTGTATTTTTTTTTTTTTTCTCGCTGGCGCATTTGGCGACAATTTAGAATTTATTTGAATCCGATTCAGTAAAGATTGTGTGCGATAGAGAGATAGAGAAATGTAAAAAACATTTACATTTCTCTATATATACATATACATATATATATATATATATATTTGTTTGTTTTTTTTATAGGTATTTATTATTGAGTTTATCCTGTATGTATTGCAGGACCTGTGCCAGCTGGTCAATGCTGACGCCCCCTACTGGCTGGTTGGAATGACTGAGATGACGCGGACATTTGGCCTGGAGCTGCTGGAGTCGGTTCTCAACGACTTCCCCACGGTTTTCCTCCAGGTGCGGCTGCTGAAAACCACCTCGTGGTTTTCAGTGAAAATAATGTTTTTCTATTCATGTCTTATTTTGTCCGTCGCTATATCCTTAACTTTAAGGACAGTCGTTATACCCAAGTTTAGATGTTATATTAGAAGATATTTTTTCAGCCCTCCATCCTTAATTACCACTGAAAAACTATAGATTACAGGAAGACCACACTTTTAGCCCTGTGTTTACAGCCTTCTGCCAAACACTCTCACTGGTCCCCACTCTCTCCCCCACGCAGCAGCAGGAGTTCAGCTTCCTGCTGAAGGAGCGGGTCTGCCCCCTGGTCATCAAGCTCTTCTCCCCCAACATCAAGTTCCGGCAGGGCAGCTGCAGCGGCGGTGGCAGCAGCAGCAACAGCAGCGCCGCCTCTCCAGTGCCTACAGAGAAACCTTACTTCCCCATTTGCATGAGGTTGCTGCGTGTCGTCTCCGTGCTCATCAAGCACTTCTACAGCCTACTGGTGAGAAAAACTCATCATTCCACTTGAAGGCGGGGGGCGGGGGGGGCGGTTCCCGCCCGATACAATGAATTTGGTAAATTGATTCTGTCTGATTTAACAGTTGGTGCGATGAGCTTAATGACGTCCCAACAGCCAATTGGGTATTTTTTTTTAGAGGCCCTCTAGGCTGGCATTCCAGCGAATTTTTCTGGAGGCAGCAAACATCTGCTCTAATCCTGTGCGTGTGCGCGTGTGCGTGCGTGTGTGTGTGTGCAGGTGACAGAGTGCGAGATCTTCTTGTCTCTGCTGGTGAGGTTCCTGGACGGGGAGAAGCCTGCATGGCTGCGGGCGGTGGCCGTGGAGTCGGTGCACCGGCTGTGTGTGCAGCCACACCTGTTACGGTGAGCGGCAGTAGGACACAGCCAACCGGCTCGCAGAGTTTCCTCCAAGTTTGTCCTTTCTCTCTCTCCCTCTTCTCACTCGTCCAACGCTCGCTCTCTCAGTTCCTTCTGCCAGTCGTACGACATGAAGCAACACTCCACTAAGGTATTCCGGGACATTGTCAATGCGCTGGGCTCCTTCATCCAGTCCCTCTTCATCGCCCCCCACGCTGGGACCCCCGCCACCGTCAGCGCCCCCGCTGGTCAGTCCCCTCACAACCAATTAGATCAGTGGTACCTCTGGTGCCTCTGGAGTGACGCAGCCACCAGCTCCACTCTCTCTGATGCGTTCACTGTCCAGGGGGCTCAGGTTCGGGACCCTCGGGCGCGGCGCAGGCCGGCTTGGCGGCCGGTGGAGTGGGCGGGACCCTCAGCACCCAGGCTGCGTTCGAGTACCGAGGGACATGGATCCCCCTTGTTACTGTCAGTGTCCAGGGCAGTGCCAAGGCCACATAGTGAGTCATGCTGTTTTTTTCGCTTGCCTTGTCTTTCTCATGATTTTCGTGTGTGGTCCACAGTGTTCAGTACATTTGTATGACTGAAGAAACATTCCAATTAAAGAGAATAAAGCACAGAGATTAGCATGAGCCAGGCAGCTTACTATGACTTCATTTCATTATAATTACCAAAATTTTCCAGAATTCCAGGGGCCTCATGTACAAAGACAAACGTGGATTTCATTCTAAAACCTGACGTACGTTCAAATCCAGAAAACCATGTTAGACCAAAAAAATCCAGATGTTCAAAATGTTTCAAATACTTGAATGCACCCACGTTTCCTTTGAACATCCCAATCATCGTGGAATTGATCGCGCATGAGTGCGAGCCCCGCTCCTCCCTCGGAACGCCTCCATATACATATGCATATCGATCAAAATTAACTTTGCGGATTGGAATTTCATTCATTCTGCAATCGATCTCACCATGAAAAAGAAAAACTTCATTGACCATAAGCTGGAAACACTTCGAAACCAAGTAGAAACTCGGAAAAATATGTAAATATCTCCACAGACAGAGTTAATTAATGGGCTTCATCATATCTCCGTTCTTCGCTGCGCTCCGTCAGTCCGCAGGGTCATCAGCCATGTCTTCCAAAGGAAACCACGGTCACCCAGGTCGATTAAAACGGAAGCATATTAGAATCGACATGATTTGCAAAATGTATTATTGGCTTCCATTATTGGCTTCCATTGAGTCATTTTACACATCACCAACATGGATCGTACGATAAATGGCACATTGCAGCAAAATCAAGTCACTAAACATTCCGCACGTCTTTAATTGACATACTTGGGGCACAAAGAAACCCGGGGGCTTTTTAAAAAAAAAAAAAACTTCAGAATTTGTAGTTTGACCCAACAAAGAACAGCTACTGTCTCATTTAAAATTGTAGGCAATGAATGAAAGACATTGCGAAGGGATGAGACTCATGTCAGTGCGCGTCCAGCAAGTTTTGATTTGTTTTTTATTATTTATTTATTTTTAAAGGAAAAATAACATTGTGAATATTTCTCAAATAAAGCTAACAGCTACACGATATGAATTACTGGCAACTTTTGTTATAAAAAGCCTGAAGGCAACTGGCAACAATAAGCGCCTCTTTTTTTTAGGTCAGAGACAAAATATTGGCCGAAAAACACAGGAAATTGCGTTACCAAATTCCAGGCAGTAATATAAAACCGAATACAAATAAAAAAGTGAAAATAAGTTTGGCCAATATTAAACTCTTCACATAGTCTTTTACTTTTTTCAGGGGATTCATCAAGACAATTTACTTTTTAGTCAATAAAAGAATCAACCATCACACACCATGCCAGCTGTAGACCTGCTTTACTCAATCACTCGTTGAAGCAGGCCTCATCAGAATATTAATAGCTACATGCGTGCACCACTGATGATCTACATCAGACCTGGCAAAGTACGGCCCGCTGGCCACATCCGGCCTGCTGCGTGTCTGTGTCCAGCCTGCATGAGGCCAGTCATAAATCACGCGATCTCACCTCGGAGCAGAGTTCTAAAAGAACCGACCTTCAGAACTTGACACGGCTCATGAAATCCGGATGGTCTCTTAAAATTCTTTGGTGGCGAACTGCTCTATTCACCTCGTCCTCCATGAGTGCCCATGCTGCCGTTGTTATCTTAATTTTCTATACCTCTGTGCGCGCACGCTTTGGTGCTGATCGATATAAATGAATAATAATGATGATAATAATAATAATAAAACTTTATTTGTACAGCGCTAAATCACAACCAAAGGCGTCTCAAAACGCTTTATACAATCAGAGAGAACCAACCGGGCCCCCGGAGCAAGCAAGATGCGACAGTGGCTGGGAAAAACTCTCCTGTGGGAAGAAACTTAGGGCAGAACCAGACTCCAGAGGGCCATCATCTGCCTATGAGTAGTTGGGGTGAAATACAATAATAGAGGAGAGACAGAGAAAGAGAGAAAGGAGCAGAGTGAGCCTGGGTGGCAGACAGGACAGAGTGAAAAACAGATACACCAACCAGCCATTCACAAAATGGATATAGACACAAAAAATGGAATAATAAATTCAAGGCTGCTGTCCATGTAGAATGTAATTGTCCATGCTTTGGAAGGCAAGAGCCTATCTCGATGAGCAATCTGCCGATGGGACATCTAGGTCCTCAGCGTGGAGGTGGGACGAAGTGATGACACCAAGACCCCCAGGACAGCACAATCCAGCTCCTGGCGCAGTGGTCATCACCTGCCGGGGACACAGAGACTGCAGCAGTATCATGCATATCGAGCATACTATACAAAGCATAATGAGAGCTAGTTTGGACAGAGTAGATGGAGTCAAAGATTGATTGGGTGAGGAGAGTGATAGAAGCTCCGCACAGAGCAACGATCCCTGTAACGGGAGCGAAAGATCTCCCTCCACGGCGTAAGCCTACAGCAGCTTAACTGACAGTGGATGGAATCTAACTGTAAGCTTTAAGAAAAAGGAAGGTCTTAAGTCTACTCCTAAATAAACTAACTGTGTCTACCAAATAGACCACCTTGTCCATCAAAGGCTCTGTCCCTAAGCTCTCGCGAGTCAAATATAATGACCTCAGTTTTATTGGTATTAAGCAACAGGAAATTCTGTGTCATCCAAGCTTTGACGTCACTAAGAAAATATTCCAATTTAGCCAACTGATGAGCCTCATTTGCCTTAAATGACAAGAACAGCTGTGTGTCATCTGCATAAGAATGGAAACTGACGTTATGCTTTCTCTGAATGTGTAAAGCCTATTGAAAACCGCTTCAGAAATCCTTTCCAGACTTAACCAGTAAGTGTCGCCAACAGACCTATAAGGGTAGAAATGTATGAATGCAAGTTAAAGACTTGACACGAAGCACTGCACGTTTCCATGGTCAAAAAATGTTTCATACATTCGAAAGCGAACATGTAAACGTGCGTACATCGGGTTTTTTCGTGCGTAAGTATCTTTTGTACATGAGGTGCCAGGATTCTTTTTTGTTCATTATTGTTTTTATTTAGCGTCATAACTGTGCATGATGAAGTCACATAAATGGACAAATGTTTGATATCTTATAATGAATTAGTGTGAGGAAACCAACATTAAAAGCCTCCACTCACAGATTGAGTCCACTTTCATCTCTTGTCCTCCAGTCTGGAGATGCTGGACAAAGTGGAGCCTCCGTCCATCCCGGAGGGCTACGCCATGTCAGTGGCCTTCAGCGCTCTGCTGGACCTGGTACGAGGAATCACCTCCATGATGGAGAGAGAGCTGGACCAGCAGGAACGGGCCGCTGCCGAGTTCAGGGAGAACCACCCCCACCAGGAGCAGCAGCCTCCCTCTGGTGAGGGTGTTGGGAGGAGGGAGAGAGGATGGGATGGCCGGTCGGGTCCTTGTAGTGCAGCGGAGACACGACGATGGATTTCAACCTTCGTTTTGAAACCAGCGGTTGCTAGTTTGACTTGTGTTTGTGAAGTGATGGTTCCAATCCCAACTGATGCTCTTGTGTGTGACTGCCAGGGTCCCAGCAGGTGTGGGAGGAGATGGTTAGCGCCTGCTGGTGTGGTCTGCTTGCTGCTCTGTCTCTACTCCTGGATGCCAGGTACATTCACTTTCCCTCCGTCTTTTCACCGACACTCACCCTCCTCTCGGCTCTGTTTTCTGATTCAGGAGACCTCTCTCTAAACTGCTCTCCATCATTGACAACCGCAGCCACCCACTGCATCAACTGCTGGTGGGTGTGTGGGGGCGGGGTTTATGGTTGTAGGGGGACAGAGGAGCAGTTCAGTGGAAGGCTGCTCTCACTGAACTGCTCCACAGACAGGAAGGCTCAGGAGATCCTTCCTACCCAGAGCCATCAGGCTCTTAAACACCTGGTTGTGAACACATTCATGTTCTTTGCATGTTTCATTTTGCAATTCTGCATCTTACTTTTTAAACCTCTGCATCACTGGCACCGTCCCTTTTTTTTTAGCTTTTTTTTTTTTACACCTCAAATCCTTATCGTCATTATTCTGTCACTTCTTTATTTTAACAATTCTGTCACTCTATGGACTTTTTATGAACTGACTGCTGGTGACTGATGCAGCTGAGAAACTGAATGTTTTCTTTGGGATAAATAAACTAACTATCGATCTATCCTTCTATCTTTCTCTCTCTCTTGCTTTCTCTCTCTCTCTTTCCCTCTTCCTCTCCATCTCCTTCTTCCTCTCTCTCCCTGCAGCACAGATGAGGCGGCCACGGAGAGCATCCTGAAGGCGGAGCTGAGCCTGGCATGGCTATGCGGCCGTCTGGGCATGGTGACGCCGCGCGACGCCTTCATCACCGCGCTGTGCAAGGCCTCACTGCCGCCACACTATGCCCTCACGCTGCTCAGCGGCGCCCCCAGCCTCGGCAGCAAAGGTCTGCGATGCTCTGGATACTTTGACCACACTGCAGTTTGACATTAATAGCTTCTCTGTCATGCTCAGGTTTTGCTCTACTTTTAGGCAGCGCCCTCTAGACTTTCATAACTTTAAAGGGGCCCTCTTGTGGCCATTCTCAGGTTTGGCCATTTCATTTTGGTGGTCTGCTTCCAAGCATGAACAAGGTTTGTTGGTCCAAAGATTTCCTAGTTTGAGCTGTACAGGCCTCACAAAACAACCGTCCACCCCCACCATCCCAATTCCCCCTTTTCCTCCATCTGTGGCTCCGCCCAAGAGCAGCTCTCACCCCCCTTGACTAGCCAGCCAATAACAAAAGTTGAGTGCTGGTCAATAGAAAGTTGAGCTACCAGCTTGTTTCATCACAGTGACACAGAAAAACTCAGCCCACATAGAAATGCCAAATTTGTCATTTTTCATACATGCTGTGTTGTTTGGCAGGTCAGTAATGCACTTAGAAGAGCATTTTTCATCACAGAGCCTCTTCAATGTCCAATACAGCAATGCTGCTAGAGGAAGGAAAAATACTTATGTTTATTAATATTGATGTCAAGCTAATAAAGCTTCTGTTCTCCCACATGGTGAGAACACGCTGGTGCTGCCTCCTGGCCGTCTGTTTACCCACAACTGTTCAGTAGCTGAAGGTGGCAGAGCTGGGCTTGGTCGATTCCAATGTAGAGGGCGTTACAGTAATCCAGCCGAGATGTTACAAAGGCACGGATCACCTTCCCAAGGTTGCTCGAGGACAGGCAGCACTTGGTTTTGGCTAACGTTCTAAGGTGGAAAAAACTGCTTCTAACCACCGCACTAACCTGGCTGTCAATCTTAAAGGAGCTGTCAAAGATTATCCCGAGGTTCCTGAGCGAGTGCCGGATGTTGGGGGCAAGGGAACCTAAGACTTGGGGTAGAAAGGTCTGGGGAAGGTTTGCCAACAAACAATGATCTTGGTCTTGCTCTCGTTAAAGGTTGAGGAAGTTTGCACACATCCACTTCTTGATGTCAGCCAGACAATCATGGAGTGAATGCAGTGCAATTTGTCCTATATATAACAGAAAGAGGGTGGAGCCGAGTATGGAACCTTGAGGAACCCTGTGGGGGTTCTGCACAGAAAAACACAGAAAAACGCCGGCCTGCAAGTTAACACTGGAACCAGCTCAGGGCTACACCGCAGGTGCCAACGTAATGCTCCAGCCGTGACAACAGGATCTTACGATCCACAGTGTCAAAGGCTGCTTTTAGGTCTTGAAACACCAGGATCACAGGGCTTCCTGCGTCAGAGGCTAGGAGCAAGTCATTCTGGACTTGCAGGAAAGCTGTTTCCGTGCGATGAGATGGTTTGAAACCAGACTGGAATTTCTCATAAATGTTGTTGTTAGCTAGAAATGGCTGCAGCTGGACATACACCACTCGCTCATTACCTTAGACAGAAATGGTAGTTGGGAGATAAAGTCCTAAAGTTTGAGAGGATGGAGGGGTCAAGATTTTTCTTTTGATGAGGGGCTGTACCACAGCATGTTTGAAGACAGCTGGAACATAACCAGAGGAGTTAATAAAGGGGTACTTGAGTAAATAAAGAAATCTTCTTTTGCATGTTGTAAGAAAACCACGTGTGTGTGTGTGTGTGTGTGTGTGTGTGTGTGTGTGTGTGTGTGTGTGTGTGTGTGTGTGTGTGTGTGTGTGTGTGTGTGTGTGTGTGTGTGTGTGTGTCACAGCGTACTCCATCCAGGGCCAAAGTGTGCAGATCATCAGCCCCTCAAGTGAGTCGCACCAGCAGGTGGTGGCTGTGGGTCAGCCGCTCACCGCTCAGCCGCAGAGCACTGTGGTGGTGAGAACACACACACACACACACAGGCGCTGACACAGAAGCTATGAACCCGCTTGATGTTTTACCAGAACCGAACCATAGCAGAAGATACAGGATACAGAAGATTGATTAAACAAACTAAAACAAGCGGTTGTCCAGAGGTGACTGCACAAACAAAAGGTGTGGTAGGCAACAAGCAGAAATGCATCTTTTGGCGCCTTTTATAATCATATTTGTGTATTTTTTGCCTCAAGAAAAAATGTGAGCATTCTTAAGCAGTTTCTAAACTTCACTAGAAGCCATTGAAGAATGAAGCTCAGCAATACAAAGACATATTAATATTGAACAAGAGATTCGTTCTATAGCTCACCCATGGTCGCTTGATCGATCACACACAGGAAGCTGTTGAAACAAAGTTTTGTTTTCCACAAAGAGTGAGTACAAAGTGAAGAGGCTGCTTTTAAAAAGACATGTTTGTCTTCTTTAAAAGTCTCTGAGGCTTATGGAAAATTGAGAAATGGTCATCTTTCAATCATAATCATTGATGTAAAATATAAAATAGAACGCTGTTGAACTTGAACATGTGGATTTGTTTGGGTTTTCCATTTGTTTTGAAGTGCATTGTTATTTTCTTGTCCATGTTTACATTCTGAACGTCTGTCCTTCTGTCAGCTGACGGCCAAGAACATCCAGTGCATGCGGACCCTGTTGAACCTGGCCCACTGCCATGGAGCCGTGCTGGGCACATCCTGGCAGCTGGTACTTGCTACGCTGCAGGTACACACACACACACACACACACACACACACAGGCACGTCATAAATGTCTTCACCTTGTTTGTGGTTATTTCTTTGGCGCGATCCACCACCAGCAACACTCGTTGTCTGTTCGGCCATTGCTGCAGATTGTAGTTCCTCATTTTCATCTCCCCTCCAACTTCTCCTGTTGCAGCACCTGGTCTGGATCCTGGGGCTGAAGCCAGGGGTGGGTGGAGCCCTTAAGCCTGGCCGAGCCGCGGAGGGACCCAGCACAGTGAGTCTGCCCTCGTTTTTTAACCCATTGAACGTCAGGTTTTTGGTCTCGCAGCGGTTGGAAGCCATAATTGAACGAGCGGCTGCAATTGCTTTCATTTAATCAGGTGCTGACAACTGCAGTGATGACTGATCTGCCCGTCATCTCTAACATCTTGTCCAGACTGTTCGAGAGCTCCCAGTCAGTCAACACAAACAACAGACTCAAAGCCAATTGAGCAAAAACATATTATTTGTCATCACATTTATTTACCTTATTGTCTATGATTACATTGACCTAAGACATTTAATTTTTCGTGTGTGTGCAGGTATCTGGACGACGTGTCCCTCCACCACCTGATGAATGCTCTCTGCTCGCTCTCCCTGGAGGCCATGGAAATGGCTTATGGAAACAACAAGGTAAAAGAACACAAAGATTTCATTGTCTATTTTATCCCTAATGGTCAAAACTAATTCCGTGAAGTTTTTGTGCTTGTGTTTTTTTGAATTAGTACTGACCAGCTTTATCTTCCAAATCATTCACAAACAACCTATTTTCATACATTTAAACAGTTTGTTTTGTTTGACTGGTTTGCTGTCCAGGAACCTTCTCTGTTTGCCGTGGCCAAGCTGCTGGAGACCGGCCTGGTCAACATGGACCGCATCCAGATCCTGTGGAGGCCCTTAACTGGCCACTTATTAGAGGTAAAGTCTGTTTAGATGGCAATCTCTCATAAGCACCCCTCTTTACGCCTCGCATTAAAAAAATGTAAAAATATTCTTTGTGGTTGGGTCTCAGTCGGACAGTGTTTAATCAGGGTGTGGGGGAAAAAAATCATTTTGATTTCAAATCACAATTCTCACGTTGTTCGATTCAGCATCAATTCTCATTTTCAAAAAAAAAAAAAATCGATTTTCTTTCCCCCGCTCCCGGCAGTGTGTGTGTGCCTTCTGGGCTGCCGTAGGAAGAAAAAGAAACCGAGTCACCACGTGAAACCATTAGCTTGCAGACTTTGCATTTTGCTGCGGGTCTGCACTTGTCTTCCATCTCATAGAATCGCCACATGGCTGACGTAGTTGTTTTGTTTACATCTGTGGAGACGTGTGGCTGCGCGGAAACTTTCAACTTCAACAAGTCACGTCTGTTCGGAGCAGGGCAGAGATGACTGATAGAGGGCAGAAATGCACCTCTTATTTATACATTGCGAACTATAAATGTATAACGTTATTTATATATAATTATGATTATTATTACTATTATTATTATTATTGTTATCATTATTATTATTATAAGATCGGATCTGGGATTTTGAACGCATATCAGAGGATCACCGATCTAATAAAATATGCTAAATTGGCATGCCGATCTGATCATTTGGAAATTCCTAATAGTTTTTTTGTAATGTTTGAGAAGTGGCATGTTCTGGCACAGACTGGCATTTAGCCTAAGCCTATCAATTGTACTCTATTGATGTGACAGTCTGTGACGAAGGCCCGTCACTGAGGACAGACAGTGTCAGGAACTCAGCACACTATCACACGTTCAGTTCCCTCTTGTCTCTGTGGTGAGTGCACGCATCACAGTTTCTTCACATTCAACGGTTTATACCACTCCCTGTAGCCATTCTTAAAGAAAACACACAGTCTCTGATTAAGCATATTTGGTTATTTATTCGCATTCATACTTATTCTGTAGCTGTTTGTTGAGGGTCCAATTAACTGCTGTCTCTCTCCTCCACAGTCACAAGTGCTGTGTCTCAATTCAGGGTCCGCATCCTTGAAGTGCGCATTTTGAAAGGAAGTTGCGTCATAGCACTGCGCTTTTTCCCAAGAGTGCTTAGGACGCTCAAAATGCGTACTCGGAAATACGCACTCGTTTTAGCCGATTCCAAGGATGCACCGCTACTATCCTTTGCGTACTTGTGTATCCCATGATGCTTTGCGTGCTCCTGCAAAGCATCGTAGGATCCTGGAAAGTCAGCTGAAATTAGCGGCATGTACTGGTAAAGACACGGCATATAAATTTAAGTATTGAAGTTTCACATAAAGTATCCAGTTTTTAACATAGGATTTTATTTATTTGATCATCCAATGGCATCGTTAGATGGCGAACCAATGGTTAGCTTGATACTATAAAAAAAACGTCACTTCCGGGTTTGGCCAGCCGGAGGGAACGGCGGTGACGCAACGAGGAAATACGCCGAAGGCTAGACTGTCCCGAGTGGTTACCGGGGAGGCGGGGTTTGGTCCGTCCTTCTAGGCTGGGAACTAGGAATGCTAGTACTCAATAACTAAGAATGCTTCCTTCAGACAGAGGACACTCGGTCTGAAGGGGGCAGAACCTGAATTGAGACACAGCATTGGTATGAACAAGAGCTGCTCTGTATCAGCGCTCTTTATAGTTGGCAGGAAGTAGCCATCTGCACAGGTGTGCTAATAAGTGGAACATACCATGTGCGGTCCGGTAATTTTCTAATTCACTGTGTGGTGGGTTAATTCTGGGGTTTATTTTTCAGGAGGAGGAAGTAGCTGCCATCTGTATATTGTTTTCATTGTGAGAGCTATGACATAGAGCCTCTGCTTTTCTTTAATACTCTTTAATTTGTCATTTTGTTGTTTACCTCTTTCTTGTGGGTGGGTCCACGGGGAGGGGCTTGGCAGATAAAAGCCTCTGGCCCACCGGAGTTTTTTGGGGGGGGTGCTGCATTGTCATTTTTGGACGTTTGAGTTTTCTTTCACATCTTTTTGTCAATAAAGCACCTCAACCTGCTTTTGCGACTCCAGCCAACTATTTTTCTTGCAAGCGGTGACCCACTCTGTGGCACAGTCACCAAAGTTTTATTACTGTAATTTATTGTCATGGTCACTGAGTGATGTGGCAGGAAAGATTATTGTTGAATCATGTGGGTTGTGACCACTGGACTTGTAGAGACATTTCAGCAGGCCTTTAGTATATGCAGCTTCTCTAACACCAATGTTAGGTCAGGTTGACCAAGACAGTTTGGCGAAGGCATCCAGCAGCTCAGATAGGGGTTTGTATCTTTCCTTAGGGACACTGAGTCTTGAGCGCATCCAGATTGGTTGGGGAGGCGTTCAACAAATTACATATGTATCTGCTCATTGTATGCTCGTGTTTATTCATCTCCTGCTCGTGTTTCTTCCGTGGTATAAAGGACTTGTACTCGTGATATTCGGTGAACAACTGTGTCGGACACCCGCTTGTCTCGGATACCCTTGTTCCTTTCGAGAGGCCCTGTCCACACGGGAAAGTTGCCGTTTTTTTTCTTTCCCGGGGTCGAAAAAAGTCGCGTCCACACGCTGACAGATGGAAACGGAACGGTGGGGTGAAAACGATGTAATGCGTATGCCACACCGAAACGTGGCGCTGTTAACAGACGCTGACACAGCCACCGGACCCAAGATTTAGAAAGAGGGCATTTCCGCTACACGCTAAACACACAGAAAACAAAAATGGCGAGTAGCGGGGGAAAAAAGTGAGTCTGAGGTTTTGTGAGGTTTTGTAGTAATATTGCCAACAAATCTCGAAGCGCCTGCGATACAAAGACAACTCCGCTGGCCGCTATCGTTGTTTGTGCCGCTGCATGCCGTGTTTTTTCCGGTCACATGACAGTGACGGTGCGAGGACGCCATCGTTTGACAAGGAAAAGCCGTTTTCACTGTCCAGACGGCAACGATGTGAAAACGGCGAAATGGCGTTGTCAGGTTTTCCCACTCTGGGACCCGTTTTCAAAAAATCCAGTTTCGGGGGACCCAAAACGCCTAACGGTTAAATACTTTACCGTTTCCACCAAAAAAACCTTCCCGTGTGGACAGGACCTAAACACTTGCTTCTCATCAGCCAGAGTTTTAGAGCCATCCTTCCGCTCACACCGCAGAGGCGCAAAAAACGCTCCACGACAGTGAGAAGTAACTGAGCGTCAGTTTGTTAATGTTGATGTTAAAACGTTTTGCTCAAGTTAAAATTTGTGCAAACATGAATAAATCAGACAACATATTGTTGTCTTGGATTTACATTTGTGTGTTTATATTATTAGAATCACTTGATAAAACATTGTCCTTTATTATTATAAAAGCTTTTTACAATAATCTACTACTCTACTCTGATCCCGCTGAAATCCTTTGCATTGAATGAATAGAGAATCGTTTTGAATCAGAAAAAAAAAGTCTTTTGAATTGAGAATCAAGTTGAATCGAAAAAAATCGATTTATAATCGAATCGTGACCCCAAGAATCGATGTTGAATCAAATCATGGGACACCCAAAGGTTGGCAGCCCTAGTGTTGAAGCACAGACAAAATAAACTTGCAAGATATTTAGAATGGATTAGAATTCAGTCTGCCAGACCAGCACCTCAGTATGCCGACGGGGGGAAGGGTAGGTAGGAGTGGGCACTCGGGGTAGAACTATTGTGATTGAAGTAAATACAATTGTAAACACAAGTGGGTCTCCACCGCCCATACTGGAGGTGCAAGGTGAGCCCAGTGTTTACAGCCCGACAGTGCAATCTGTACCTTGCCTTTCACTCTTTTCAATTGGAGCGAGCGGAGTAACACTGCGCTGAATTCTGATTTCATCCCAAACTTCAAAGCACTTCAGAAGCAGTGTGAGTCAGAGGTGTGTAGCACAGAGACGCCACTGAACTCACTAACGCTCCCGTTAGAGGATTTTTGTGTTTGTGAAATGTTGTCAAAAGTACATTCCTTCACATGTTTTTTGCCTATGTCTTCCCTCTCTTTGCATCCCTGTGCGTTTCGCAGAAGGTAAGCTCCTCTCTTCCTCCATCATCATCGGCTCGCCCGTTGCTTTTTCTGTTCCCAGTCTGGCAAATTGGATTGGAGAAGCCACGTGTTACCCCTCCGAGCCACTGCGTGTCAATAAGCTTTGCTAGCAGTTGTTTTTTTCTGTTTGTGTATTTTTCCACAGCAGCAGAATCTTAAGTTGCACGTGCAAGGTGCTGCTGCCTTGCTTTTGTTCAAATTTTTTGCCCAGCAATGATCCTCCTCGCAGTGATGCCACATTGATTGTCCTCACTTCCAGATGCACGTAGGATTGAGGCAGTAATGATCACACAAAGCCAAGAAGACAGATGATTACATAGATACACAACGACCAACTGGGTTTCTTGCTGTCTCCTCTCAGCAGCCACACGGATCATTCTCTCCTTATAGAATCCTGGACCTGAATCTGAGAAACCAGGCTATAAATTTAAATAAAATTAAAATAATAATGTCACAGCTTTTTCACGTGTATCTCCCTGTTGAAACTGACAGGAGACCGCAGTCTCCCCGTTTGTGGTGTGGTAGTCCCCACATCCATCCCTGGTGAACATCACAGGGAGTCGCAGCTCTGCACAGCTTCAGCTTCACAATTGTCACTGTGCATTCGTGTGTGCATTTGTGGATTATGTGATGTGTCTTGCAGGTCTGCCAGCACCCGAACTCCAGGATGAGAGAGTGGGGGGCCGAAGCATTGACGGCGCTGATTAAGGCTGGCCTTGCCTACAAACACGAGCCTCCGCTGGCGCAGAATCAGGTAGTTAACAGACAGAGCGAGAGACACAATAATGAATAGTAAGAAAGTTTTCAAGGTGTTTCCACAAAGATTCCTCATAACTTTTCTGTCCTAGTGTCTGTTGGTTAGTATTCTCTTTTTTTTTTCTTTTTTTTCCCAAAAGATATGGCTGTATTATTTTTTCTTACAGTCTAGTTTTGTTGTAGTAATCAATCAGACGATCGGGATGCGTCCTCCTTCCCTGAAGTCGAAAAGCAGAGTCAACACAGTGCAGTTTTCCAACTGGGAAAATGTAACAAAAGTTCAAAGGCCGTTACCTTCACCTTAGAGAGATACATGATTGTAATTGCACTCCGGGTGTGGGCAGGAGATGCTTGCAGTGCTCAATAATGGCTAGTATGAAAATCCGCATTATAATAGTAAATTCCCTCAAGGCCACTTCTGACTATATGGGCAAGCTTTTACTGTTGCATGCAATTGTGGTTCTAGAATATGAAGGGTTGTGGGCACTGTAACTACCGCTGGCCAATCAGTAGGTCCACGCTTCTCACTGATGTGTTAAGGTGCCTTTACTACACAGTCCAAATGAAGTACCATTGAACACCATGAAAACTAGAACACAAAAATAAAAGGGTTTCAATGAGTACTTCTTAAAAAACAGTCAAATTAATATTTAACATACATTAACGGTGACAAATAGCTCATTTTAATCAAAAATAAAACATAAGTTTAAAGTTTATATAAAATTCATCAATAAAAATAAACATTATTAAAACTCATACCATGCCATTTAATTCACAAAATCAACTGTAATTGATTAAAACTCTTCAAATAAACCAAACTGAAGCTGTCCCGGCAGCGCAAATCAACGTTGATGTACAGTAGCTCAGGTGTCAAAACAACAACCGTCTTTGGCATTGTAACGCTACAAACACAGCAAACGCGAGTGCACATCGTCATATAAAAAGAATGTTAAAATTCACTTGTTGTTGACAACAACAGGTCCTGGCTGGAGCAAAGGTAATATATGTACCGTGTGCGCCCTTGACCAGTAGTAGTCTTGAAACTTTGCTCTGCGCCATCCGTTCTTCTTCGCTGTCTTTCTCACTCGCGCTGCCTCCACTCTACTCTATGTGAGCATTGCCGCTTTAAACTGTTTCTGCCTAGGTGGACATAAACATCTGCCACCAAAATAAAAGTAACCGGAAAAAACATGACGTTATCATTTACAGGCACAGTGGCCATGAAACAAACATAGACAGAGAGCAAGAAAAAAAACACAGGATGAACTGTGAAGAGCATAACTGACGACTAAAACAAAGAATATGTGAATATTAAAAAACATATGGCTATTAATCATGAGTGTTTGCCCTACTTTGTCATTGTAGCTGAAATAAATATTCAATTCTCCTCATGCTGAGCCAGTGAGTGATAGTCTCCCCACCTTCTCTGCTCCCAAGCGGTTGCAGCTTCTGCTGCTCAACCCCTTGAAGGAGTTGTCCAATGTCCTCCACGCAGACATCCGGCAGAAGCAGCTGGAGAGTGTCCTGCAGATCCTCCAGAGCCAGGGAGACGGCCTGGGGCCCGGCTGGCCCCTCGTCCTCGGTGTCATAGGAGCCATCCGCAATGACCAGGGGTGAGGCTGCAGCCGGGGGGTCTCGGCCTGACGGACGGAGACGACCACCATCACCAGTCTGAGTCTGACTGGAACTTTCTGCACTTGTCTCAGCACGTCCAACGTTCTTGTTACTCTTTCAGCGAGACGTTGATCAGAACGGCCTTCCAGTGCCTGCAGTTGGTGGTGACGGACTTCCTACCTACAATGCCTTGTACCTGCCTCCAGATTGTGGTGGAAGTAGCTGGCAGCTTCGGCCTGCAGAACCAGGAGCTCAACATCAGCCTGACCTCCATTGGGCTGCTGGTGAGAAGACAACACCTGTCCACTCCTTACTGCTTTCACCTGACAAAGTGGGAAGCTTCTGTGATGGAACAAAAAATATTTAAATACCCAGTCAAATGGTAGCGCACCCAGCAGTCAGAATATTGAATGTAGGGTTACTGAAATATGACTTGATACGACTTCAAACGCTGTAAAGTCTTACCGTTACCTAAGCTTTCAGTTGTTTTCTAGCTTAAATTGAGTGTAGCTATTGTGATAAAACATATAAAACATCAACATGCAGTTTGCAAGATTATTTCACTCGGAGTGTGTTGGTTAATTAATGGTACCACCCCCCACCACCATATTCCCCGCTGCCCCTTTGTTTCACCCACAGTGGAACATTTCCGACTACTTCTTCCAAAGGGGTGAGGCCATCACCGAGGAGCTGGAGCGGGAGGAGGCAGCTCTGCAGCAGCAGGCCGAGGAGCGAGGGGAGACCCTGAACCGCCCCTTTGACCCCGCCCCTCCCTTCGACTGCCTGTGGCTGTGCCTATACGCCAAGCTGGGCGAGCTGTGCGTGGACCCGCGGCCCGCCGTTCGGAAGAGCGCCGGCCAGACGCTGTTCTCCACCATTGCTGCCCACGGGACGCTGCTGCAGCAGCAGACGTGGCACATCGTGGTCTGGAAGGTAGCAAACAGCGTCTTAGCCTCTTCACTGTTCTGTTTGTGATATTGCAGTAATGAAGTTGTTTCTTGTTTGGAAAAAATATCCGTCACACTGAAATCTTCTCACAATTTTTTGTAATATTGAAATAGTTCAATTTAGAAGGATGAATTATCCCCAACAGTAATAAAAAGTAAAATAATAAATCCCAAGAAAACACTATATTTAGCCTTCAGGCTAGTTAGCCTAAAATGCTAACTCCTGCTAAAAGGGATGTTTTTCCTTCCTTTTTGTTTTTTTGACCTTCTACATCAGGGGTGTCCAAACTTTTTTCACTGAGGGCCACATACATAAACATACAGGAGGGGCTGGGCCACTCACTAGAAATTAGGTTTATAGCCTTAACTTTAGTGTATTAAAGTTAGAAAAATCAATTAAAAGTGGTCAAATATGTTATACTGTTGAATATAATTAAAGACAAAACTGCCTCCATCACAGCTTTCCATAAATGGATCTTTATTGATTTATTCAGAAAAAGCTTTGGTAGCTCATTCTCAGAACAGCAGCCTGAGATTTCTTCTTAGACATAAGATTTGCAGTACAGAGAAAAAACAATAAAGGGGAAAATGGGCCGGATAAATTTCAAGTTTGTTATTTAAGTTATTAGGCTTAGCAATACAGCTATTAACGTTCGTTTGAAACGGTTGTCAACATAAACAGACTGAACTGGACTTAATAACAGGAGTGCTGCATTATTCTGGTGAGTGTCAGCTGCGCTGGGTGTGTAAACCGATCAAGGAGCAAATCTGCATCAGATGAGATCAGCTGACTTTGCGTGTGCAGTGTGTACGCTGTGCACAGCGGTGTGTATTCTGTGTTAACAAGAAAAACGCATATAAGAAAGTGGTGCGCAAAAGCAGGGGAGTGACAGAATTGATGCGCATTATTGATATCTGATGCATGTGTACCTGCACATGCGTGCTTATTAACACACGGGTACTGTGGAATATATTTTTTTACTCACTTAAAGTGGGAACTGCGTTGCACTCAGTGGGAGCAGCTCCCCCTGGTGTTAAAACTAAGAAGTGCAATACACTCAGGCAAAAGTTGAAGTGCGGCTCATATTCTATTCTATTTATAACATTTCTTGCAGGCCAATTAAAAATGGACTGCGGGCCGTAGTTTGGACACCCCTGTTCTACATGTTCCGTAACAAAACCGAAAACCAGACAGATTCCGTTTGCACAGTCACAGTTGGACAAATGTGCACGTCGAATGTCTCCAACATCAAGAGTCAAACAGCTAAGGGTTTTTGTTATAAGCTCTTTATCTTGAACAAACGTCCGCCAGGTTCTCTTCCACCTGCTCGACTGTGTGCGGACGGCGTCCACCACTGCCGACAAGGAGAAAATCGAGTCAGGCGGCGGCAACATCCTCATCCACCACTCGCGTGACACGGCGGAGAAGCAGTGGGCGGAAACCTGGGTGCTGACCCTGGCCGGGGTGGCCCGCATCTTCAACACCAGGCGCTACCTGCTGCAGCGGCTAGGTGGGCAAGCAACATATCAATCTGAAGGCTTTTCCCTGCTCAAGTTGAGCCACCCCAAACACTACAGGATTGTAAACAATGAGAATTATAGTATATGGAAATAGAAGGTTGTGGGTTCAATCCCGGGCCTTTCTGTGGGGAGTTTGCATGTTCTCCCTGTGCCTGCGTGGGTTCTCTCCGGGTTTTTCCAACTTCCTCCCACAGTCCAAAAACATGCATGTGAGGTGAATTGGGAACTGTAAATTGACCGTAGGTGTGTGTGTGTAAGTGTGAATGGTTGTTTGTTTGTCTGTGTGTGGTCCAGCTGCTAAACTTAACCCCTCTACTCAATGTGGCATCCTCCCCATCCTTCCTCTGCATCCTCCTCCAGGTGATTTCTTTCAGGCGTGGGAGGTCCTGCTGGACCACATCCAGTCTGCGGCCCTCAGCAGGAACAGCGAGGTGTCTCTGGCTGCCCTCAAGAGCTTCCAGGAGGTCCTGCAGATGGCGGCGCCCGCCAAGGACTCGGAGCGAACCGGTGATGCCCTGGCTGCCGTGGGCGTCCCGCCGGTGCTCATCGACCCACTGTTGGCCTCGGGGCCCGGCAGACCACTGATGCGCTCCGATTCGCTGGTGGAGCGGCTGACGCGCTACAATGGCGCTGAGCTGCAGGCCCCGCCCCCGGGGGAGGAGTCAGCCTTGGAGGACTCGGCCCTGTGGTGGTCGGCGTGGAGCACGTGGTGCCGTACGGGAATGGACAGCACGCGCCCCCCCCCCGCCGACCTCGCCGCCCCTGCCCCCCCCGCCCAGAGGCTGTCCTTCATCCCGAGCCAGCCCTTCCTCACGGCGCTGGTCCAGATCTTCCCGGCGCTCTACCAGCACATCAAGGCCGACTTCAGCATGGAGGAGCTGCGCAAGCTGGGGGTGGTCCTGCACGGCGCCGTGTCGGTGCCCATCAGCAGCGAGGCCTCGCCCTTCATTCTGCCCTCCTACAGCGAGGCAGTGCTCACCAGCCTGCAGGAGGCAGTGCTCACCTCGCTGGACGTCCTGCAGAAGGTGGGCAGAGGATAAAACTAGTACAAAATTTCAATGTGAAGCCATGTTCAGGGAAAGTATCAAGTCCTATCTTTTGCTACAGTGTGCATGCCAGACCACTTGTGGGCGTAGGAGTAGAGTGATGTTCTTCAACGGCTAGTGCACCAAAAATAAAGGGTGAATTCCAATTCCTCCCTTAACCCTCAATCTCAACTCTCAATCTCAAAAATGCGCGCTCCCGCAAAGTGCAAGCGCTGTCCCGATTCTCAGAACGTCAAGTTGAGGGACGAGTTTAAGGGCTGTGTCGCCCTCAATATTGAGATTCTCCGGCACCACCCTTGGCAGTAAGGGCTACCCAGAAGGCTTTGCGTATTTTCGCCAAGACATCTTCGAAAAAGATGCCGATGTAAAAGCGAGTTACAAATGGAAGTATTTTCTTAGTTGATAAAGATATAAATATTCCGAAACCATTGTATTGTTTTAGTTTAAGACTTTTTTATGGATTATTGACATCGTTGTTGCGTAACATTTTTTTTTTTTTTACTTTACGATGTTTGTCAGCCGGACCGGCGGTCCCGGCTTCACGTTACTTTTATACCTCGTTGTGTAGCGAAGGAGGACTTCTTCCTTTTTCGCCGTCTTTTTCTTCTTCTCCTTCTTCTTCGTCGTTGTCGTCTTCTTGACAGACTGGACGTAGCTTTGGCGTAAGGCCGCCCCCCACAGTCTGAAGACGTAACTGCACTTAAGGGGTGTCCCATTTCTAAGTCACAAGATAGCCCTTACACTTATTTTTGAGGGCCAGAGATTGAGGGTTAAGGGTGAGGGTTGAGATTGAGGAGTTAAGGAAGGAATTGGAATTGGCCCAAAGTCAGGTGTGGAAAAAATTCCAATAATATATATATATTTCACCTAATTGGTCTAAAAAGTACTACCATTCCCTTTTGGAGTGACAGTGGATATCAGCTCAGTGAGCATCTCAACTGTTAGCCCAGGATTCACACTGACATTGAGTATCAATCAATGAAGATACGATATTGTCATTATTTGGCTAAATAAAATAATGGAAATCGAAAAAATATTGGAATAGTTCATTTAAAAACACTTTCCTCCCAATTGAAGATGCGATCAAACGTGTTGCTTGATTTTCGACTCCAGCAGAAGCAGTGTGTCAGTGTGGTGTGATGTTGTATTATTGATGACAGCGGTGTGTCCCTGCTCTCTCCCTGCTACAGGCCATCTGCGTGGGCCTGGAGAACCTGCAAGTCATGTACCCAGCCATCTTCCAGCAGCTGCTGCTCTTCGTCGAGTTCTCCTGCAAGCCTCCGCAGTTCGGCCCCGTGGAGACCAAACACGTGGCTAACGCCAAGTACAACCAGGTGGGCGGGCGGGAGTCCAACCTGGATCGGCTCTGATTGGCTTGTTTCTCTCTCTCTCTCTCTCTATTACTATTACTGTCCCTACTATGACTAAATACTATTGTCTTCGTACCTTAACATGTTTAGATTTGGATTCAGATTGGCTTCAGATTATTATTCCAGCCATTCTCACCTCCCAACCTCCATTGCTGTGTCATCATTGCTGATTATCTTTCTGTATGGGTTCATCATTCCATCAACACCCCAGTCCTGTCCTCCCTTCCTCTCTCTCCCTCACTCCCTCTGTCCTCCCTTCCTCTCTCCCCCTCACTCCCTCCGTCCTGTCCTCCCTTCCTCTCTCTCTCCCTCACTCCCTCTGTCCTCCCTTCCTCTCTCTCCCTCACTCCCTCTGTCCTGCCTCCCTACGTTCCTCCCTCTCTCCCTCTGTCCTCCCTTCCTCTCTGCCTTCCTTCTCTCTCCCTCTGTCCTCCCGCTCCCTCTCTCCCTCTGTCCTCCCTTCCTCTCTCTCCCTCTCTCCCTCTGTCCTCCCTTCCTCTCTCTGCCTTCCTTCTCTCTCTCTCTGTCCTCCCTCCCTCTATCCCCACACCGCACAACCCCCACCTCCACCCTCTCAGCAGGAGTGAGTGCGTTTTGTTTTTTCTTCCAAAAAAAAAGTCATCAAGTCATTCATCCAGTGACAAGGCTGTAAATATTGTTGCACAATTTCTTACTTTAATTGCAATTTTTCTCTCATTTTGTTTTTTGTTGGGACTCGATAACCATTTTTAGATCCAGCTGTTTGCACCGGTGAGTTCTGCAACCCCCCCCCCCACCCCTCCCCCAAAGTCGGCCAATTAAAATAAAAAAAAAAAAGTTTGACTAAGATGTGCTGGATGGCAACAGTCACACCTTCATCAGTGTCTCACTCACTCCATAGCACTCCCTACCTGCCTGCCACTAACTGCTGGTGAAGTGTGTGTGTGTGTGTGTGTGTGTGTGTGTGTGTGTGTGTGTGTGTGTGTGTGTGTGTGTGTGTGTGTGTGTGTGTGTGTGTGTGTGTGAGAGAGAGAGATTCCATCCCCTGCTGGTTGTTGGTGACATTTGTAAGCACCCACGTCTATTCATTTTTTTCTTTTTCTTTTTTGTTTTTGTTTTTTTTTTCAAAAGACACACCTTGTAACAGCAAGTCGTTAGTTTGGCTCTCATCAAATGGACCAAGTCCAACCATAGTAGCTGTAACTTTGAAGTACATCTTCTACAAAGTGTGGCTTTTAAAATCAAATCAATCCTGCTTCCACAAGGCCAAGAGGGACGAGCGCAGCTTTTCTCAAGTGTGTGTGTGTGTGTGTGTGTGTGTGTGTGTGTGTGTGTGTGTGTGTGTGTGTGTGTGTGTGTGTGTGTGTGTGTGTGTGTGTGTGTGTGTGTGTGTGTGTGTGTGTGTGTGTGTGCGTCCCTCCTCAGGCCGAGTGGGTGGCCTTGAACTACGTGCCCTTTGCGGAGCGCTCCCTGGAGGTGGTGGTGGAGCTCTACCAGAAGACGGCGTGCCATAAAGCTGTCATCAACGAGAAGGTCCTGCAGAGCATCGTCAAGGTCAGCACTCCAAGGTCACCTCACCTTTTAGATAGAATAGAATCAAATAGAATACATGTACTTTATTGATCCCACAATCTATATGCAACAACCAAACCAGAGCAGATGTGCAGAGACAGTCAGTGGTGCAGATGTCAGCAGGGTTTTAGAAATCATCAGTGCAATATTGACATTGAGTCCCGAAAAAAATTCCAGAATAGTATCTGTCACACAGCGAGGAAGAGTTCTGAAGGGTAACTCACCAGCTCACCAGTCATTTAGAGAATTTTTCTACCGGTTCGCTAGGTGCCAGCTCAGTACGATACAGCTTGGTTATCATGCATTTCCACGGGTGCCAACACAGTTCCAAGGGTTGCGGTTTTGGTACTTGCTTGGTTGGGGTTCCAAGCGTGCTGAGCAGAGACCATAAGGGTGGCATGGCAAAGTGCCGGGCACTGATTTAGTAAGAGTTTTGACAACAGCTGAAAGGGAGTCTTTCACCAAAAACCAAAACCGCCATTTTTAAATGCCACGCATGTGGATTTTTACATTTTCATGTATTAAGAACTGAAATGCGTATGAAACTGTACCATGGGCGAATGGAGCGCTGCAGACGTTTCTGTTCTCTGTGGCCGAAGAAAAAGCTCAAAGAGAGCTGGACGGATGGAGTGACACGCAATGAAAAAAATCTTCCTGGTTTTCGCCGCCAATGGCCACCGCTGTACAGCAAAACAGTGTCCAGAGAAATTTAAAAAAAAATGCTGAGCGACTACTGAAGCACCAGGGACTACAACAGTCAGAGTGGAATGAATAGAGAAAATGTTGGAGCTTTGTTCAGCCTAATGCGGATGTGATGGACCCCCGGCCCAGTGGCCAACGGGAGGGAGACGGGCTCGACTCGGCCGATGGACGACGAGAGAATAGTCAGCCACGGCAATATTTGAAAACATGCACGAGGACTGTAAGTGTATTGTGACCCCAAGCAACTTTAGTTTGAAAGCTATTTGCAACGTACAGCCGCTGAATCGTGTCGATAAACCGTTAGCCACCACCGCTAAGTCCGTGCTCGGCTTGTGTGTTGTGTTCGCTGGCAGCGAAACTTGAGACGCAGCGATTCTGACTCGTTTCCCAAGTTTCGCTCGTACGTTTCGCTCTTTAGAGCAATTTTAACAGCTGTTGCTGTTTTGTGCTTTGTGTGGGCTTAAGTTGTGCGGATATTCTTGTTTCATAATAAACAACTCTGAGACTCAAGTGATCGTTTCAGCGTCTACATTTTCTCTGCTAGGACAGCGTTTTGATACAAGTCAACAGTATTAAACGGAATCATTCTAAGCCCTACTAAAATGTCTTGAACAAAACAAAACAAAACCGCAGTCAATACAAAAAATAAAACCCATGGTTCTGGGGACACGGGAGGCACAAAAAAACGTCCCAAGGACCTTCGGTTCGCCTTGCAACCGTAACTCCGCCCACACTCAGGTAGCAACCAAGACAATGGAAATTCCTTCCAACCGAGCTGTAGCGTACCGTGAACGGCTGGCATCAACCGTGTAGTGCCAATGGAAAAAGTATTTTATTAGTTACTGTAGTTACCTAGTGGGGAAGAGTTTCAGAGAGTGATTTCTCTGGGCAGCAAGGACTTCCTGTTCCTTCAGATGACCCAGCTGTCTCAGTGTCTCCGCTATCTGTGAGTGGTTGTTTGGATTTCACGCTAGCCAGGCTAGTTTGGCTAAGGAGTGCCGCCTGACCTTCCCATTCACACCCCAACCATCCAGACTCTGCGGGTGCCACTAGGCCTGAAGTACTCGTGTCCCTCGGAGAGCACCTGGAAGCTGGCCGTGTCATCCCTGTTGAAGGTGCTGTCCATCGGGCTGCCCGTGGCCCGGCAGCACGCCTCCTCCGGCAGGTTCAGCACCATGTGGCCTGAGCTGGCCAACGCCTTCCAGGACTTTCTCTTCACCAAAAGGTATTTTGGATTCTAATAGGTTTGCTCTGCACAAACAAGAAAAGAAAAACATTGCAGTGAGCTGATGGTGGTGGCTCTCCACAGCACACCTCCAGACAACCTCTCCATCCAGGAGTTCCAGAGCAACGAAGCCGTGGACGTGGAGGCCAGTAGACCCAAAACAAAAACCTTCGCGATCGCATTGTCTGGCAGCCGCCATCACACTTGTTTCCTCTTATTTTTTTCTTTCTTTCTCCTTCTTTTCAGGTGGTCCAGCTCATCAGCACAGAGATTTTACCCTTCGCCAATTTCATCCCCAAAGATTTTGTTGGTCAGATCATGGCGATGCTCAACAGAGGATCCATCCACTCACAATCTGCGTCCTTCACAGGCAAGTCTGCACATTAAATGAGGCCTTTTAGTGTCTACTGCCCTTTGGAGGAGGACCTGCGAGACTCTTCAGAACCCTCAGACCCCTCACAGGTCTCAGAGTCCTCAGGGGGTTGCAGGAATATGCGAGGTCTGAGGTGTCAGTGGGGTTTCTAAGGGAGGTCTG